>NC_051287.1:8370246-8731079 GCF_015220745.1 Sebastes umbrosus | reverse complement strand
ACAACAGCTGTCAGTGTGTCAGTGTGCTGACTTGATTATGATTTGCCCCAAAACTGCATGTAATTATCATAAAGTGGGCATGTCTGTAAAGGTGAGACTCGTGGGTACCCATAGAACCCATTTTCATTCACATATCTTGAGGTCAGAGGTCAAGGGACCCCTTTGAAAATGGCCATGCCAGTTTTTCCTCGCCAAAATTGAGCATAAGTGTGGAGCGTTATTTAACCTTCTTCGCGACAAGCTAGTATGACATGGTTGGTACCACTGGGTTTTCTAGTTTCATAAGCCCGGTACAACCTAAAAACCACAGGTTGTGTTAATGCATTAAAGATATTAATTGCCATGACACTCGTGTGCTGGTAGGCGGTGCTTGGTATTTCCTCAACTGATCTCAACATGGCTGCCAGGTCACAAACTTTGTCATTTTACAGCTAAACAGTACACTACAAGATGTTTCTGAAAATATTTGAGGCGAGAAGTTGGCATAAACGTAACAGAATATTGATTCATATTTGATCAGCGCTGCCTAGTTTGACCGTTAGATCGGATATTGCGAGTGATTGACAGCTGCTCAGAGACGGCAAGGCTCCAGCTCGGCTCTGATTGGTTGTTTTCCTCCAGTCTGTGAATAGCAGATGCCATTAGGAGCACCGGAGGACACCAGAGGAACATGATTCTTTTTAAAGATTACCTGTCTCATGCATTACTGTCAGGATATAGTGCACATTTGATAAAAAACAACTTGTTTTAATCATATTTGCTCTATTTCCACCCACTGCTGCTTTAATTAAACACCATTGTGGTTAAAACAAGAAAAGAAAAACATTTAATTTTCACCCTTGTATTTCAGGTCGAAATCCTAAAAAAAAAAAATCAAGGATAAATTAGGCCTTTAGCACCTGACAGTGTAAAAGCTCCAATTATATTAATTGGCTGTTTGTTTCACACCCTTCCTCTCATTTGCACAAGATAGAAGGTGGCTGAGTGTCACAGAGTGTTACCTCTAAACGTGCTCAGCTTCAGATTTGTCTAATTGGACACTCCTGGGGACCTTTGAATACACTGCAGACGTGTTATTCTTCTTTGTCTCGTAGAACTGTCTCTCACAGAAGCTATTATCATAAAAAAAATATCCCTGGCTCTTCATGTTTGGTGCTCTTCGATCACTCTGCTGTTTTATTGGCTGATAACTAATTAGGGAAATGGGTTTCTGTGGCACATGCTGAGGGATTTGATTGTTGCCTGAGCTGCTTTATTTGACATTTCATGACAATGTCATCTGACAAAACACATTACAAAAAAAAAGAAGAATAATTTCCTTTGATTTACTTTTCAGTGATTGCTGTCACGGGCTGACATTGTTTTTCTCATTCGTATGTTTTATTCAGCTCTTGTATTGCCTTTTGTGCCGATTGGGATTCTGCCTTTGTTTTATTCTACTGTATGTTTTCACTTTAGAAGACAAAAGCGTACTTGTTTGCAGCGTTTATGCAGTTAAACAATGTCTCAGCACAGATAGAAACATCAGGACGGAAGTCTGACAGTCTTTGAGTCAGCGCTCAGAGTGGACTGACAATCGTCTTTGTGCCAAAATGCCACTGTAGAGCAGGAGGACAATGTCAGAGAATCTATTAGGAATGAAACATATGTGTATTATGTCATAACACAGGGCCGTGACATATGAGACACCTGACAGAGGACTTTCCTTTTGTCTGTGTAGAATCTAAAGTAGAGCAATGGAAAGGAAAAATTAAAGGTTTATAAGAGGACCATTAAGTGATTTGTAAGGTGAAAAAAGTCTAAATATATTTTGAAAAATGCTTTGTGCTTCATGTCTAAAACGTCTACTGTATAAGGTGCTTTCAGACTGAACAGGAAGTCAATTTATGCCTCGTTTATAAAAAGAAAATTGCCCACTGGAGTGCTTTTCCTTTCTGTACTACAAATTTCACATGGACCTGACACAACAGGTATTAATGGTAAACTTCTCACTAGCTGCCAGTTCTCTTCTCTGCCCTCTCCATACCAGGTTCTCTGGGTGATTCATAATGGTGATTCATAATGGCGCAGTGCCAGCGTATTTGCACCACGCCTCATAACCCGTATGAACGTAAAAACTACGTGGGGAGCTTCTGGACAAGCCAAAGCACGGCACGGGGTTCACGTCCTTTTTGTAAAATAATTAGTGAACTGTTTGTCATAACTTTGTATTTGTGAACAAATATAATTAGTGAAACATTATTTAAAAGTTTTCTGAATCTGCTCTTTCAGGTTAAACATTTAATTTCAATGTTCAGACGAAGGCTGTGATATGTGTAAATAATAAAATAATCATTTAACTAGTAATAATAATGGACCAAAATGACGTAAAATTACATAGTTTTAATTAATAATTTAATTAATCTCCCTTTAAGATACATTTTGAACAGATAAAAAATGTGTGAATAATTTGCGATTAACCGCGATTAAGTACTTAAATTGATTGACAGCCCTAATTAGCATCAAAATATACTTAAAGTACCAATACCAAGTATTGATTATGTTTTGTATTGTTAATCTTAATCCACTAAGTAACTAGTAACTAAAGCTGTCAGATAAATGTAGTGTAGTAGAAGTATAATGTAACAGGAAATACTACAAGTACCTCAAATTTGTACTTGTACTGACTATTACTTGCGTATGAACCAGATGTTGCGGTGGCAGCCGCAGCCTGTAGATCCACCGCTGCATACTGGTGACTTTAGAGGCTGAGGAAGAACCTTCTAGAAAGTAGCTTAGTGCTCCTTTATGGAAAACAAAAGTCTCCCACATGTACCTCAAGGGAGCATTTCAGCTCAATCATGAAATACCAGCAAGGTGGAAAAGTCATGCATGCACCCGTTTCCAAAACCAGGACCACTTGCAACCACAAACCCGTCGCCAAGATTTCCCAGCATGACCGCTGAGGACACGGCGGTGATGAAGAGAGGGGGAGGGGGGAGCTGCTGCGGGTGACCTCATGAGCAGAAGAAGCCTGTTGTCCCCGTCCAGCAACACCTCATGAACCGGGTTCCACATCCTGCTGGTGTTGGCCGGTCTCGCCGTCCACTGGGTCCTCTCTGAACCCGCGGAGTCTGCTCCATTTCCGTCAGGCAGATTACATGACTAATGACGAGGAGCTGCTATATCCCTCATAACCGCGTGTTAAGAGTCAGGCAGTGGGAGAGGGTCGGAAATTACTTAAGTCTCTTATTACTCACATAAAAGCAGGAACTAGGGTTGCAATTATACCTACATTGCACCTCAGGATATGTGGAAGTAGAGAAGTCAGCCGCGGCGCTGTGACGTCTGAAGGAATATATTCGAAGAGGGCTGATGACATGTGATGCTTGCGGAAGAAATGAGAGCAACTGCTATTTTCTTCCAAACACGACTTTCCCCTTTTCTCATTTCGGTGCAACAATTCATACGGACTCTGGTGTTGAGTGCATGAGTGGACACAATGCGAATTTCCCATCCAGAGATCCGACGGCTACTGGCGAGCTGGAAAGCACGGCTATTTCACATGCAATTCATCATCATGTCAGACACAGTGCACACGCGGTTTTCTTTATGGAAATGAATGTTTTGCCCGTTGTTGGTATTCTGCGAGGGTGCGAACACATGTCCGGAGTCCTCTTTCGGCTTTGACAGACTAATGAAAATAAAACAGCGTTGTCACACAAACATGCCGTGGCCCTCAGCGGCCCTGAGATAGTCCCCGTCGTGATCGTAAATCACCAGCGGAGAAGAAGAAGAAGAAAGGTGTTATTATCTCTCCGTTGTGGCCATGCGCTCGGCCACGGATGTTACTTTATAATTCCACCCAGCACAGCCACGGTGAATTTATTCCATTATGTTGCCATGAGCGTGCGCATCTCAGCTGTGTGCACGTGTATGCTTTTAAGGTCTGGGTTTATCAGCTCTGCTGCCTTGAGTTTCTCTCAGACCGGAGATAAAGCTCGGGGGCCTCCGGGCTCAAAGCCTCCGTCTTACTACAGCACGCGAGCTGGTTGTCATTCAGGCACAGCGGCCGGCATGCAGGGGAAGATTAATAGCAAGAAATACGGCTATAAGTGACAGGAAATTGTCCACGTGTGAGTGTTCGTGCATTTTCAAGTGTGAAAGTCTACGCGTGTTTGTGCGATTCAGTCGTCCCGGATGATTGTTGTTTAAGGAGAAGCACCGGAGATTAGAGAGGAGAGAAAAAGCAGGGTTTTCAGGTATTTTTAGGGATTTGCACCCGACGCTTTCGCCCGGCGATTCTCTCATTCTTCATTCACGGTCGCTCTCCAGGCCGATGAATGTCATTCTATTCTTAAAGCCTGCTCCACACTCATATAATCAAGGATAATTTCACCTTTCAGAAGTCCTTGTGCAGCTCTTATTACTTGGGCCGCTGCTCTTTCATTTATTATTTTTAGCTGATGTCCTTATCCAGGACACTTTTGTCCACGCTGTCCATGAAAAAAAAAAAAGTTGATACAGTTCTTGGGTTTCAATCAGCAGCTACTAAAAATGCAGACCTTTAATCCAGTTGCAGAGGTGGGCAGAGTAGCTTTTTTTTGCAAAAACAAGTACTCAAGTAAGAGGAGTCATTAAAATAACTACTGATAGACGGAGTAAATGTGCCATAAAACAATAACCATTGGTTAAAAGAGGCTAAAAAGAGTGATATAGGTGAGAATTCTTTGGGTTCAACATGACAAAAACAAAAGCCCACTGCTCCAAAAATACCATAGACTGTCTATAAGAAGTGGATGTAGTCACCCATTGGTTTGTGGACTGCCGTTTTGATGCTTCGAGTTCGGCATTTTGGTCAAACTCTGTTAGTATTTTGCAACCATATGTGACGAGAGAGGGTGGAGTTAAGCACAATAAGCTTAATAAAACATTTTAGGCAACCAAAACGGTTATAATTCACTTTCATGAACTGAAAACACACCATGAAAGGATTAAGTTGTCAGACGAAAACACGGACACATGGATCACATGGTAGCCACGCCCTAAAGCATACCCTGTTTTATGGTCTATTTGACTCTAAATGGGACCATAATTCACTAAATGAACATCATGCTGTATTGAAGAAGACTTGAAACTAGCGTTGAGACCATAAACTCATGTTTACAATGTTTACTGAGGTAATAAATCAAGTGAGAAGTAGGCTCATTTTCTCCTAGACTTCTATACAATCAGACTTCTTTTTGCAAATCGATTAACGCAGCTTTAACCAGGGAATAGTCATTCATACATACATTCACGGCAGTTTGAATCCTTCCTCTAACTGTCAGTGCCTCTGAGCAGCTCCAACAGAGCAGCTTGGAGTTCAGTGCCTTGCTTAAGGGCAGCTCAACTATTCACTTTACCCAACCTGATTTTCCACACATCATCAGAGATTCATGTGTGTGTGTGTGTGACATCACACAAATGACCAGCTCCTGAGCTCTTGCTGGTAGGAATCCGGTGCCCTAAGGTCAGCTTATAATAAGGTGACACTCTCCTTCTCTCTGCCTCTTCCCCTTCAGTAATTCCTTCTGATGTCACCCAGCACTTCCCCTCACTGCCACTATTCGTCAATCTTGCCTCGAGAACCGGGGGCACAGAGCATCCACGGGAATGTCAACGACGGACCCATGAGTCGCCCTCAGCTACGGGGGCTAGGGGTGGGGGCTCCGGTGAGGAGGAGGAGGAGAGTGCAGCAGTGCTTTCTAATGACAATGCGACTCACATTTGGTCGCAGCACAAAGACGGACGCAGCTCTTCCGTTCTCTCTCTCTCTCTCCGCTGCCAGAAATACAGAATGCAGGTCTTATTTGAATAACTCCCCATGCTTTTAAACTTTAAAGATACGTGCAGAAAGCCAGATGTTTGCCAAAGGCTTTTCCTCTAACCTGAAAATCTCTGAATACTGCATGTGAAATAGCTCACCATGATTTCATAGCTTATTTTCTTATTTAAAGATTACCTTAAGGCAGTGAAACAAAAGATAGTGACATGCAAGAGAACGCAAAATGCAAATCAGTGAACCTGGCATGAGCGCTTTTCATGGTCCTTTTTAAAATAGCACCTCCATTCCATAGTCGTTTTGGCTTTGCTCACACTGTACTTTAATTACTACTATTAACAGCTCTACAGTAAAAGCTTGATTTAATGGGGACTGTGGGGGGACGGGAAGGATAGCAGCGGTGGACAAATTGATTTCTGAACATCCTCCTACGTTTGCTAGAACACAGAAAGAAGGGAAGAGGAAGCTGTTGTGTGGACTGGACAAGCACCTGCGTCAGGAAAAAAGCTAGCAGAGCAAAGGCCACAAGAGGAGACAGAAATTGGCTCCATGCAGCGACAATCCTCGGCCACACCTGGTCCCACTTTTCTCTCGAAACTAAAAAAAGGTAACTGTTACATGATGAACAGACAGCATGCAGGCTCGGGTTCCCATTGTCAAGAGCGGGACCTGGGTCACATTCAGGATGTGTTCTGATGTTATATCTACTGTATACCACTGGTTATGTGTTTCATTTCAGCCCAGTGTCCCCGAAATGAACTTTTTGACTCACCGGCCAAGGGGACAAAAAACACCGGCCAAGCATATTTCTTACCGGCCAAAACAATAAATTTCCTTTTTGTGTCACATACACATTTGTTTCAGTAAATTTCATTGATGGCCATGGCCATCATACACTTCTATAATAATGTTCTAAACCCTTATATACGTTAACTATTTATTTTAATTAATTAATTAATTAATTCATGTTTATTTCTGGGATAAGCGCTTACAGATGATGGATGGATGTTTATTTCTGATTTATGACTATAGAACAACTTGACACACGGTGCTGGGCTGCATCTTAAATTAATCTTCAGGTTCTCAGCTTCCAGATGATGTACACCACTTCTATTCATTCACGCCATGTGTGAATAAATTAATATCCAGCAAAAATGTTTTACATGCAGCTTGTGAGCAGAAAGGAATTAAACGAGAACTCGCTCTCATAATTCATAATTCTAGTCATAAATTTTAGGGTAAAGCCTCGGTTACACTCCCAAGCGGTCGCGTACACGGACAGCTGCAGACACGTAGTAGTTCTGTTTACGTATACTACTTTCTGGCGCTTGGAGGATGTGTTCCATGCATGCAGATCGCTACGTAGTGTAGTGTCCGTGTGGTCACAACAAATTGGCAGTACATGGATGTCCGCAGAGCCTTCGCATATACCTTTTGATGACGATATTTACGTCACGTGGACCCTAACAGAACCTTGCGTACTCGCGGACATGGAAAGTATATTGACTTAAAGTCACTACCTCTTCTGGTAGTTTCACACTAAACTCTCAACTTCGATAAGTTGTCGCCTGAAGTGCTCTACAAGTCACACTTCTGGTCATATAAAGAAAATGTTGTGGCAGACAGCACTGCTTTCCTCTCTAATAATGTGAAAGGCATTATAATACTATGAAAATTCTACATAGAGTTGCTTTAAAAAAGCCCACACTTAGGTTAAACACCCACTCGAAGCAAACAAATAATTTGGCATCACCTCAGACTCTTCTCACGTGTTGCTGTGGGCGAGTAGCTCGCTTGTTTAAACAAAAAATAAATAAATAACTTTCTCCAACAATTTACATGACCTTGTGCCACTGTTTTGTTTTTTTATCTGTAATTTTGAAGGCAAGGGAAACAGAAGAAAGATCCCCGAAACCACGATAATGATCTCCACATACAGTAATGTAATCCTTTCAGCATCTGGCACCTCCCTTATTTGCGTCATCTGCTAGGATGGAATCTGAAAGTCATAATATGCGCTGCTGTGATGTGTTTTAGACTTTAACTTTTGTATATACTCACAGTGGTGAATGGAGTAATGTAATTTGGTGATTCTGAACAACAATGTGGGTAGAGCGCATGGCAAACATACAAAGATTGTCAGCACTGACTCAAATCACAGAGCTGCATGACACTGCATTTCCAGCTCAAGGCATGAATTTTAACTGGATTAAGTCTTTTTTTTTTCTCTTTGTCGTCCACTCACTCGTACCACGTCTCTCTGTTTCTCTCATGTAAAAGCAGCAACAGACATTTGGACGGGTTATCTCAGACCAGCAGATGACTTTCATTAGCAAACCAAATCTCTGCCAAAATTCCCACACACTATGATCACCACCAGATTTTTCAAACAAACAGATTTCTGTCCCTGTCAGATACAACATGTGCCATGGTGGATGGGAGAGAACACACAGACTGCACCCTGTCACAGGGACCTCCCAAACGCCCTCATCTCCATATGATTCATTATTCAACCATGCAAAATCAAAATGAGTCCTCGCTAACCTGAACCACAATCCAGACCAGAGGATAGAGACAAAGTCCAATAAAAAGTAAATAGCATGTTTGTTTTTTTACAACATGTCCTGATAAACTTTCTATTTGAAGGTCTCTCGCATCCTCTTTTGCACATACCAGTCTGTGACATGACACAAGAGCCACAGACTGAACTGCAGTACACATTAGCATTCAAACTAAAGCCTTCTTCTTATCTACAGTACAGGCATGGGCACACATGTCCCTTGGGTTACTGGACAAGCCAGCAAACAAGCATTTAGTGGGCAAATATGCACTCGCTTGATAGCTAATTAGCTTGTCAACTGTAGCATGTTGAACAGCTTACAAATCTGCCTGCAATTTTCTACATGTCAGATAAGACGCTCATGGTGTCGTCCCTTTTAGCATTTTTAGCCTCAGCTGCACTGAGGCCGAGGCCCCAGCTTAGGTCAGGGAGTTTCTTCTTGAGTGTGAAAGTTCACCTTTGACCTTGGGAACAAGTTTAACTGACAATCAGAATAACTTGAAATATGTTTTAATTACAAAAAAAACACAGAATTGTGTCAGCAAAGTCCAAGTGGAAGCAAATACATTGCCCGACATTTCCTTTGCCACTTCTTGCTTGTTGCTGTGGGCGTCAGCTAGTTCCTGGTGAACTTTACCCTCACTTGCATGAAGTCAACTTTTTAGCCCTCCCTTCTTTTGTGTCACTGGTCAGTCCCGCAACACGAAAAATAGGGCAGAACATTGTGCCACCCGGCTGTGCTTCATATTCTGTATACTATAAGTGTGTTACATTATGAAAGTCCTATTACATCCTGTAATTTATACCAGTTTATACCGTTCATTAACATGCTCTGTCCCAATCAAATACATAAATAAATAAATTAAATGAACGGTCTTCCTCAGTTGTCATGGAGATAGTTCAATTGACGAAGCTCCGTACTTGAGTTGAGCAAATTTCCATCCACTGAAGGAGACCATTAGATGTGGTTCAAAGCTCAGAAAAAGCTAGTAACTTGACTTCAACAGAGTCGTCTGTCATGTGGCCAAGACTGCAAACAGTTAGAAGAAATGTCAAGAAAATATTTCCATGGTTCCAAAATTGACTTCTTCCAAAAATCCTGACGTTATCTATGTCATCAGAGCTGTTATTAAAGTTTAAGAAATCAACGAACAGCTGAATCTAAATATGGTTATACTTTGGCTAATGCTAGGTTGATCTGGCCCACACCGTTGTATTCCCACACTGTACAAAGAAGAGAGAGGAGACACTGGTATTAAGAGGCCAGAGGGCCATCACACTTCACAAACATTTTCTTTTCTTTTGCTGTTGAGTGACGTTTGCCTTGAGGCATTCTTCCTGTAAATCCTAAGTGTCTGTCATTACAGTATCGTGAGTACAATCAAGTTTAGCATGGGTGGACCCAAAAGGAAATGAAGCTTTAATCCTGACATTGTTGTGTTATGCTATGATCTCGGAGTGGAACGATTCAGTGATTTGAATCGATGCGCCAGGCTGAGATAAAGCTGTATTGATTCAAACCGCTTGAATGCGGCGAGAGCTGTGAGGAGTCACGGAGGAAGTATCGATGTAGGTTTCTCTGAATCACAAATGCTTTATTATAGTAGAATAAGATTATTTACCATGTGTAGTTTTCTACAGCACAGTCAGACTTATGAAGTGATGAAGGAACCTCCACAACAGCATATTAACTTGTGTGTGGTCCGTTACCCAATTCTAGACCTGGATTTTTTATGAAGACAATACCTGAAATGGTGAAATGTTAACCCCTTAAAACTCTGATGGTGAGAATGAAGATACTGGTATCATATGAAACGAGACAATCTTAGGAATCCTTTGATTCATTTCAAAATAACGCTACGAAGTTACGCTAAATTTTGGCGAGGGAAAACTGGCATGGTCATTTTCAAAGGGGTCCCTTGACCTCTGACCTCAAGATATGTGAATGAAAATGGGTTCTATGGGTACCCACGAGTTTCCCCTTTACAGACAGGCCCACTTTATGATAATCACATACAGTTTGGGGCAAAAACCATACAGTTTTTTGGATGCAGTATAAATGTTTTATTTTTGCATATTCTAAAATGATGTATTTGAGTATTTTTGCATACTGGGGTTCCTAAACAGTCTTGGAAATACATAAATTGGGTATCACTGTAAAGCGGAGACTCTTGTGGATCCAATGAGCCCAACCATATTCATATGTGATGATGTTAGTCCCCATACTAGCCATTTCATTGTAGTGAGACCATTTGTAAAACTTCACCTCACTGTATAAAATGACCTGTGGTGACCTCTAGGATAATCACAGCCTCATGAAACTTCATAGCCACAAACTAGAGACCTACAGCATTCAGAGGATGGATGGCTTTCCTAGGTACATTAACAATAAAAGGGTTTCTGAGCAGTTTCCAGAACAGAAGTGCTCGCCATCCAATTGCCAAATTCTTGCAGAAATCTCTAAATGTCAAAAGCTTTTGAAACCAAATCACAGCATGGCTTTTTCTATGGTGTTCATCAAGGTCTTGGTGTCTTAATGTGGTATTTTGGAGGGATTGCTGATCATTTTTATAAATTCTAGAGTGGTAAAATGTTTTTAAATTTAGCACTAAATCTTTGTAACAAATAGTATGAACCCCAAAATTGCTGCAACAGAGACATAATAGAGCAATGGAATGACCATGATATACTTCTTTCATAATGTTCTAAGCCCTTTTACACTTTCACAATTTATTTCAGTTGATTAAATAATTCATTTTGATTTCTTATTAATGACTAGAACAACTTGACACACAGTGCTGAGCTGCATCTCAAATTAATATTCAGTTTCCCAGATGTCAGATGATGTACACCACTTCTATGTGACATCTACTGCTGACTTTTTATCTTCCCCTGAACATCCCCTGTCCCCCACCCATACCCCTCTAAAAAAGAGAGCAGAATGGTAAGGGGTTTTAAACATGCCAGGGACAAAACAATTGTTAGTAAATGCTCAGTTATCCTCGACTTCAGCACTGAAATAGATGACTAAAGCGGTTACAGGTATAAACACAGCTCCAAGGCATTATTAATAATCAGTAGCCAGTTTGAAACGACTGTTTTATGTTGACTGATATTCATTTTTATTGTAAACAAACGTGAATGAGCCAATTAGCCTGATAAAAGAGGAGAACATAAGTTATCGTTTCACATATAAATAAATTAATTTATTGTGTAAAGATTCCATCTGGGGATTTGCATGGTTTACTGACACACACACACACACATGGTTTCGCATTGACGCAGCTGTGGATTCACTGGTACTGAACGGTTGGTTAAGATGCATCTCAAGTGCATCGAATTGAATTCCTGGTTGAGATCACATCAGTGTCAGGAGGAGAGATATACGATTAGCCTCCTCAGGACCGTAGTAAACATCCACCTGTCCTGACCTTATTTTATACCCCCTCGCCCCCCTCTACTTCCACAGATTCTGGGTGTAATTGCTCCGGCTAAAGAAGATGACAACTGACGTGCAGAACATGAATGTCAGCAGGTATGGAACTGTGACCTTTCCGAGCTATTGAGGGAACATTATTCACGCATACATCATGGAAAGGCAATAGGCAAGGTACTCTAACAAAGGGACCTATGAGCACGTCTGAGAATTCCCAGCTGTTCCTACTGGAAAGTACAAAAGGTTGGAGGATAGAGAGCAATGCACATGTAGGAAGCACACTCTTGGCACTACTCGGAGCTATATACCTTTGTTCTAATTGTTTCATTTAGTTCTAAAAGAAAACTAAATTAAACAAGAAAAAAGGATGGTGGTTAGGAGGGTCGGGAGGAAGCTTGGTGGGTCGGCACCATTTTGGGACAATACTGAGCCTTTCTTCTGGGTTGAGCTGACAAATTGCGCTCACTCTCTGTCATTACATTCAAACATGGGCCGGTAAAGAGCTCGCTCCTTAAAGGCCCTGACACACCAAAGCCAACGGTCGGCCTTCAGACAGTTTGGGGCCGTCGATGAGCGTCTGTCGGCCTAGTTTTTGCGGTGTGTACTGTACCGTCAGATCTAGTCTGCCCGTGTCGGAGGCTTTTTGGCCGATTCAGCATGTTGAATCGGCGGTGGAGCCCGTTGGTGACAGAAATCACTCTGATTGGCTGTTTAGCTTAAACGAATCAGCACATAAGAGAAACGAAAGTGAGGAAAGCAAGCAAACAAACAAAGTCAAGAGGTCACACATAGAAGGCTCTTTTCCTTTTTCATCTTCATCTCATCTGATCATTCCAATACACACATATTTTCACAGCGACATGACCATCTGGAATGAAGCTAAGAGGTGAGTGAGAGTGGTGTGAAAATGGTCGGCAAACGCCGCTTTGTTTCATGTACGTATCATAACAACGGCTTGTATAACCCGCCGTCCTCGGGCTTCCAGTTTCACTTTTTGAATGATGAATACAGACTACCGCCACCTGCTGGTGTGGAGAGTTATTTCCTCTCACGCAGGCGCAGAACGTACGTGCTAACTGGCCGTCGGCTGTATTCTTTGCCACGTGTTCAAATGCAACTTGTCGGCCAAGACCAAGGCGATGTGAGGCTACGCAATAGTCGCCGCTAGTTTTTTGATGTTGGGTTGGTGTGTCGGTCAAAGGGTTTCTAATGAAGATATAATACAAACATAAAACAGGGAAATTAGAAACAAAGACTCTCACTTTATAAAATGTGGAAACCAAAAAATGAAGCAGATGTGTGTCTCTTTTTCTTTTTAGTGTCAGAATGTGGAAACCTTCTTTTCCATCTGCAAAATCCAAGACTCCATCTGTCTGTCTGTAATGAGGCTCTACAGGACAATAAAATCAAAGCACAATGAGCTGGCTCAACCTTTCACTCGTAATTAATTTTTCCTGTCTATGAGGCTTGAAGAAAGAAAAAAAGGAGGGGACAAGTATCTTGCGTGCAAATTCATATTCTCAAGAACCATCACGGGATTGCAATTTCTTTTCCCAAACAGCCTCTCCAGATGCAAGGAGCACCGCACCCGACAAAGAACCCTCTTGAAACCTTATTTGATCATGCATTGTGGCGCCCGCTGCATCAGGCTCGCTCATGGATTACCTGGCAGATAATGGGCCGTACCCAACCGTAATTAGATTGACATTTCGTGCTAATAGCCCAGACCTGTGTAATCGCTTGTTGTAGTGAATTGTAATATTCAGGGTGAGATCATTTATGAGTCTGCTGCCGGCCCATGATGTTATATTTATCTGCCCTGAGAAGATTGTGTCTTTTTAATATGTCGTTGAAGGCATATATCACTCATTTTTCATGTTCTGCTCAAGTGAATTAGGGTCGTTGGTCTGAGAGGTCAGGCTTGAAAGGAAGAGGCTTGTATCAGACATCAACAGCAGTCTGAGGAGCATGTGTGAGGCCAGTAGAAAATCATCATCTTCGTCTCCTTTCCTCTAATGAAGCTGTTTTTCAGCATCTCTGTCTTTGCTTGACGCTCCCTCTCCAGCCAATTTTTCTCCATCTCACGGACATCCTGTCTCTTCCCTCCACCTGTTACAAACCGTCCTCTCCAGATTAAGTTAAACCACGCCGCAATAAAAACTAATGAAGAAAAACAAGATTTCCTCAGCGTTTATGATGTCAGTACTTGCGGAACAAAAACGGTGCCAGCACTCTCAACCAGCGGCTGTGCCTTCTATCTCATATACCCTGGTGTGACTGTGTACCGTGCATCCCATGTGAAATCTATTTCTGTATAAGAATAAATTTAATTCACGAGGAGCATATGTGCAAGTAATTGTTTTTGAAATAGTGAAATATATTAGATTTCCTTCATGGTTGGAAATTGAACAAGGATAATATCTTTGTATGTATTTAGTCCGGATTACACATATACATTTGCTAGTGGGCTTCAACAAAAGCAATTCAAAGCAGGGGCGATCGATCAGACCTTTAGGACCTTTATGAGAATGTGCCATGTGGTCACGGTCACGGTCAAGGGCGTAGGCTTTGTTTCAACATTTTGGGGGGGTGACACATTAAGCGTGGTCTGGGAGTCCTCCCCTAAAAAAAATTTAGAGCATCACTCCATTTTAATCAATTAACCCTCACAGGCACTGCATTTGACTTTGGAATATATGCTCAAATCATAACATGGCAAACTGCAGCCCAACAGGCAACAACAGCTGTCAGTGTGTCAGTGTGCTGACTTGACTATGACTTGCCCAAAACTGCATGTGATTATCATAAAGTGGGCATGTCTGTAAAGGGGAGACTCGTGGGTACCCATAGAACCCATTTTCATTCACATATCTTGAGGTCAGAGGTCAAGGGACCCCTTTGAAAATGGCCATGCCAGTTTTTCCTTTCCTAAATTTAGCGGAGTATTACTGAGCCTCCTTCTCGACAAGCTAGTAGACTTGGATGGTACCAATGGATTCCTTAGGTTTTATAGTTTCATATGATGCCAGTATTTTCACTCTGGCTTTAAAACTGAGCTTGCTACTTTTTAACAAGTTGCGTTAATGTGTTAAAGAAATTAGTGGCAATAAAACAACTTTAACTTTGACAGCCCTAATGATAAAACATATAGTAAAACAGGAAATCAGTAAAGATGGGTAGTGTCCTCGTCTCTCTACATGACTTTCCTGAAAATCCATTACTACAGTAGTGCTGACTGAGCAGCATGTTGCTTTTGTTTCCTGGTTGGATGTGTGCACCGAAGATCACTTCTGTTAATGAAGCCAAAAACACTGACTGTCTCTGTAGCTTTGGACCGGATGATCACATCTTTACTGCATGTAGTAAAACGTACATCTGGATTTTATGTGCTTTTCAACTGCAATTAGAGCAACCAGTAGTTTTTTTTTTACCATTAAGTGAAATAATGAACCTCATTTCAAGGTCCTCTCACTCAGAGCAAAGTGAATAGACTTATTTAATTTGCTAGGTGAAATTGCATTTAAGTGTAGACTCATGACCATGAGTGACATGAAGAGTGTGTGACTGTTCTGGGAGAGTGGTGGAGTGTGAGAAGGTTGGGTGGAGTGGGAATGAAAAGGGAGAAAGAGAAGAGGAGGTGCGAACCTCTGGTGTCAGCAGGGGAAGTCTTTTATTCATACCGTCTCGTGCTGCTTTCCCAACTGTGGAATAATGGGTCATTCCCACAGTACAGAGGCAGAGGTGGGCTCAGATCATCTCTTCCACTTGGCTGGGCACAATGAATGAGACAGGGACAGGGTGTGATATAGCAACCTGGTCTCACGGAAAGGCGTAGAAATATCAAAACATTACACAGACATTTTACGTGTCATGACTACGTATTTTAGCCTTTTGTATGTCATGTGTACACCGCTGTCATTTGTTGCGGTCAAGCCAGCCGTCACTTGCATCTCTGTGGTCAAATCGGCCCACGCTACAACTGTAGAGCACCCATATACTGACATTTATGTTAAATGCATTCAAACCACCCCGATGGAGCTGACCATGGATGTATAAAGAGAATGAAGCTGACGGGAGAGCTAGAGACGGACTTGGCAAAGTTAGCAGAAGTATACACGTGTGACTACGTCCGGTTTTCAAAATAAGGTGTTAACAATAAGAACTGTATATACAAAATACATGTATGGAAATAAGATTGATTCTATTATATTCACCAGAAGTATAAAACTGTATATGTCCCTTAGAAATTAAAAAGAAAATACCACTAATTTGTGAGGGAAATGTATTTATTCTTTGATTTTTGGGTTGCTGGAAAAAAATTTAATAATGCCTGACAATGACTGATATATTTGACTTCATATATGCTAGGAATCAAACATTTTACTGTATTAATTTAGATATTTTCCAAAGTAAAAGTCTCTAGAAATGTATGATTCAAGTTTTAAAGTGTTAAAAGTTCACAAAAAAATCGCAATAAATCGTAATATTGAATCTCAATACTTAAAAATCTCAATACATATCGAATCAGCACTCAAGTATTGTGATAGTATCGAATCAGGAGATAGGTGTATCGTCCCAGCTGTAGTAAATGTGACATAAATTGAGGTTGTATTTAATTTTTAAGTGTGCGACAATTTCGGACAAAAAATATGAAATTAGTGTGCAAAGGCCTTACTAACTTGATGATTACTAACGCAGCTATGTTACGACAAACTGGAGGTTCGAATGCAGTAAAATTCAGTATATGACAGTAAAACTGAGGCCTGAGATTTGCCAAAGCACGAGTTTAATCTTTCCTCCTAAAGGCCTGAGCTCTGTTGTTGCAGAGAGACGAGGAGCATGAGAGAGAAAGGTTCATGCTGAGAGTGACCAGGCAATTTCTCTCCATCCCTGGTTACGCATCAATAGTGTTCTTCACAACCATAATGCACTGCAGGTCTGGAAACACACACACACCTCTGCGGGCGATGATGCTACTCTTCTTCACTGAGTCACGCACACGACATCTTAAATGTACCCCACACACACACACACACATCACGTGGCCTCTCACATTTCAAACTTGCCATCAGACACTCTGCCACCCTCTACGCTTAGTGTCCTGCTGAGGCCTCTGTCAGCCGTGACTGACAGGATGACAGGGGGACGCTGTTATGAGTCATGCCTGGGCTGGTGGCCTCACAGCTGGGTACCTCCAGCACCACACCTGGGTACCCCGGCTGCCAGCCACGCCAGCCAATCCTGACGAGAGAGACGAGCGTCACTCACACAGAGAGATTCAAAAGAGATTATTCAAGATGGAATTGAATATGGATGCGTGACAGACAGTCAGACTTAAGCAGCTCGTAAGGTGCAACCTTCGTAATAAGGGGCAATCTGCAGCCGATGCTCGTGCGGCGACAAACCAAAGACGGGAAAAGGACAAAAGTGAAAAGTTTGTTTGAGGAGGGAATTTAGTCAGAAGCCGCTGAGCTTTTGGGTGCAGATTGTAGGATTAAAGGAATATTCTGTAAATCTAGTCGGTAAGCCTTAGTGATTGGTAGACGCAGATAGCTCTACAACAACTCTCAGCAGTCGAAAAGGGACCAGTAAGGTTCAGAGTTGACTTTTTTCACCTGTCACATTGTCACACAAATGCATTTCAGGTCTGGGAAAAACTCTTTGAATGCACTTTTTGATTGCAGATCTTTTCCAGGGACCTTTATGGGATCTCTTTTGCCTAATTTTGCAGAAACCTAATTCCACTTTTAGGTCATTGGCTGTAGTTTAAACCCTACCCCTGAAGTAGGACTTTCTCCTACACACACATAACACTTTGCAGTTTATTAGGACTTTGTGATGGACCAGGAACTTTCAGGGTGGAGTATGGATGTTTTAAGAAAGCTGGACACGGTGCGGAGTGTCAGCCCAGCCCGTTCTCATTCCAAGGGCATTAAATACCGAGGCTTTGTCACGGCCGTCGGCATGCAAAATCACTGCACAAGGCACCCTTTAGTGCCGGTATGAACGCATCGAACGTTCCATTAACTATAATGTAAACCCATCCGCGGCAACAGTAAACACTCTGAGAAAGAGCACCGGGAGTGTGGTGACGTAGTTTAAAGAGCGAAAAGAGAGAGGAGGGGAGGTGGATGGGTTCAACAAACACAAACCCATTACATTAAATACTATATATAACGGTAAGTTCTCAAACTCAAGTTTTTATGCACCTATTTATGGTGGAAATGTCTCTTTGTAAAGGAAAACAAAATTCAGGCGGCAGGTTACAATTCAAAATTTTAAAATATAATGGCACAGCAACACCACTTGGACACGCGGCTACCGCCAGTTTGGACTGAAAACGGTCATTATATTTATAATATTTTTAAATATTTGTATTGTCTATTGTCTTATTGACTATGACAATAGAATAGAAATCATTTTGTTTTACTTTTGTACGGCAATTTTTAAGTGGACGTTTTACTGGTGTCCGGTAGTCGCTTTCAGTCCAAAATGGCAGAAGCGTAGCTTTGCTGCTTGGCACTGATGTTGCAATGGAACGAACAATTGACTTTCACTTCTTGGCAATATACGTTCTTTGGTCGTCATCTTGGCTTTTGGCCATCGCCATCTCGTTTTTTTGCAACCAAAAGCGACACGAGAGGGTGGTGCTAACTGAATACTGAATAAGACATTTTTAGACTACCAAAATGTTACAATTAACTTTCATGAACTGAAAACACACTGTGAAAGGGTTAAAGTTGTAAGACGAAAAACACAGACACCGTGGTAGTGACCTGTCAATCACAAGGTAGCCACGCCCTAAAGCATACCCTGCTTTATGGTCTATTTGACTCAAAATGGGACCATAATTTACTAAATGAACATCATGCTGTATTGAAGAAGACTTGAAACTAGTGATTGAGAGCATAAACTCATGTTTACAATGTTTACTGAGGTAATAAATCAAGTGAGAAGTAGGCTCATTTTCTCATAGACTTCTATACAATCAGACTTATTTTTGCAACCAGAGGAGTCGCCTCCCGCTGGCTATTAGAAAGAATGCAGGTTAATGCACTTCTGCATTGGCTTCACTTTTTAGAACCGGATGCTGCAGCCTGGTCCCCCCCAATTACTGCCTTGAGTCACGCTGCCCTTTTTTGATTGTGGTCTTGTGCATGCTGAGCCAGGGTAAAAGGTGTTGTTTACCATGGCGACATGTTGGAGGTGTACTGCTGGTTCGTACAAACCACAGTAAGAGCTTGTGGCCTGTATCTAACAGCTCACAGTGGCTATATCTTCTTTTACCTTTCCTCCCTGCAATATTCAGGACCAAATATGTCCAGTATTTGTTGTGCTGACCAATTTTTAATGAAAGAATAGCACCACTAACTAACTAAGCATTCTGCAAAATGACAATTACACCGCATTGCGTCACATAACAGCCGAGCTCCCGCTGGCTCGCTGGTGGAAAGCTTTTAATGTGAAGCAGCTTGCGCAGTTCCTGTCACCTCTGCACGTCTTCCTTTCAAGCCGAGCCATAGCTTTCTAAACTGTTATATTGTTATCGACTAATTGCCTAAGACAAAAAATAATGTTCTTTTAGTTCTGGATTCAGGTCATGAGTTTAGTGCGTATTTGGTCAAAAATGCTCATAATCAGTACAAAATAAAACCACCGTGAGAAACGAGCAGACCAATCAGAACAAATTGCCAGCTGACCATCACGTCCATCTCTATGTACACATAACTGATATATCACTATCAGCCAAAAAACTGAGCTCATTAATTTTCGATTGGCAGAGACATGTTGGCAAATGCGGAACACGGTCACCTTGTTTACTTGTTTGCCGAGAAGAAAAGTTGGCTCCGGTGTAAGTTTTGGGTGACTTCGCCCATCAGCGGCTAATCACAGAGCAGCTGAATGTACGGGGAGAGACGAGCCCTGACCCTCCGACAGACACCCGGCCGAGCGCCCAGGCCTCAGATGCTGCTAATCTAATCACCTTGTCCACATGGCAGCTCACCTCCTTTCACCTCTCACACACACACACACACACATGCACACACACTCCAGAACTTGTTGTGCCCCAGCTGGGAGTGGAGCCACCCAGACACCCAGACACAGCTCACTGGAGCAGGGACCAAACCAGCACCTGCTGCCTGGCCGGGAGAACCAAACACACACACACACACACACACACAACACACACACACACACACACACACACACACACACCTTTTTAACTGCTGTCTCCCAGGCTTTGTTTTAAAGTCAGTTTCCTGCCCTCCGTTAAGACATGACCTTCACTCGTTTATTTGTTCTCGTCATTTCTCCCTACCCTTCATCCCTTCTGTCCTTTATTCCCCCAGTTTGTCCCCTTCCTCTGTGACCTGTCCATACTCTTCTATGACATTTTTTACTGCTGAAATACAAGCATAATTATTGCTCGTATTCCTTCAGCCTATAGATATTTAATATGGTCACACGCCCCTGCTGCTGGAGGGGCGTGTGATCATATTTAATCAGCCTTGAACAAATGGGAATTTTGTTTTTGAAACTTGCACAGACTGTGAGCCAGTGTAGGTACTCACGATCAGTAAAGACCACACGTGATCTGGATGGTTTTACCACCATGTGTTTTGTTCATACTGCATTTGATATTTGTTTGCTCAATTTTAACACCTATTTCTTGTCTAAGGTCCTTAAATAAAGGGATCCTGCCCACATCTCACTGTCTTCAATGGAACCAGTTCAGGCCTGTATATATACTTATCACATGACCCAGTTCTACTCGCTGATGAAGACAGTGAGATGTGATTGAAAGCTCTGACAAAGCTACCTTGACTTTAGATTATTTTGTCATACACATTGGTCCCAAGGTCAAGAATGAACTTCCAAGCTCAAGTGTACTCCAGTCATTTTAAATGGGACATATTATGCTCATTTCCAGGTGACTTCACTGTCTTTCAGAGGCTCAAGCAGGTTCAGTTTTAGAGTTAGCGTGAAGATATAGATATCATATGAAACTAAAAAACCTAAGGAATCCATTGGTACCAACCATGTCAAGCTTGTTGTGAAGGATGCTAAATAATGCTCCAAAGTTGGGCTAAATTTTGGCGAGGAAAAATTGGCATGGTCATTTTCAAGGTATAATCACATGCAAAAAAACATGCAGTTTTTTGCATGCAGTATAAATGTGTTATTTTCGCCTATTCTAAAATGGTGTATCTGATTATTTCTGCATACTGGGGTCCCTAATCCGTGCTAAAATGCTAACTCATTTCCTGTTTTTAGGACTCATTCCTGTAGCACTCTATTACAGAAAGTAAATACATTGTATAATGAAAAAATACCAGCCATAGACAGTAAGCTATCAAAATGGGATTTCATTTTCTTGGAGAAAATGTCATCCATCCACGCAACTAAGATGACACACAATGAGATGCATTCTCTACTAATGCCTTGTTGGATTGATGCTTTGTGTTTGAGTCAATGTGCAGCTGTGGCACCTGAGCTTCCAAATCCATTTCATTATTCTCCAGCTGAAGAGAGGGCTACTCTCACAAAAAAAAAAGATAAATTATTGGACAAATGGGTCAAAAAATTCTGTTTAGGCCGATGCTACATACATTTTTTCCCCATGTTTCATTTTTAATGAATTTTTTGAGGTTTCTGGGTTTTCTTTTGACAATGCCCATCTGTTGTGATTCTAAATTACCTGCTTAGTAGCCAGACATGCCATGGCTGGAACTGAGGGATTTGAATTGGAGATTGAGCTGGAACGGCGGACCATGGTGACACCACATCTGCTGCCCCTACTCTGTTCGTTTTTAGCTCATTGCAGGCCTGGAGATTATCCGGCCTCTGTGATAGTCACAGTCAGTGGTCCAAGGAAAAGGCTGAAGAGGTCCTGCTGAGCACACTCATGGCACACAGCGCCTCTGAGCATCATGCACTGACACACACACACACACACACACACACTACAGCTGTGAAAATCACTAAAATACAAGATAAAACATCAGCACAGCCCATTAAATGTTATTACAGACTGTTACAGGAATGTCACATTAAAAAGCACAATGAGTTGACAATGTGAAAAGATGTCCATAAATAGATTTGTCAATGTAAAGGAGCATATCGTGGACTAAAAAACAAGAACAGGTAGAAGTTGATTAAGCACTCCCGACCAGAAGAAGAAAGGTTGACGCAGCCAGCTCGCCACATAACTGAGCCGAGATCACTGATCACACTCAGACAGAGGCAGGCCTGGCAGTTTAATTAGACACCTCCTGTAAATCACAGCGGCTACTGTATGAGGATCCCGCTGTAACCGGAGAATATCCTGCTGGTCATATTCTAATAATAGAAGTAATAAAATAATGTCCAGTAGAGATGTGACCACTATCCAGATTCAACAGACCAATCCCTATCACTTGGAAAATCGCTGCATTTTTCACTTAAGCATGAAGAGAAGTGAAAATTAGAGGTTTAAAGTTGTGAACTGGTGCTGCCCATGCTGTGTTTATGTCATACGGGAGATGCCATAATTACCAGTTACTGACTTGTAAATACTGTTCAAGTCAAAATCCAAGACATAATTACGACCAGGGAGATTTTTCTTAAAGCTCTGATGTATCCAGCTTGGCTCTTAATAATATTGAAGTCCCAAAATAAACAAACAGGATTCTACAGGACATGCCTACTGCATGACGTGCCCTCAAATCCGCCACAGTTTGGTTAGGTTTAGGCACCAAAACTACTTGGTTAGGTTTAGGCGCAAACACAACTTGGTTAGGTGTAGGCGCAAAAACTACTTGGTTAGGTGTAGGCGCAAAAACTACTTGGTAAGGTTTAGATGCCAAAACTACTTGGTTAGGGTTAAGCACAAACACAACTTGTATAGGTTTGGGTGCCAAAACGACTTGGATAGGTTTAGGCGCCAAAACTACTTGGTTAGGTTTAGGTGCAAAAACTACTTGGTAAGGTTTAAACACTAAAACTACTTGGTTACGTTTTTGCGAAAAACAACTTGGATAGGTTTAGGCGCTAAAATCTACTTGGATAGGTTTAGGCAACAAAATGGCTTGTTTTGGCAAAAAACTGCTGAGTTAGGTTTAGGCACCAAAACTACTTGGTTAGGTTTTAGTACAAAAACTACGTGGTTAGGTTTATGCACAAAAACAGCTTGGATAGGTTTAGGCACCAGAACTACTTGGTTTTGTTTAAGCACAAAACTACTTGGTTAGGTTTAAGCACAAAACTACTTGCTTAGGTTTAAGCACAAAACCACTTGCTTAAGTTTAAGCACAAAAGTTACTCTGTTAGGTTTAGGAAAAGATCATGGTTTGGGTTAAAATAAGTAAATTAAACCCGGAAGTTACCTCAGGGGTTGTGTCATGTAGTAAAGTGGGTGTGCCGTGTAGCCTGCATGACTGCAGACCGTACGAGGGGTCCTCCCAAATGCTGAATGTTGTAAAGAAACAGACAGCTTGAATCACTAATGGTTGATAGCTAAAGCTATGTGCACTTGTTGAAAAGGAAAAAAAAAACACATGCCTTGTATCAATGTTCGTAGTTTATACTACATGACATTCTCTGGTCAGTATGCACCATGGAAGGTAACAGCACGTCTCATAGCAACGATGGCTCTCACTTGTCTGTCAACCGATGCCATTGGAAACAGCCCACCTCATGCTGAGAAGCTGTTTACAAAGATGTGTCAAAAACAATTTTGTCTGATTTAGAAAAATGGAAATCTATGTACAGTAGCTTTAATGATGTCATTATAGTTCATATGCCCTTACACAAATTGGCGGAGAATACAAATTTAAGTTCTCCTTTAAATTCTGCAGGTGGACAGAAAAATGAATGGATGCATGTGTCACTCCCCCTCTAATTTTTTTGAGATTTGACACAAGCTTAATTCAGACAGACTAAATGAATATATTAAGTGGGACTCTGTCACCCAGAGCGATATGATGTTTTATAATAATATGACTATCTTCATAATGAGCTAAAACTGTTCGTGTTGAATTTTGAAACAGGGCCTCCTCCAAAGAGTTGGATTCATTGTGCTCCTGACTGGATAACCAAATAAAATAAGTACATTTTTGGCAACATGTCAGCCATAGCACCTTTATATTGTGATAATATGTCAGGGCTGTGTGTCTGTCAACTGTTTTTTTCTTTTGGCCCTTTAAACCAATATACCATGTTGAATCAATAAAGTTGAAATGCAATTGTCTGTTAGAAGCTGTTGTGCCATATGTCATGCCTCTATGTTGGACAAGAGCTCATATAGGTTGAATAGAGTTAATGGGGAATATAGCTTTTGATGAGGCATTACTGCCAGTTAGATGCATTGCAAAAGAACCAGTCATTATTGAACAATAGAGCTAATGGAACCTTAAGGGGCTGCTATTGATCAGTGAGCTGCCAGTCTTTTAAACTAATGTGATCAATAATTCAGCCATAGCCTGGGTAAAAAAAAAAATCATAATAGTGCCAGTGGCATGGCACTTACTCTTCTGACTCCTTTTGTGAGAAATGTGAGATGCACACCTTCCTACAAAACATTTCCATTTGTGAGACTGCAGTGAAAGCTGCATGCTAGATGCTATTAATACGACGTATTCATGGCAGAGAGAGCACTTTTCTATGAAAGGCAGGTTCTTCGTCTCGGGGAGGAAGCAGCTTCTGAATGGTGAAATGGTTTTGATAATGGGATAGGGGAAATGCAACTCTTCGGACAGGGTGTGGAGAAGGTAAAAGGGGAATACGAATGGAGACTGGAGGGCAAGGCAGGGCAAAGAGCCGTGGTGTGAATCAATCAGACAAAAAATAAAGCTGTTAGAAGCGGTTTCAGTTGGTGACAAAGAGGTGACAAAGTACAAGGACTAAAGAAAAATGGTTTGATTGTTACGTACTGGAGACATGGAGCGCGGTACATGGCCACTTGACATTGAAATATCCAGAGTCTGTTAGTGAAGAGGTATTGCAGGAAAGCATCCGATACTAAACAGGCCTTAGATAACTCTGTTTTACCTTTGATACTTGATTATAGGTTTAGGTTTAGGAAAATATTGACTAGGTTAGGATAAGGCAACAAAAGTACTTAGTTAGGTTTAAGAAAAGATTGACTAGGTTAGGATTAGGCAACAGAACTACTTAGGTTTAGGAAAATATCTATTTGGTTAGGATTAAGCAACAAAACTACGTAGTTATGTTTAGGTAACAAAACTACTTAGGTTTAGGAAAAGATGAACTTGGTTAGGATTAGGCTACAAAACTACTTAGTTAGATTTAGGAAAAGATCGACTTGGTTAGGATTAGACAGCTAAACTACTTAGTTAGGTTTAGGAAAAGATCGACTTGGTTAGGATTAGGCCACAAAACTACTTAGTTAGGTTTAGGAAAAGATCGTGGTTTGGCTTAAAATAACTCAGGAAGTGGCGTTACTCAATATGTAAATTAGGTGACAAATAAATCAACGTTGACTTCTAGATTCACATGGGATACGAACGCCGGCCTCCTGGATAAAAGTCCGGTATTTTTTGACCCACCCATCCACCTAGACTTCCCCCCTATGCAATGTTCATCGCTCTTTATATTTCCTGGTTCATGATTACGTGAATTACACACAAATTGATTTTGTGGGATATATACAAATTACTTTGCATTACTTTTTGTAGGTATAACAGTGTATGAGACCAGCCTGCTCAGTTACACAAAGGCAAAAAGAAGTTCAGAACTTTTGTCTGATAGTGTTTCCATACTGCCCAAACTCATAAATCATAAACTCATTCTCCCCATTCATCATTTAACTGTTATGGTGCTACAGGTTTATATCAAATGACCAAGTGTCTGGCAGCGCTCTCGTTGTGCACCTTCACATTTACTGGAGGGGTGGGCAAGAGATGTATTACGTCACACGTCTCTACTTGTTCTTTTACCCCTGGCTATGAGGAGATTAGATTAGGATCATATCCTTTTCACGGATATAAAAATAATAGTCACATTCATCCTGCCCTGTTTTTCTCCTTTAACTGTGACATGACTGAGGGATAATACAGAGTAAGTCATCGTCAATCAGGCTGCCTGTCTATCTCTAGGTCTGTTTGTCTGCATGTGTCTTGTTTTTCTGTCACATTCTTTTGACAGTTTTCTCACTTCACCATCACAAGAGATCAAACAATCTAAGTCTGTGTTTCTCTCTGCTAGCTTCACTCGATTGGATTTATGTGGAGATTTCACGACTGACTCACGGATTTATCTCTGTTGTGGTTCTTGTGAAGCAAAGATGGAAAGACATTACAGAATTCAAAACTGCTCTTGAATCACATCTTTTTACACGAGCATATTCATTTTAACTGCAACAATCTGCATCCTATATTTACGGATTATAATTTACTGATGAGTTATCCTCTATTACCTATTGAATGTGTTGATTTTATTGATAGTGCTTGTTGCTTGTTACTGATGTTATGTGCTGTAAGGTGACCTTGAGTGCCAAGAAAGGCACCATCAAATAAAATGTATTATTATTATTATTATTATATACACATGGAGGGGAAATACATTCAGCATTAGCAGTAATGGTATTAAGTGGCTGTCTGTTTGTCCTTTTTACTGTCCAGCTGGTCCATGAGAGTCAACTTCTGCCGCTGCCAGCCACGCCACCCGGTGACACATTCTCCTCACCTAGTCATTATCTGGGCAGATATGCCCGGGGCGAGGATGACTCTTCTGTCTTCCTCCAGTTGCTCTTTTTTTCCCTCTCCCTTCCCTGCTATCTCCTTCTTTATCTATTCTCTATCCTCCATCTTTTTGTTCTTTATAGTACAGACTGGGTACTCTATTTGATACTGAATAGATGTATATATAGACATATAACCTTTACAAAATAGCTGTGAACTCATCACAGAGTGAATAATTTGACATGAAGTGAATTTATGTATGAACATGTGGTTTTTTGCAACATTTCAAATGTAACAAATGTGAAAACATAACTTTCAAACGTGTTTTCAGAATCAGAAATAATTAATTGAAAATGTAAGCAAATAAAAATAAAGGAGTATGTAACATGTAAATTATGTACATAATGCTACAATATAAACACAATATGTGTAAAGAAATATAAGTAAGTAGTTAAATTAAAAATAAGAAAATGAGAATATATGAAATATGTACAAATATTTGCATTAAGACGTGCAATATACAACAAATAACCATGGTGCAAATACGTAAATACAAAATGCTGAGAAGTGGGACTTATTAAGTGTTTTAAATATAAATGTCAGAATGGTATAAATAAGAAATTAATATGAATATTTCTTGAATGTACAGTTTAAATGCAGTATTAATGACAGTATTGCACAGTGGAATTATTGCACAAATTATTACAGCACAATCAAGTTACTTGAATTATTACAATATAGTTAAGTCAGTATTGTATATAGCAGCTGATGGGTAAAATAAGTCCGAGTCCAGAGTGTGTGACACTAAGAGGGAGGAGCTATAAAGTTTGTTGGCCACGAGCAGGAATGACTTCCTGTGGTGCATCTTGGTGGAATTAATCTTTTTTTAGAGAGACAAACATTTCATGTTAATTTATGACATGAAATAGAACTTATATGATAATTCAAATGGGACACATACAGTTCCCTCTGGTCCTATCTTTTTCTCATCTTTTACGATACTGTGCGGTTTATATGGAGGTATATATATAGATGAAGAACATTAGATTAGAATACTTTATGTTTATAATGTTCAGATTCAGCTTGTACCACTTCATCTCCGCATTTCTCCCCTCCTCTCTTTCTATCTCTTGCTCTCCTCCCTGCATTCGCTAACAAAATTACATGGATAAAAGTACTCGAGAGGGTGCTTGTTCACAAGCAGATGAACAAACTAGCAGCATATTCAACACCTCATGTGCCTACTTCAGAACAAACAGCAAGAAAAAAACCCTCTCGGTGTCTCGGCGCAGGTTTGATCAAGGCTGCTTTTGACATTATCAGCCCCGTGCGTGCTGTTACTTTTCTCAGCTCCATCTACTTCCTCTTCAAACTCCTGAAAGAATTAGCAACCTGCAATAACAGAGTGCCAGGCTGAGAGCTGTACGGTCTGCTACACAGCGTTCGCTTCAGACCGCGACTCAGCTGCTTATAAATCATCTAATAAACATCTGGGCTTTCTATAAAAGGGAGGAGGGCTGAGCATGTGTAGCATACCTGACACCAGATACTCCCTGTGACAGCGAGCCTTAAGGACACCTAGAAACAGCTTTTGTGCTTTTTCATTGGCTGAGAAGAGTGCTTCGGTGTTAATCCAGCTCAGAGTTTATGAGGGAATCGTCCACCGAGTTTCCCCACACCTTTGCCCTTGCTCCTAAGCAAAATTAAGATGTATGTAGGAGCAAAACTAAAAACATATAAAGCCTCAATTACAAGGCGTAATGCAATATTTGTATGCTTCTGGGGATTCTCCGATATGCTGGCCTTATTCTGAACTGGAGGTCTGGCTGTTTCTGACTTTCTAGAGGGTCTGTGAGAGCTGAATGTCTTGAGTGTTTTCCCTCCTGTTAAGCACGGGATTAAAAAAAACACGACTGACATATTAGCTGGTGACAGGATCCATGTTGGGGCCCCGGTTTACGCTTCCAAGGTTGCTGATCCCTACGCCCGGCTGAAACTGGGTTTATAGGACCCAGGGACCTGCAAAGTTCCAACACGACACGCTAATGGCTTTATGTATTTAAACAGTGTGCACTGTACCATTTCATTGCACAAGCACTATCTGCGAGATCTGACAAGTTGATTCCTCGGAGGAGAGATAAGAGCCAATTTGTTAGCCCAGTAGGATTAACTACGCCCGTGCTGTGGATTTTGGCCGTTGCTGTGGAAGCGACGGACAGAATCCAGCAGTCACTTTCTAGCCAGGGAGTCTGATGATGGTGATGTGGAGTCGAGTGAGGATGCATCACAGATATCGATTCAGGAGTAATTAATCAAGCTATATTCCACTGCAACTTCTGCGCTGCAAAACCCCAAAATTCACCGGTTTGATTCCAACGACAGCCAAAGTTTCCGAGAACTAAAGGCTGAATCCCGAGCCTCCTTCGGGAATGTTGCTCCTGGCTTTCTTTTCAGTCTGGCCCGTCTGTTGAAATGTGATTATATACAGTACACTATGTAAGGCTCACAAGAGGGAATTACACAGAACCACATTAGCTATGCTGTGTGTCATATGACAACTGAAATGCTATAAAACCCCCAAAATAAATGAATAGAATAGAAGTACTTCCAAGGAAAACCATTTTTTCTTCTCAGCCTGACGAATCAGGAAATACTCACATACTGACAGATGTTATGTTGAATTGTGCAGACTGGTCTCATACAATGATCGTAGCTATACCTACAAAAAGTAATGCACTGTAATTTATGTATATCCCACAAAATCAATTTGTGTGTAATTCACGTTATCGTGAATCAGGATATATAAATAGCGGCGAACGCTGCGTAGGGAGGAGGTCAGGTGGATGGGTAGGTCAAAAAATACTGGACTTTCACCAAGGAGACCGGTGTTTGTGTCCCGTGTGAAACCAGAAGTCAATGTTAATTTATGTGTTACGTAAATTACATACTTAAGTAACGCCACTTCCAGAGTTATTTAAAGCCAAACCACAATCTTTTCCTAAGCCTAATTAAGTAGTTTTGTTGCTTAATCTTAACTAAATCAATCTTTTCCTAAGCATAAGTAGTTTTATTGCATAATCCTAACAAAACTGATCTTTTCCTAAACCTAACGAAGTAATTTTGTTGCCTAATCCTAACCAAATCAATATTTTCCTAAATCTAAGGAAGTAGTTTTGTTAATCCTAACCAGATAGATCTTTTCCTACACTTAAGTAGTTTTATTGCCTAATTCTAACCAAATCAATCTTTTCCTAAGCCTAACTAAGTAGTTTTCTTGCCTAAACTAATCCTAACCAAATTTATCTTTTCTTAAACTTAAGTAGTTTTGTTGCTTAAACCTAACTAAGTTAATCTTTTCCTGAACTTAACTAGTTTAGTTGCCTAACCTTAATCAAGTCGATTTTTTCCTAAACCTAACTAAGTAGTTTTGTGGCCTAATCCTAACCAAGTTAATCTTTCCCTAAACCTAACTTAGTTTTTTTTGCCTAAACCTAAGGAAGCTGTTTCCTGTGATGACGGAAGTTTATTTTGAAAAGACTGTGTTGACACGTGTTGCTGGACATTCGTAAGAAAACAAACGAAAAAGGAGGAATAACTTTTTCGTAAGTTATCATATGAACCGTTGTATGAGAATACGTTGAACAGTGACGTACAGTATATGCATAGTCAGCTGTCCGTATGTCTACGCCATGAAGGAAAGCTGTTGTAATTTATTATCCTTAAAGTAAATGTGATTTTGATTAGTCTAAATCAAGGACAGCACATCTTGCTTTTCATTTCCCTCGCACAGGAAAGTTCTACATTTCTCTCTGCTCATTTAGCGATGCAGCAGCTCAATTCCTATGTTGGCACTGCTGATCCCTTCCTCTCTGCCAATCTGCTCAACTATTTACCTTTTCTTCCTGTCGAAGGACGTTTGTGGTTTTTGTAACAGTAGGTAAAGACCTAGTATTGCCCCTCTGCCCCCCCCCGATTTATGTGGTACGAGGGGTTTGGTGGATAAATATTAAAACACAGCCGCTCCATTGGCTGCCAGCAATAACAGGCTGCCTGGTTTCCTGTGCAGGGTTAGATTGCCTTCCTCGCATGGGCTTCTGGGATGCGAGGCCAACGGAGTCACAATTTAGAGGAGGGGCACCCGAGGGAGAATAAAGAGGTAAAAAAAAAAGGCTGTATGGGATGCTGTATGGGGCCAAACACGCCTCACATTGAACATCAACAAGGACGTGACCATGGGGTCAAGAACACAGTGGCAGCAGCGGAGAATCGGCCCTTGGCTGCCAAAAATGTGCAGGAGGGTGTCCTGGTAGTTTGAGAGAGCGTCCCATCGCTCCAAAATCACAGTGTTGACTCTGTCTTTGTCAGTGTCCTTGAGCGAGACGCTGATTCTGTGGCTCTGCAGAACTGCAGAATAACCAACCATGTGAGCTCACACCACTGGAGTATAATGAGGTAGAGGGTGTATTGAATGAGGTCTGAAAGGGATAGACTGTCACATTTCTGGCAGAAGAGCAGACCTTTTACTAATTATTTTCAGTGAGTCTGAAGTGTTCAGCTTCTGCATTTTGCTAGTTACTTATAGCTTGTTGCCTGTTGATAATAGAGGGATGCGGTCAAAGATTCAGTGCAGGCTTCTAGTTGAGGCTTCATTCATAACGCTGACATTTGAATTATTATTATTATTAATAACTTACAGAAACATTGTGTGCAGTCCACCTTCTCTCTCTCTCTGTCTCTCTCACAGCGATGATGCCTTGATGGCCCATCAGCGGGAAACAAAAGCATACAGATGCTCTTTGGCGTGGGATTTGGAGAAAAGAGTACCCCCAAAGAGCCTGCGGTTCTAGTGTTAAAAGACTGATGCTGTAGTGCAGTGCCCTGATGTCTGATAAACCTTCAAACTCATAAATCTATCACTCAAACTGGCTCCTGGATCATATTTCATATGTCTTACTCGTACGTAAAACAACACTCCCTCAGCCCCTTACCTTTTTATGGCTTAATGCCCATTAAGGGTGAAGCCCTACTAACAGGAGTGTGATGCAAAGCGACATTTAGCACACTTCATTTTATGTGTGATGTGAGTGAATTGCCTCTTACGGCATTGTAGGATTGCAGTGATGAGGGGGGTGTTGATAGTTGAATATAATTACATTTACGCAAATGAGGACCAAGATTTCCCTGAACGTTTTGTAAAGATTTGCCAAAAAAAATAAAGGAAAAGTCATGCATTAAGTTGTAGGTTGCTTATTTATAGTGTTTGCTACAGCGACAAGTGAGAAATGGTGGAGGTGGTGTCGTGCTATTTGTCTGCTTCTGATGGGTTATCCATCACCTTGTAAAGGACCTCTTATGTGACCTGAAGGGCCTAGAGTTTGATTGTTGGGGAAGTTTTATTATATTGACTACAAGTAGTTGATGAAGTACCCGAAAGCCACGCTTATTGTAAAAGTACAGATGTCAAACCAGAAAATGGCTTTAGTAGAAGTCACCTATGAGAATATTACTTGAGTAAAAGTCTTATCAAAGTAATTTTCTGATATTAAATGTACTTGAAAGTAAAAGTACAAGTAAAAGCTGTTAATAAAAAGCAAAGATTTTGAGATTTATGAAATTTATTCCTCTTAATATGTAGACCACCTTAAAAATGGAGGCTATGTTACACTAGAAGAAAAACGAGGTCTTCACAACTTAAGTACAGATACTCCCAAAAAATACTTAAAGCGTGTAGGAGAGCTACGGTGGCCGACGCAAACATGCGAATGTCCCTCTCTAGAGCCAGTTGTTGTAGAGTACAAAAGTGTGTATGTATGTAGGAAGTGAGTGGTGAAGCAAGAGAGAGAGAGTGGCGAGCAGCGAGTAACGTTATCGACTCCAGCCCAAGGAGGAAAAGTTAACAGAGTTTGGTTTGTCCACTCTGTGCTACTGTAGAAACATGGCGGTGCAACATCGCGGATTCTGTGAAGACGACCGCTCCCTATGTAGATATAAATGGCTCAAGGTAACAAAAACATGATTCTTATTACCAGGTGATTATCCACTAAAGAAAACATACTTATTAATATTATATTCCATTTCTGCCAATAGATCCCCCGAAATGCTACACACTGGTCCTTTAAGTACTGTAACAATGTATTATTACTTCGTTACAATACAACACTTTTGCCTACCAATGCAAACTTGGTAAAAAAGATAAATGCACCGTGGGATGTCTCTGCATGCAGTTTGAGGGCATGTTGAGCGGTAACAACAAATGTTTCATCCACAATAAATTGTAGTAATTATCTTCTCATCTTGACCTGCTGTCTCACTATGCAAAGAAAAGTGGATTAGTCTTTAAATATATTCACATTTCTTCATTACATTGAAATGAGAAACTTTGTAAATAGCTGTAATTTAGTTAGAACATCCATACAGCCATATATCTTCCCACTATTTTTGAGCAGATGAGCAGCTATCCAAGCCTACACACATCCAGCTGATTGCTTTAAACCAAATGCAGAAACAAGAAAAGGCCGTCTGTAGTCTGACTCTGGGTCTGTAGGACAAAAGTAATATTCCCTAACCAACATATCGCTTTCAGTACACAGTGTGTGTTTTAACAGTCAGCGCCTCTAAAAAATGAATAGAGCCCCTGATAATAAAACAAAGAGGCCATAAATGAAAGATCAAGTTCTCTTTGTTTCCCCTCAGGGAACATGATATTATGATGATCAGAATCGCTTCAGCCACCAATAACTGCTCAAGAGTTTGTGTTGGCAGGGACCCGAAACATAATAGGGCTTCACAGAATATAATAATGACACACAAGGTAGAAGGACAACAGGATATCACGGTGCAAAAGGGCAGAGCGGGATAAATTTATGATCCACAGACTGTCTAAATATATACATCTGTACAGTGTTTGTGTTGGGTGGTGAGCAGTGCATTTGCAGCTGTGGGGGAAATTGTGGTGAGTGCCTGATACTACCACAGGATATGATAGAAAATGTAGTCTTGTTATTTAGCCTATCCTCATTGATATAAATGGGGTGGACAAAATAATAGAAACACTTATCAGTACATATTTACCACTAACTTTGTCTGAAAAGTAAATAACCTACATAAATTACATGTGATTTCAATAGTGACTAATGTTCCATGCAGGGCCAAAGGATGTTAGAAATGCTGAGGTCAAAGTTCAGATCTCCCCAATGCAACTCCACCCACCTCATAGTAGTCTCCAAAAAGTAAAATTTTGTGACTTTATTTTTTCATATTTTCTTTATTAATTTTACTGTGCAATTATATTTGCTGTCTAAGTCATGGTCCACCGTTTTAAAACCCTTTGCGCATTGCTGTGATATAAACACTAAAGTTTTTTTAAATTGATTTAATTCTTGTTTTATTTGATTTATTCTAGGGCTGTCAATCGATTAAAATAGTTAATCGCAATTAATCCCAAATTAAACAAACGGACCTTGACTTTCTGCCCGCGGAAATATATGTTGGACCAATTAAATCCCTTGTTCCAACAGGGAGTGTATACTTTAATGGTAATGGAGTGTTGGACAAATGGGCTTTTTTTGGTCCAATGGGACACCTTCTCAACACCCAATAATGTACAACAAACACTACAACCGCAACAACCAAATAAAGGACAATATATGGCTTGAGATCGCCCAGCAGCTGGGATACGATGGTAATTTAGCTGATATGCACTTGCTAATGTTATATGTTGGTCATGGAACGGGGCTAGCCACAACGCTAGTATCGAATTTGGGGTCTGATTAGTTTATGTATTGTGTAGTTAACGTTCGACCCTTTGACATTCTCTGGATAGGTTTTTGTTGTGTGGAGTAGACACAAGCACTATTTAAGAGGAAACTCATTGGGCCTCATTGATGAAATGGAACATGGCAATGCGGATAATTCGCACCAGAACTACTGTATATTCCCGCACCGCATTTCCGCATCACACTGGTGAGAAACAGCATTGACTTTAACCAGAGAGCAGCAGTGACTGGAAGCACAACACATGACGTGTTTAATAATATCTAACCAAAACCACGATATTTCCCTATAACCTTAACCAAAATCCCCCTGTTGCCGACCACCTCCTTACAACTTTTGTGTGGTACATAAGTGTAGGATTTCATTCACTTAACTCTTCTGTCTCAGTTGTGTTTTGTTTTTTGATGCGTCCATACACTTATACAATATTATGTTTTATTTTGCTGTTTTGTCTATTTTTATACCCTAAGAGAAGATATTCCCTTCAGCTGTTTTTTTTATGGTTGAAATGACATATCAACTCTAACTTAACTTGACTAAATGATGATTGTACAACAGGAAAACAATCAAAAACAAAACAAAAACAATAATGGAAAACAAGACATGAAGGAAATGGAACTAAATAAGTAAATGATTTTCATCTGAGACCAATGAGAACATTTACCCACCATTGTGTTATGGGCCTAATGGTTAAAATTACCCTGCATCTCTCGGTAACAAAATAAAACATCGTTTCTCCTCTTTGTAAGTATTTCCAACCATTATGCAAAATAATGTCAGTGCGGTCTTTAAAAGGAAGTAATAACATCATATGACTTTGGGGGAAAGGAAAGCATAAAAGCACATGAGCTCAGGAATTCTTTCAGAAGTAGAACAAAGGCTTTGGGATTGACTGTGGGCACAAAACACCACTGCAAATATACGCTTCTTTATGAGGTATTCAACATGGGTTTGGTTCAAACCATTTTATAAGTGAAGTGGAACAATGGTAATGACATTGGATCATTTAATTTGCTTGTACTATAAATCAGCTGATATTTAACTATGTGAAGTCAACACTGTAGAGGCTTTAGAAAGCCGACAGACCAAGCCACAAGCCACACGGGCACATTGAAAACACACATGCACACACAACTAATCAGACCTTATTGATCAATATACGGGAAGTCAAACAGAGCCTGCACTCATTTTGATAGTTCGTGTACAGTATCAAGGTTATCGTAGTAAACCTAAACTACAAGGCAAAATGTTGGTGTAAAAAAAACACTCATACAATGAAATGCAATACAAATTGGACTTATGAAATAGTAAAACAAAAATGTGAGTAAACCCTGTATATTTGTCAAACTGATGGTTTATGTATCAAGTAAAATATAAATCATTTTTGGGTGATTTTTTTGTCTATATTTGGTGAACAACTCCTTGGGCCCTCCATAACCAACTCTTGTTCTTAAGGCGCTATCACTGTTTGCACAACAGAGAAAACAATCATATGCTGCCATGTTTGGGAATAGGGGGAGTGTGGGAGATTACTTTAAAAGGCAACAAGGTAGTTCGCGAGAGATTTGTTCAAAAGAATGCATCATTTGGATGAACGAACTGAACTGAATCACTCCCTGAAATGATCCGTTCATTTCTCAGTTAAGTTGAGCTCTCAGTCAGCTGCGATGGAATGTCCAGGGACTCACTGATGGTATGTTTCCCATTCATTGTCTATGTAAACAGCCGTGCGATGCATTCTGGTAGCGTAGCGTTGTGTTTTGAGAGACAGACCGTCAAGTTTGCCCCCTCCTCATTTGCATAAAGTTGAGGTCTAGGCTACTTTAAGCAATTGAGGGGCGTCCGGCACGACTCGCCGCCTCTTGACACTCCTGAAAAACGTTTAAACTAACTGTTGATCTAAAATGAAGACAGATTCAGCAACTTTCAGAAACATGTTTAGCTGAACTATTTTCGTAATATTAGAGAAAGAAGTTTCCAAACAAGCCGCCATGTTGGTTCCGGTTTGAAAGCTGGCAGCAACAGCAGCCCACGAGTGAAAGCGTTGGTCCAATCAGGTGTCTAGTAGCAGTCCATCAGCAGACCATCTAGCGTCCAATGCTGGCAAGCAAGGCAATCCTGAAACGCCCATGTGGACACGTACCATGAGTGAGTGATTCAAGTCATTCGTTTGCAAACGGTATCGTTATCCAACTAAATTCTCAGCTCACCGGCTTATCCTTCATCAACAGCGTTCTCAGTTCTCAGTTCACGACCAAATTTGAACGATTGAACTGAACGATTCGGTGAACGAATCTTTTTAATGAGTGACTCAGTACATTGAACTGCTTTGCCTGTCAGTATTACAAGCAGCAACATTGAAAATAATATATTTGCACCAGTTCTGGTGAACAGGTAACAGATCCCTCCAGAGAACAAAATGTTTTATAACAATGTATAACGGAAATGGATGATTTATCAGGAGAGAATGCGTACCTGGTGAGTGGTTTATTACGTGCTTGTGCAAAACTTCTCAAACTGTTGTGTGTTCGCTCACCTGCCTGTCACAAGCGGCATCATCACAGTGTAAATTAATGAGCTATTTCACGTACATAATGTATGTAAGACTAATGAGCAGGGAGCTACAGGTACATCACACTCCCCTCTGGCTGCAGAAAACATGCATAGATATACCTGAGTGTGCAGATCCATGTGTCTGCACATGTGTAATGAATGACCTCCACCTCACGGCTGTCAGCATATTTTTCTTATTGATAATCCTGCTGTTTCTCCGCGGGCCCCTGTGTGCAGGTGTGCAAGGATTTGGAGCAGGCTTTGTTAAGTCCGTTCCGATGTTGCTCACATGCCTCGTGCCTGGGAGTATCCTCAGGCTAGCTTGCATGTAAACCAGGGTGGGTATGTGTTTACACCCCATGATCCCTACAGTGCACCCACCCTTGTGCACACCAGCTACAACCTCACATTTCAGCTCCACGAATGTAGGTTTTTTAATTGCTTATTTTTTACTTAAAACTCCACAAAACAATATTTTTGTATATTTACATGGTGGAATATGGGACTTTCATCAGGTGGACACAAACAAGACTCCGATGCGATGATAATGTTGCTCTTTGTCTGCTGAATGTGTCAAAAGACCAGTGGGCTACCTCCGGGTCTGAAAAGTGAAGCCAATGCTTTCTTTCTAATGGCCAGCAGGGGGCGACTCCTCTGGTTGCAAAAAGTCTGATTGTATAGAAGTCTATGAGAAAATGACCCTACTTCTCACTTGATTTATTACCTCAATAAACATTGTAAACATGAGTTTCTGGTCTCAATTGCTAGTTTCAAGTCTTCTTCAATACAGCATGATGTTCATGTATTAAATTATGGTCCCATTTAGAGTCAAATAGACCTGTCTTGTCTTGTCTTTGTAACTTTAATCCTTTCACAGTGTGTTTTCAGTCCGGTCAGGGAAGTTAATTGTGACATTTTGGTCACATAAAAATGTCTTATTCAGCGTTTGATTGTACTTAGCTCCACCCTCTCGTTGTGTCACTTATGGCTACGGCCAAAAACCAAGGTGGCAATGGACGAAATGATGAACTCAAGGCTTCAAAACCATAGTCCACAAACCAATGGGTGACGTCACGGTGACTAAGTCCACTTCTTATAATACAGTCTATGGTTTAATCCAAGACAATAGCATTCCCATGTATTTGTTACATGTTACAAATGAATCACTACTATCAGCCTGATATCACCAATCCCATATATTTAACTGCTATTGCCATCTCATTAATTACAACATCTGATCCTATTATCTTTCTCATCCCGAAAACAGTTTGAGACGAACGAAAAGAAAATAACAATGAGATAATATCTGATGCATACACATTAAATAGAACAAACATTGTTTGTCACAATATTTAATGATTTTGCCACTTGCATTTGCAAAAATCATTAGTGGTTTTATTTGCCTGCTGTGCTGAGGTGTTAGCAGGAGCCGGCTAATATCAGCAGTGTGTATGCAAAACCATGCTCTCTATCAGTCTTTGAACAGTGTGTTGTCTCTCCTCACGCCACCAGCTGAGATGCACATCCACTGTCAGCATCAATTCCCAGTCTGATGAAGTCTCATCGTGTGTGTGTGTGTGTGTGTGTGTGTGCGTGTAAGCCTTTGTTTATCATTAGGCCTTGGGAGACAACTCAATATGTTTGCTCCGGTTGACATCGCTGTTGATGGGCCCTGAGGTGATCATGTGATGTTGTTTTAGTATGTGTGTGCATTAGTAGTTAGACATCATCTACCAACCCCGTCTCTCTTCTTTTCAGTTACTTTTTCTATTTTATAATTAATAAAGAGAGACGGATTTAAAGAGGACCTATAAATGCTTATTTTCAGGTGCATACTTGTATTTTGAGTTTCTACTAGAACATGTTTATATGCTTTAATGTTAAAAAAAATGCTTTTTTTCCCTAATATGGTTGTGCTACAACACCTGTTTTCCCCCTCTGAAACGCTCTGTTTGAGCCTAGTCTGCTCTGATTGGTCAGCTGGCCTACTGTTGTGATCAACCGAACCTAAGCTTTGTTTGAGGGCATGCCAAACTTTAAACTTTAAATAAGTATTAATGCTGAAGCAAGAGAGAGAGAGAGCGGCGGCGACAGGAGCGAGTAACGCTATCGACTCCGGCCCCAGCAGGAAGAGTTGGTTTGGTTTGTCCATTCTGGGCTACTGTAGAAACATGGCGGTGCAACATGGCGGACTCCGTGAGGAGGACCCGCTCCCTATGTGGATATAAACGGCTCATAAGGTAACGAAAACACATCGATTCTTATTATCAGGTGATTATAGACTAAAGAAAACATACTTTTTAATATTATATTCCATTTCTGCCAATAGATCCTCCTTATTGTTGACATTTTGGTTTCACACTTTTTTAGCTCTGGTTTGGTCTCCACTAACTAAACAGCGGTCTCCTGGGTGAAAGTCCTGTGTTCCTGGACCCAACCATCCACCCCGACCTCCTCCTTATGTGGACTTTATTTCTCTTTATCCTACGTAACCTGACTTCCTCCTTTACTCCTGCCATACAGCCACAAAGACCGTCATAGTTTGATGCGTAGGGCCGCTGACCAAGCTGCTGAATTTGACGAGTTGGGAGTGAGAAGAGCCCACACTCTGACATTTCTGATAGATAAGTTTGGCAAAAGGCAAACTTAACTGCCACTATTATAGCTACCACCATTTAGATGAGTACATTGAGCTGCTTCCTTCAGGGTGGATGTATCGACTCCCCAGGGTCAGGTGCAATATATACTAACATCCCTTTTTAGTATGTGCAATAAAATCACTTAATTTGCACTCCAGCAATTAAATTGCACCCTCCGTAGTTACAAGCAAGATCGTCCCTGTCTTCTTGTTTTCTTTTTTTTAATATATTTATTGTTCATTTTACCTGTTTTAATTAGTTTTTACTGCCATTACTTTTTACAAGTGATCATTTTTATTCTGTTTTACTAATGGATGAGTGTTTTAATGTGTTGCAAGCCAAATTTCCCAAGTGGGACAATAAAGACTTAAATGTATTAAGCTTTTTACAAGCTGGTCATATGTTTTCTATGTAAAATCTTTATTGCAAAGTAATTACCAACTATAGTTGTAAAATAAAAGTAGTGGAGCAAAAAGTCCAATACTTCCCTCTGAAATGTGGAGTAGAGGTATGAAGCAGCATAGATCCTCTTTTTGTCTCTTGTCCTGTCTAAAGACAAACTCACTTTGTTAAAGGAGCGTTATAATCAAGTTTGACTCAACTTGACTTGACTCATCATTCTCGTCTTCTCTTCCCCACTGAACTTAATATACCATTTATTTGATCAAATCACTGCAGAAACATTAATAAATTCCAAGGAACGGTTTATTTTAGAAAACCCTGTGCCCTGCTGCTTGCTTGTTTTCAGTAACTCAATCTTTGCTTTTACATTCTTTGTACTATTTGGATGTGAAGAGCTGTGTTTGGCCTGATCTCCACCTTTGCAGATTCTGCTGTTACACCCATGAGCCATGTGATGACATCATGTGGAAAAACCCCAACTAGCTTCCCAAATAACCGTAAAAGTCCACGACGCACAAGCAGGACCTCAGATGTCATACTGTACCTCACCGTCTACGTCTACGTTCACCTCGGGGTTAAATATGTACATCCGTTCCTGACTGTAGACATTTATGGAGGGTAAGGATGAGCCAAGCCAAGCTGGCAAATCTTTGTTTTCTCTATGCCAAATATAGGGTTTCTGTATGTTCTGTTCAGAGCTGTAAATCGTCTTCCAGCTCAGTTTTCTGCCCCGCAACTTTACTGTTTTGGTTCACCCTCACCTCATAGCTGTTTCCAGAGAACAAGCTCCAAAAAACCCTCTGTGCACTATCCGTCCAGCAACAAACTACAGACAGTCAAAGCTGGCACCTAGCTGGTGAACATAGTGGAGTATTTAGCAGCTAAAGAGAGATATTTTCCACAGGAGTTGGAGGAGACCAAAAACAGAGCTAAAAGCGGAGTGAATGTTAGACTTAGGCTGCATTCACAACAAATTAGGCGTCGCAGCGATTAGCGCTGGGGTGTGTGCCGTTGTGGGAATGTCACTTACATTGCTTAGCTTCTGTCCCAGTACTCCTGTCTGCTTCTGCAAACTGGGAGCAAGCTGACCGCCATCTAAGTTACTGTATGTAACGTTAATACACTGACTATAGGGATGTATATATACTGTATCATGTAGCAGCGTCATCATGCAGAAACCTACATCAGGTCATGTGGGAAAAAGGTTTTAGAAGGATAGAAAAATATAATTTTCATGCTAAAACATACGTACATTGACCAAAAAATGTTCAGATTTGAATTTATGCTGCTCTTCATCCCGATGGCGTTTTCCGGTTGTTAATTCTGTTTCAACTTGTTGCTGCAGGCCGCTGCGTTTTTCTTCGGCATTCCCTACGGTCCCTACATCCGCAGCCTAAACGCACCACCCACATTCAAATGAATGGGAGGACTGGCCTTTTCACCTTAACGCCTGAATTGGTGTAAATGCAGCCTAAGACTCGCCAGGTGGCCAGAAGCACGCCTCCGAATGAATGCTAATGCTGCTCTGTATCTGCTGGATGTGTCAACAACTTAAAAGGTAATAATATGTTATGTTTAGAGCTCGTTTCTGCTGCGCCAAACCCACTGGCCGCACTCAATCCAGTGGTCGTCAAGGTGATTCAGTCCTGATCAAACCCCTGGCTTCCCTACAGCGTGAACAGCTTGCAGGTCTAAAGTATGGTTTCTCCAAAGGGGTGGGTGTTAAAGGGTTAATAGAGGGAATAAATGAATTAGTAAAGGGGGAAAAAAGCAGTGCGTCATCTTCTCTAAAGCGTCCGGCTCAGGCGTGGGGTCGCGCCCCTCTCTCTGAAAGTTCTTTGGCTCTAAACAGAGCTGAGTGTTAGGGTCGTGTAAACTCTCAGAGAGAAAAGGCTCTTTTGAAATGGGGACGAGCCACAGCTTCGGGTTCAATCACCGGGATATAAAATGTAACCAGTGTCCTCTCACGGAGCTAACGAGAGCCAGGCCGCGACCTCTGACCCTATAGTGTGCTAAAGTTCACCGCACTCATGTGAAATTAAGAGCTATTAACAGGGGGGGTCATTGCTAATGAGGACCCCTGTCTGGATGTCCGAGGCGAGCTCGGCCTGTGGAATGTGGACTCTGGGAGAAGTTAGTGCAGCACGCTCTCGTGACGCGGGACAAGGTGACAGTACATTACACAATACACTGCTTTTTAGGAATTCAGCCAGCTTTGTGGGACTAGCAGTGAATGCAGAAGCTCATTACAAACAGCAGTAAGGGGTGTGAGGAGTAATACTATCATGTTGAGACAAAAAAACTTGACAGCTACTGGCCAATGACATTTGGTGTGGATGTTTCCCATTAGATGATGCTTATGGTGACCCTCTGACCTTTCCTGTAGTGATATCATCTTTGATCAACATTTTGGCCTGTGACTTTGAGTTATCTCAAAGACGAATGCCAAAATGTCAACTTTGTGCTCAAGAGATTTAATATAACAGGAAAAATGCCATGAAAGTTTTTTTGTTTAACGAGTGCATTTTGTGTGAGGGAGTGCATGCGTGACTAAGCGCACCCACATGTGTCGCCACAGACCTCTGCGTGGTTACGACTTAATCTGCTCCATCTGAAAGTGGCTACTGTCTGTGCTGATATGAGCTAAGTGGATTCCAAGTATCTCATCGTGATTATTTGATTACAGCTCATTATCCTGTGAACTCACACCGTCCTGTGCTGCTGGCAGTCAGGCACTAGGAGGAGCTGCAGGTCATATAGGGGGCCTGGATCTTCCTATGAGGTCTGTAGCAGGACAATGATGATGTCATCTCTCCTTAAACCGATGGACCTCTGTTGTTAGTTGAGAGCTCACACAGCAAAGAGGGAGATTATGGATAGAACAATACTCACAAACCTAAATATGACGGCACTGAACTCTTGACAAGCTTGGCTTAGTTCTGATATGTAAACAACTGCAATGAGCCAAAAAGATGACAACAGTAACCAACCCCTCCACCCGCCTTTAGGCAAAACAAACAGTCACAAGACAATTACTGAGGCCAGTCAAGCAAGAGGTTTGACCAGGATGACCATAGTAAGACAGAAAGAAAAATAAAGATGCTACTCTTATAGTGAAAATAATGTTTTATGTTCTACCACTTGAAATAAATATTACTATTAATAATAAATATACTAATGAAATAATTAATTATATATAGGTGGCGTCCGGTGACTCAAAAAATTGGGTAGGACAGGAGCAACACGTCGGGTCACCGCACGCCAACATAGTCTCAGACTTGCATGTTCTAACTTATTTTCTAATATGCAAGCATAGGAATGCCACGATAATGCACAAGGCATTTAACGTGCAATAACAACGCCTTTTCTTGAGTTTGGCGTGTCATTTGTACGCCATGTAGTCTGTACTGATTGCAATGTAAACGCATCCGTATAAATATGCTATGCTCAGAACTAGTGACATAGAATAAAAAGCGAGAAAGGGCGTTTATGGCGGGCGGGTCCAAAAAACACAGGACTTCTTACCAGGAGACCGGTGTTTTGTTTTGCAAGTTACATTGCTGACATTTGTCATGTGGTTTTTAGTGAAGTTTGTGACATGTTTTCTGTACTTAAATTACGTTGTTTCCGTATGTATTTTACTTAGGTTACATACTTATTTTAAGACAACCATGACGTTTTTCCTAAAGCTAAGTAAGTGGTTTTGTTGCCTCAACGTAACTGCAGATGTTACAGTAGTTTTGTTCCGTGGTGTACAAATGACACTCAAAAAGCGGTGCACAAACGTCACTCTACTAATTGTGTGCGGTACAAGAACATAGCAATTGGATGTGTACTGGAAAGTACTGGTGTACTGGAAACGCTGCCAATGAACATTATCCACACAGCATGTTTCCTTCAAAACATATTTGTCACAACCTTATTTAACGTGACTTTTAGGAAACAGGTTTGCATCCCCTGCCCTTTCAGATACGGGTGTATTTCACATAAAATCACACAGGTGACCTCCATACAACTTATACAGTAATGCAACTTCCAAAAGCGATTGGCTGAACCAGTGATCATGTAGCAGTCCATCTCCACGCCGCGGGCGACTCTGACCGGAGTATCATCAGTGTATCTGCTGCTGTTGCGTCTGTTGCCTCATAATGGATAGCCAGGGCGGCAGAGTAAACAGTTCAGGGCGTGAGCTCTGTGCAGGGGAGGTCAGACATACTGATTTATGGCCTTTGTGATAAATCACCTCCTCTTTCAGGGAGGAGGTCACCGTCAGAGCCTCCTGAGTGAGGAGCATCTGTGGATTCAGCTGTGGCCTCCGTGACCTGCAGCCTGGAGCCTCAGTGCCAATCCAGTACTCCTCTTACTCCTCGTCACTCGTCTCCTCCTCATCCTTCTTTTCTTCTCTCCCTTGCCTCCTCCTACTCGAGTGCTTTTCTCCTGCCATTTATCTCTTTCTCCTCATTCTCGTGTTCCTCGTTCCCCTCTTACATCTTTGTCCTCCTGCTTTTTATTTCTCCTCAAGTTTCACAAAACCACTTTCTTTCTCATCTTCTGCTCCTTCTCCTCTTACACATTTAATCTTCTCCTTCTCCACCTTTTTCATACCCATTTCCCTCCCACTTCCTCCCCCTCATCCTCCTCTTACTCTCTCACCTCTTGCTGCTCCTTCTCCTTTCATTCTTCATCCTCCATCACCAGTCACAACAAATGCTCTCCTCTATCTCCTGCTTCTCTGCTTCCTCCTCCTCCTCCTCTCTCTCCCACTTAATTAGATAACGTACATTAAGGCTCACTCCATCATCATTTAAGTGTCTGTTTCAGACACCTACTTAAGAACAGACGGGGTGAGAACATGCAACAAAGGGGGATATTTACTAAGCCTGTCACAAATTGCCATCAGAGCTGCAAAATTTTGCGTCGGTGTTATTTTTCAATTCAGCGTAATATTTACTAAGACTACAAATGAATAAACAAAATGTGTTTATTTGTCTTCTTTTTATTTTTATTAATTTTGTATTTTATTATTTTATTTATTTGTATAGGATTTTTTTATATTTAATATAAAAACAATACTATATAAATAATACAAGTAAATATAAGTAATAAGCCTAAATGTAGTTCATCTGATCTTTTTATTATTTTTTGACACTTAATAAAGGAGTACAAAAGAATTGTTCAAAATGTACCTTAAAGGGAGATTTGTCAAGTATTTAATATTCTTATCAACATGGGAGTGAAAAATATGCTGCTTTATGCAAATGTGTGTATAAATATTTATTATTGGAAATCAAATAACAACACAAAACAATGACAAATATTGTCGAGAAACCCTCACAGGTACTGCATCTAGCATAAAAATATGCTCAAATCATAAAATGGTAAACTCAAGGTCAACGGGCAACAACAGCTGTCAGTGTGTCAGTGTGCTAACTTGACTATGACATGCCCCAAATTGCATGCGATTATCATAAATTTAGAAATGTATGATTTATCTGTAAAGGGGAGACTGGTGAGTACCCATAGAACCCATTTTCATTCACATATCTCGAAGAGGTCAAGAGACCTCTTTGAAAATGGCCATGCCATTAAAACTGAGCCCGCTACAACCTCCGAAAGATCGATTGCGTGAATGCGTTAAAGAAATTAGTGGTGTTAAAACGGATTTGCGTTAAAGCGTTATTATCCCGTTAATTTTGACAGCCTTATATAAAAGAGAGGAAAAAGCAGAAAATCCTCACATTTCAGAAGCTGGAACTAGATAATGTTTGACAAGTAATAGTTGTGAATGGATTTTATGGGCTTCTGGTGTTTATCCAGTACTTGTAAGACCATGAAAACTTTAAATGCAAAACTACCCGGTCTGGAGTTCACATCATTTCATCTCTCAGAATAATTATGTGATTCTCTGCAAACATTAAGGCCAGTTCTGAACAATAGTTTGTCCTTGAGAGTCTATTACTGCAGTGAAACAATAAACCCTGCTGCGCCAGCACAGCCATTAGCTTTCTATTGCCTCGGCCTCTTATTGCCACTTTATGAATATGGTTTGTATTTCATCTGCCAATTTGGTCAATGAATAAAATTACAATATCCCGTTTGTTTGTTTGTTTCTGTGTGATGGAATTCGGCTGTTCTGATCTCCATCAGTGTACATGATCACATGATGTATTCTCTAACATTATGGCTTCATCACAGTGTGGGTGTGGATGTGGTCATGAATACATACATTTATGTTTTTCTCATGTTAATAAGACCGTTACGTTGTCCCGTGGCTCCTCCATCTCTCTGTTATTACAGCTGATGGTGACACTGACATTACTCTTCACTTGCCCTCATCCATTGGCAAGTCAGCAGCTCGGCACCAAGTGGGTATTCAGTGCCTTGCTAAATGGCACCGTGGCAGGGTGGATTCTTACAGGGGCCTTAAATATGGAAGCAAGACACCTAACTGTGTTTTATTGTTTACACATGAGTGTGTTACATTTAGGGCCCTATCTTACACCCGGCGCAAAGCAGCGCAGAGCGCAACTGTCATTGCTAGTTTAAGACCGATGCAGTTGTCATTTTCATGCCCAGCGCCACGTTGTGTAAGTAGCAAATCGCACAGATCTGCCCATCTGTGCGCCCATGGGCGTGTTCTCAAAATTAAGTGTTGTCAGGTGCTTTGTTGAACAACAAAAACCTGGTCTAAAGTCTATTTTTCTGCTATTTAAAGGGCACATTGTTCATATAGTAAGATGCGTCTACACAGGCAGGTTCACAACACACGTAGCCTCTGCTTGTTACACACACAGGGATGCACAGCAGCGCTGCTCCTCCTCACTTAAACACAGTGTCGACTCTAGAACAACATTTTTATTTATGTCAAGGAAAACATACAATTCAGGCGACAGGTGATAATTCAGAATATAACGGAATATAATGAAGAGACGCTCTCGGGCATTCTGTATCGCTCAACCTGCAGCACGCCCTCAGCGCTCCTCCAGTCACTGGCGTGACCGGAGGGGTCACGGTGCACACGCCTCTATGGCATCTCCTCTCATCATCCCTTTGTGTGTGCAAGTGTATATGTAGGCTACTTCAAAGTTTACGGGCCTTATCCCCCTAAACAGCGGCGATCCGCGTGTTAAGCACCGCCTCTCCATCATTGCCTGGCTGTTCACCCGTGCGTAACGCTCTCCAAAGGATTCCGCTCAGCCAGTCCGAGCACCCCGATGGGTTGCATCGTAAATCAATACAGTTTTCATTATTTATTAATACATGTTTATCATATTTAGCCTAGTGCTTATTATCATATAATGAATTTTGCCGCCTGCACCGGATAAATAAGTTATCGGTGCATTTTCCTCATAGGCCGTCCAATGGAGTTGTTGATGGGACAGAAGATTGGGAGACGGCGGAGGCAGAGGGTCCACCGGCCAAGCACCACTTCATCTTCATCTTTCACTTTGCGCACGAGCAGATTGTGCCCAGTTTTGCAACGCTTAACTAGCAAAAGTGGAGTTGGACACGCCCTAAATGCACTTGCACCATGCGCTATAGATCCTTTAAATAGGACCCTTAGTGTCTTGTGTGCAGCTTGGTGTTCATAAATGAATGCCAGCATGTTTTTACAACCTGACATTAGCGTGCCATCCTATTAATTCAACAAAGAGCATAAAAAAAAGATCAGAGATGAGTCAGCCTATCAGTTTTCTTTTTTTTGCCTCTGTGACTCCGCAGCCCTCCACCTTGCCACCCTCTCCGCAACCATCTTCCTGTGTAAGGGCGACAGATAAGAGGGGAGCGGATGAAAGATGATGATGATTAAAATAATACGCCTCTTATCGCGACGCAGAAAGCCTCTCCGTGGCCACTGAAGAGGCCGCTTCAGACGGTCGATAATGCCTCTGTGTTAAAAATGAAAAGTATTGATCTCTTTTACCTCAAGCCGCTCAGCCGATTGAGCCTGAGAAAATCTGTATCAGCTGCCAACCCCTCGCAAGCGGGCCCCGAGAATGATAAACCCAGACGGAGTTCATCTGAGGGAGCCGCATTTCCTGTCAATATGATTTCAGGGAGGAGAGCTGAGTCGCTTGTCCCGTCCAGTCCTGTAAGTCACACTGATTACAGCTTTATCTCTGAGACGCCTCTGTCCTCCATCACACCTGGACATCCCGCAGGTTCCAGAGAGACCTGACGTGACCCCTTGTTTACACGTACATGCCTTGCCGGAGCCGCTGGGGTGTCTACACTGAAGCAAAGGCCGCTCGCTCCCACAGTAATCAGTCTGGGAAACAGCTGCAGGCTATCAGACTTGGCCCAGACACAGCTTGTCATTGAGCAAAAGGTAACGCGGTGACAGACTGAGGTCTGTGCTCTCCAGCACTACAGTGCCTTTCATAAACGGCTGCACACTGAGCTCACAGCTGGATGATTAGATTAGTGTGACCTGTAATCGAATGACAGGGTCCGGTGACACGCAAACAAACAAACACACCGCAGTGGGGGATTTCTCACCAACATCACATGCTCATACCAACACACTCAGATATGTGGGATAAATCTGCAGCATGTAGCTCCTGAGTGAATACTTCCCATCTCTGTGTCCATATGTGTTTGGATGGGAGATAATGAGAAGTGTAGAGAATGGGACGGAGAGGCAGAGATCACCTGCTCCATACTGATGAGAGACATTGATCGCAGAATGCTTCTTTCAATCAGTTAGTGGCTGAGTGGCTGGGACTGAACACACCGTGAGCTTTACAAACTGCTTTTCCCCTTTATTCTTCATTTGGATCCCAATTAAACTCCTCCAAAGTAAATGAAGTGAATATTATCTTTAACAGCGATGTCTAAATCACACAATATAAATGAGGCTGGCTCTGATACAGAACCATCGTAAGAAATCACGGTACGAAAGATTATAGAAATGAGACAACAATTTTAATCCAACACATCCAATCCAATAACCATTGGAGAGTACCAGCGACAGGCGCACATTATGTCGCAGTTTTAAAACGTTGTGAATTGAAACTGAAACAAAACTACTTGGTTAGGTTTCAGAAAAAAAATCATGGTTTGGGTTAAAATAAGTATGTTTGTTACATAACTAACATAACATGTTACGTGACATAAGTTACGTACATTGTGTAAATTAACTTACGTTAAAATAAGTCAGCGTTGACTTTTGGTTTGACACAGAAGGACACAAATAGCGGTCTCCTGTGTGAAAGTCCTGTGTTTGTAGCAACTTAGGTTATGTGATGAAAGTTAAGTACGTTACGTAAGTCAACTTACGTACATAGCGCTCAAATTCCTGTGTTTGTTGTAACTTAGGTTACGCGATGAAAGTTAAGTACGTTACGTAAGTCAACTTAGGTACCTAGCGCTCAAAGCCCTTTGTTTGTTGTAACTTAGGTTATGTAATGTAAGTTAAGTATGTTACGTACATCAACTTACGTACATAGTGCTCAAAGCCCTGTGTTTGTTGTAAAGATATCATACGAACCAAGGACACGTTGCTTCAACATGTGGTTTAAGGGAATTGCAATTGCAAAAATATGACTAATTTGCTCCTTTGTATCCAAAAAGGTGATAATAAGAGACAAATTCCATGGGTATCATCATTTTCATCATCGTTGGTGGATCGCACCTTGACCTTGTCCTCATCGCTCCACAAAACGGAGCGTTGGAAGATAGATTTGAAAATGTTTCTGCTCCGATGTTTTAACACAACCAAGCTTCCTTTGTAGTTGGGATAGATTGAGTTCTGCTCTCTATGACCCAGCTCACTTCAGTCCATTATGGGAATCTATTGTTTTTTCATGACAAGGCTACAATAACCAGGCACCCCAATGCTGTGCAACGCTGATTACCTTGAGCTATCACTGCCAGCTCCCATTCAACCTTCCTATGAATCACGTCAGCCGCTTTCCATTGTGTGACACAAACCAGGGACGGAGAGGAATTTGCACACTTTGTATATTCCTGCTGTCAGGTAAATGTCAATGTCAGTGTCAAGTGTCAGTGTCTGCGGGAACATGAAAATGTTTTATTTTCAGATCGATGATTTGCTTTCTTGAGCCAAAAGGTGGCGAACATTTCTTTAACTCTTGACTGCAATCATTCAGCTGAAACATGAAAGATAAAACAACAGATTTTAGTCCAGAGACCTCTCCTGACCCCTGCGTCCACTCCAGGCAGCCCCTGGCAGACTTACCCAATAAACCTTGCTGACAATTCAGCCAGCGAGGGCTTTCAGGATTGTAAAGGAGATTAACTAAACAAATACATCACCTTTAGAGGCTAAATCTGTCTTCAAGGAGACTGGTGAGGGATGAGCCTCTGTGCAGGGAAATAAAGGCAATGAATGAGACCACGGTGTCCGTTTGTGACAGCAGGGTGATCTGATAGCTGCTGAGGGCATCCTGTGACTTGGAAATCACACATTTCATCTTTACAGCAATCAATGTGTCACTCACTGTTGAAGTGTCCTTGAGCAATAGCTGAAAAAAGCTGTGATTTGCTGCCAGGAGCCTCCCCCTCCTCTGGTATGCATGACCTTTATTGAACAATACGTAAAAATAAAGTCTTTATTTAGCTTTGCAAAGTGCTGTTCAACTTCTGAAAACAAAGAGAAGAGCCACAATGCTGGCACCATATCTGCCACCTGGTGCTGGAGAGGAAGCGGTGGCTCTGCTGGAAGGTAGGAGGTTGGATGGATTAAACAAACATAGGACTTTCACCCAGAAGACTGCTGTTCACGTCCCATGTGAAATCAAGTCAACAATTTTACCGTAGTTTTATGTTACTTCCATTCTTTACTAGCGCCAGTTACGTAACAAACACATACCTTGCCTAAACCAAACAAAGTAGTTTGTTGCGTAATTAAACCTAAAAATAAAAAAAAAACTACATTGGAAGTTTATTTTGAAAATATATGTAACAAGCGTAAACTGTACGTTTCCTGTGAACAAGAACGTTTATTTTGAAAAAACAGTTTATGCATGTAATGAGCGGAAACTGTATGTTTCCTGTGAACATGTACATTTATTTTGAAAAGACACTGTATGCATGTAACAAGCGGAAGCTGACACGCCGTCCCTGACACGTCCAAAACTGGAAATAGAGGGGTACCTCATAGTTTGAAGCATAGGGTCACTGGCTAAGCATCGGTATTTTGATGAGTTGGGAGTGAGAATGTGTTGAAGGAAAAAGAGTGTAATCAGTTCTCACATAAAACCACCCCCAGTGTGTAAAAGCTTTAAACCTAACAAAGTAGTTTTGTTGCGTATGTAAACCTAAAAACTAAGTAAACCTACGTTGGAAGTTTATTTTGAAAAGACACTGTATGTATCAAGTGGAAACTCTACGTTCCTTGTGAACATGGAAGTTTATTTTGAAAAGACACTGTTTGCATGTAACAAGTGTAAACTATATGTTTCCTGTGAACACAAACATTTATTTTGAAAAAGACACTGTAAGCATTTAACGAGTGGAAACTGACACGACGTCCCTGACACATCCAAAACTGACACTGGAGAGGTAGAGCATCATAGTTTGAAGCGTTGGGCACCTGGAACATCGGTATTTGACGAGTTGGGAGTGAGAATATGTTGAAGGAAAAAAAAGGTATCAGTTCTCACACAAGCTGAATGTCTATATCAAAACTTATTCTCCTGTTGAAGACTTGGAGCAAAAGTTTGACATTTTGGGAAATAAGCTTATTCGCTTTTGGGCAGAGGAGATCAATACCGCTCTCATATTTGTCCGTTAAATGTGAAGCTACAGCCAGAAGCCCTTCCTTTCTGACAGGAGCTGAGTTCATAATTTGGAGGCTGAAGGCAAACAGCTACCTGGGCTTCCTTACCTTCTATTGTCCCCGCTTTCTCTCCTTATTTCTTTTCACAATCACACCTACTGGTATCACATCCTTTCACAGGCAGTCACCTTTTTTTTTTTCCAGCACAGTTGACTGTAGAGAAAACCAAAGATGTTTCCTTCGGGAGGTTTCACAATTTGCCTTGCGATTCCCTCCTCCTTGTATCTTTTCTATGTCACAATCACATAAATGTGTTTCATTTCTGTCGCAGAAACTGTTAGAAGAAGCTCTGCCATCATGTGTCATATTGATCTGCCTTTGAAGGGTACTTCACAGGTGTACAGTAAGCTGGAATCGACTGCTTTTGTCTTAACGGGGCAATTCCGTTCTTGAAATATTTGGAGGCATAACTTTGAGTTTAAAACTTCAGCACATCATTCTTTTTTCTGGGCTCTTTTGGAGGCTCCAGGTACTGGCAGTAAAGTCTTTCCGTGCCTGCTTTTGTCATTTTTTTCTCAGCGAACTATATTCTGCTTGACAACTGCATTGGTGAGGGGGTTAATTACAAGCATTTAAAGGCTACAAGAAATCTCATAGTCCTTGGATTTGGTCTCAGCCACTGTTAGAGAAAATTGAAAATTAGTGCCATTAGTGCTAGGGCGCTAATAAGGGCACTTAATGCTTGCTTATTATAATTATACAATGTAACATTACATTGTAGAAAATGTCCAGAGGAGCTGAAATAATGTGCCTGTTCAAAAGTTTCTATAGTGTACAAGAACAACACTGACATTTTATAATTATAACCTCCAAATAATAGACTTCAGACACGACTCACAACTCATCCCTAATTGACTTCAGACCTCACTCGGATTCCTCAATAATAACTTGTGACTTTCAAAACTGAACATTTGTGTAGGAAGAAGGCCCAAAAAACACATAACAAGCTGTGTTGGTGGCGTCACGGCGTTCACAGCGGCATCTACACCATATGTTGTAGAATAGCCTTTGGATGCAGGGATTTAAAAACCCTTCCCAGATAGCAAGGTGACACTGATTACGTTTACATGCACATCAATATTCCACTATTCAGAATATGACAATATTTAGAATTATATACGGGTCATGCAAACAGCATATTCCGTTTGGATATTTAATTCCGAATAGAGTATTTTGCGTTTAAGACGTGGGATATGCCGATATTATTCAGGTTTTAGGAGCATTCTTTGGCAACATGTTCTCACTCCCAACTTGTCAAATACCGCCGTTTGGTCAGTGCCCCTCGGCATCAGAAACTGAGGCACGGAGGCACCCTTTAACGACAGTATGTGACGAACGAGGCTTTCAACTAACTCCAATGTAAACCCACCCATGGCATTATTCGACAGTCGGAGTAAATTACGTAGTATCAATAGTGTGATAGTCCGTTCATGGCGGGCGGGAGGGGTTGTGGATGGGTCAAACAAACAAGACTTTCAATCAGGAGACCGGTGTTCGTGTCTCATGTGAAACAAAAAGTAACGTTGACTTATTTAGTCATGTCAGTCTTTAGTCACGTGAGTCGCTAGGCGGTCTTGCATTACTTCTGGTCCATGCATCGGTTGGTACATTGGTCTCCGATACCAAGGGGCGCTGACCAAGCGGCAGTATTTGACAAGTTGGGAGTGAGAACATGTTGCCAAAGAATGCTCCTAAAACCTGAATAATGGAAGTGAGAATGTGTTGTCTTTGGACCTGTATAAAGCACATTGGGAATATGTCAACGTCAAAAATTTGCAAAACTTAGCAAGCCTATCACGAGTAAGCAATTAGCCAGCTACCTTTGGAGACCTATATGACTGACTGGCACTAGTATGTCCCCGGCTAGCTAAAGTGGTATTTGCATGGATGTATAAAAGAGAACTGGATGCAGCGTCGGAGGCGGGAGACCGTTCATTCCTTTGAAAGTTGCTCCGTGGTGCATGAAGCAAAAAAGTTTGAATTCTGAGAAATTACCCGGATCTTCTAGCGATCTTCCGCATCTATTGGGCCCATAGAGCATGCGTACTAGCATTTCCTTTAACCCAGCCTACCTGACATCTGTCCTGCCATAATGCATTTTTCAACTCTAATGATTTAGTCCTCTGAGACCTGCGATACCAACTGACTTTACTGTTTTTCAGAGGCTGTAGCAGGTTCAGTTTTAGAGCTAGTGTGAAGATACTAGTATCATATCATATCACTCCGTCACCAAGCTTCTATACCACCTGTTTCAAAAGAACATGCAGATTAACATGAACCACTTTCTGGTGAGACAAGGGCTTTAAATTGGATTTGGATGGGGAGGCTGATTTATGACAAAAAATAAGGCTTCAAAACATTGATAGAAAACATGTCAATCCCATCCAAGGAATGGCTAATATGCTACTTTTTTTTGTTAGATTGTTGTGTTGATCATCACCCAGATCAAACTTCCATCACTCTATTCAAGGCAAATCAAAAATATTTGAATGGGAAACAATAAAACTCTGCATTGTTTCATCTCATATTGTTGTACTGTTGCTTGTATTTAATGATTTTTCTCTTTCAGAAAATGATAACAGAGATTCTTTTAGTCACTACAAGATGGAATCAGCGGCTAACATGCAGATATTTTGCCTCTCTCTCTCTCCACTGAGTCCTGGCTGTGCCGCTCTGCTGGGCTGGCACAGACGCCTGTGATCCATCATTACCAGCCACAGGCAATGCAGAGTCACCTCAGCCCCACACTTCTCCGCAGGCCGTCTGCTAATTAGGAGAAGCAGAGAGTTGTGAAGTAGCTGCGGTGTAATAACATCTACAAGTTATGCATGCGTGCCCAACATGGAGCAGTGATATTTTAGATTTAGCTCAGTGAGAGGATGTTTAAATATGCCGTTATATCAAAAGTTTTGTCCTGAAATGAGACAACTTCCACTGGAAAAAGCACAAAATTAAAATTAAATGTGAAAGTTTAATCCAGGAGATAACATGAGCTGAAAATTAAGGACATGATGTTACGTTTTTTGGGGGGTCCAAGCAACATCAGGTATAAGACAAAAACAAATATTTCTTTTTTAAGATCAGATCAACACTGCGAGGCTGTTATTTTATGGGTACATCTCGACAAACCACCTGCCAGACATCCATTTATTTTTCCTCTCAGTGCAGAGAAATGTCAGTAAATGTTGATGACTGCTTTCAGGTGATCGTCGGAGCGACATCGTCCGTGTCGCCCACATGCCGGCGTTGCCACTTGTCCCACCAGTCGCTGAAATGCCACCGGTGCTACGCCTGGCAGCTGGTTCCTGTTGGCTGTTTGACAGTTTCATGATGATTTGGTTGCTCGTAGGATGCCGTGTGCCAGAATTATTGGCCCTGAGCCAAACTTTGAAAGCCACAGATATACAAATGAGGAAGACTAGGGCTGCCAACTTAAATTTGGTGCTCTTCGGATCTGATTAAACCCTATCTCAATCCACATTTGTCAGGTCTAAATGTTGTAATTCAATAAAATACTGGGAGAAAAATACGAGCTGCAAGCAGTTCTGTTCATTTACCAACATCCAGCACTCAGAGGTAAAGCAGTGATGGATTTAGCAACTGAGCAAGATTTACAGAAACAATTCTAAACATTGATTTATTTACAAATAATGTAGATGAAGTTCAGGATAAACTGGATCCTTGGTCGGCTTCTGTTTGATAAGAGCTTTAGTGACGTATGTGACCGGGCTCCTGACATCCTCAAGTAGATTGTGTGGCCATTCTGCAGCTCCGGTATCAGATTGTGTTCTCTCTGTAGGAATCATTACTGCTCGAGGGCTGCATTTCATACAGCATGGCCGAATATATGTGGACGTGTGAACTTTGCCAACACGTTCTCACTCCCAATTATTCAAATACCGACGCTTGGCCCTACGCTTCAAACTATGATGCTCTAGGAACCCCTCTAGCGTCAGCTTTGGACGTGTCAATGACAGCGTGTCAGTTTCCGCTCGTTACATGAATACTGTGTCTTTTCAAAATATACTTCCAAAGTAGGTTTATTCAGTTTTTAGATTAACTACCGCAGTAAAACTACTTGCTATCAGGTTTAGGAAAAAACAGTGGATTTGGTTTAAAATAAGTATGTTTGTTACGTAAAATAACTACGTTTGTCATGCAACTGCCATTAGTAGAGAATGGAAGTTATACGTAACAGAACTAAGGTAAAATAAGTCAACGTTGACTGTGTCTCACGCCTCCCACCTGCTCTAATGGCATGTTTCCACCAAGCAGTCCAGTTCTGTTTGTTAGACATTAGCAAAAGTTGTGGATGGTACCAATAGAACGGCTCCATTCTCAGTACCACCTCGGTCGAGGTTCCAAGCGAGCTGAGCCGACACTAGAAGGTGGAGTTAAAACACTGCAGACCACTAGCGCGACACGGGACATCCTGCACAAACCCGCCGTTTTTAAATAGCCAAGCTGTCGTCAATAGCGACCCCAATTTTTAATTAACACGGCCCAGATTTTAAAAAATGGCAGCTTGCAAAATTACACTACAGCGTACACACTATGTACACTACGGCATACAATTGACGAAGTGCAGATCCTCTGTTTAGTTACCGTTGACCATGATGTCGCGGCAGTTTCATGTGCTGTCGCTACGGCAATCAGCTGAGAATCCAGCCTACGCTGAGGGGGTACTAGCCGCAGTGGAAACACAGCATAGAGAAAAGTGCTGGTACCAAAAGTGTGTTGAGTCAAGCATAGCCATACAATGCAAAGGAAACACGGCTTAAGCAGACTTTCTGGCTTTTATACTTTGTCAGTTGCTCAGACCGTCTAATACTGACGGATGGGTTTACATTGGAGTTAGTTGAGGGTGCCTACATGCATTGGTATCAGATGCCGAAGGGCACTGACCAAGCGTTGGTATTTGATGAGTTGGGAGTGAGAACGGGTTGACTTTACACCCATATGTGCTTGTTGAACATTCCTTAACCATGGGCTTCACTCTGCTGCTGTAAGAGCCTCCACTCTTCTGGGAAGACTCCTCACCAGATGATTTTGGAAGCTGGCTGCAGGGATTTGCTCTTATTGCTCCCATGTTGGGTTATAAGGTCTGGCTCACAGGCTGCATTCCAGTTCATCCCAAAGGTGTTGGATGGGGTCAAGGCCAGTCAAGTTCTTCAACACCAAGCTGGGAAAACCATATCTTTATGGACTTGGCTTTGTGTTCAGGTGCATGTCGAAACAGGAAAGAACAGGAAGGGGTCTTCTGCAAACTGATGCCAAATTAGAAACACACTGTTGTCTAAAATATCATTGTTTCGGCCGACTATACAAATTTCACCTCATTGAAACTAAGGGGCCCAAATCACGGAAAGCAGTCCATATAATGTGTTTTCATAGTGTGAATTCTTGCCATAAAACAAAACAAAACAAAAAAATAGATGATATATGTGTAGCGAGACCGCTGCCGACGGACTGCTGTGAACAATAACACTTTTATTCTATGACTGATCACACGCACTTTTAACACAAATATACAGTCTTTGGACAACTCTGGTTGCCCGGATTCTCTGGCACACAAGGTCCAGTTGCTTCCAAACTCATAGTTAAGCAAAACAATATTTTCCATTCTCAAATCCACGATAACTGACAGCCAGCATGACCGTCTCCTTTGTGTGTGAAAGTCAGCCATCCGAGCTCCAGCACACTATTGCATTTAAAGGGAGACTGTGATTAGACAATACACAGCAGCTGTGCCAATCAACTCACCTGGCACTGCTCTCATGAGCCTCCCCACACCTCTCTATCTCTCTCTCTCTCTCTCTCTCTCTCCTGCAGCTGAATGCCAACCATGCCCTCCTCCACAATATGTGTCTTAGGTATCTGTGTGTAGTGAGTTTTTAACAAGATGCATTAAATAAAACACAAATGCCAAAAATGTGGACTTGGTCTGCAAACCACAAAAGCCAAAATTATATATTCACAAAAAGTACATTTCATTTAGAATGCATTTTATTTTGTAGTAAAGATTTACACCAGGGATATTTGAGAAAAAGGCTCAGACGTTGTTGTGTATAACAATCCTTTCTAAAGACAAATTACACATTTCACAATTAAAATGGAACTACGACTCACAAGTTTGAGTTTTAGCACTCTAGTTTTTGGATTTGGGAGAGAGTTGTTCATGTTTACCATTATTTGGACTGTCTTAGACCATGGGAATAACGTGTATGAATTTTAAAATGGGCGTATTTCCCCTTTAAACACATGTAAAAAGCCCTAAATTAAGCCCTAAATTAATGAGCCCTAAATTAATGGATCACATACTACACATTTATATTATATGTCTTGGGCAATTAGTTGATTAATTAATTTTTCAACAATTTTCTTAATCAAATCAATTAATCATCGTTTAAGTAATTTTTAAGCAGGTTCCAGCTTCTCAAATGGGAATATTTGCTGTATCCTGATGTACTAAGTCAAAGGCAACTAGACTTGCTTTAGATTCTTGATGACGTATATTTGGCAAATGTAGATTTCTTAGTTTTTTATGATAATAAACCAAATATCTTTGAGTTTTCAACTGTTAGTCAAACAAAGCAAGTTGTTTGGTTATGTCAGCTTGAGCTTTACGGTATTATTATGGGCACTTTATCACAATTTTCTGGAATTTCATAGACAAAACTAATACTCATTAGCTGAATTGATAATGGAAATAATCATTAGTTGCGAGTCTTGTAGGGGAGATCGGTTTGTTTCCAAATTGTTGCTCTGCTTGTGTTTGAATCTAAAGTCACTTACATGAAACGTATCACATACTTCAATACTCCGTATCTCAATAGTTTATTTGTGTTACTGTGTGTCTTTGCATGCTCTACCCTGAAATCGCTCTTCAAGTTATTAGATGTTTCTATTTTGATTTTGGGGGCCCTTCCACAGGCTGACCGCAGCACTAGTCATTTATTTTCAAAAGGCCACCAGCTTTATTGAAAAGTGTCTGTTTCATTTTCACACAGATCTTCCCAGAGGGGGATCAGATATCTGTCGGAAGCAGAGCCAGACAATGTATTCCCTCCTGCCCCGCCACAGCCCCCGTCCTCCCCTCCCTTCCACGACCCTGTCAGGTCGAGATCACCAACGCGTGATCCCCCCTGCCTCATTTATCCGGCAGGCACACATGAGCTGATGAGTCATTTCGATCACTGGCATCAGATCAATTTTACCGTGCTTGGAGTGATTTGATTTTACCACAGACTGATCCACAGCTCCTGATTTCCTGGTATGATCAAGTGCCCACTTCAGCTTAAAATGCCTCAGATAAAAGGCTAATGAATAAAAGCTGGCTAAGCTAATTTACAGACCTTTTCATTCGGAGAACTCAAAAGAGTAAGTGCTGTGTGCATAATTAATCACTTTGATGGAGATTAACCTGAAGAGCTACTTCAAATGGTCATTTCTTGCCTAGCTTTCTGCTTTTGTTTACAGGTCCCACATACTGTACAGGACGTTTTCCAAGAGGGGGCGGGGGGAGGGCTAAGAACTGGGCACTGGCTACAAAATACTCAATATATGTAAATTTCTTAGCAATTTTCCATTCTGTCTTTATTCCTCTCCACAAATCTAATCTTGACTCCTACGGTTTTAGAAATAAGCTAATTTCAGGCTGACGAAATTGTGTTATGAGAATGGGAGTTAGGGGATTGATTGAAAGGGCAATAAGGGCCGATCAATGAGCAGATGAGCGCTGGACCTTCAGCTCCACAGTGTGTGACTCCCCGAGGCAGGTTTGGCTTCGATTTGGATAACACCCTCTCATTTAGTCACCCACAGCTGTGACTCTTCCTAGCTCTCAATTGAGGTTGCAGAGATCTGATCTGGGCCGAGGGGAGAATGAAAAAGGGGCACCTCTCTCTCTCTCCTCGCAGAAGTTTTTGGTATTTATTCATCCCACGGTCACATGAATAAGGTATTTGAGATAACAATACTTGGCCTGATCACGGGGACACTGACTAGGGGCACTGGTCAATGGGGGCTGACGAGAGACAACTTGGGTTTAACAGAGGGGCATTTGGGGGAAATGTTGGTCAACCAGAAGGGTGTTTGGGCTGACTAAAAGGGACACTTGGGACCATTTCGATTGACCGCAGGAGCACTTGGGTTGGTCAGAGGGCATTTGGGTGGTCTAGAAGGTGTACAGAGGGACACTTAATTCAACCAACTTCTGGGCATGTTGGTAGACCAGAGGGGCATTTGAGTTGACCACCAGGGCACCTGGGGGCACTACCACATGAGGATTTTGGTCAACCAGAGGGGCCTGTTGGTCGACCAGCATGGCACTTGGGTCAACCAGAAGGACGCTGTTCTGCAACAAGGGCACCTGGAGCACTTTGGTCAACCAGATGGCCACTTAGGCTGACTAGAGGTGCAACTTGTTTGACTACAAAGGCTCTTGGACTGACTAGAGGTGCAACTTGGGTTGACCAGAGGGTGGGCTGACTAGAGGGCACGTGTTGACTAACCAGAGGGGCACTTTGGCTGACTAGGAGGGCAACTCGTTTGACCACAGGGGCATGTGGGCTTATTGAGGCGCATCAGGCACTTTGGTTTGGTTGACCACAGCAGCACTTTATTCAACCAGAGAGGCATCTTAGGGCGCTTGCACTAGCCAACTCGTAGTCAGTTGTAATCAAACTCTGGTGCAGTTCAAACCCTGGCGTGGTTCGTTTGGGCAATTGTGAACCCAGTAATCGTACTCTGGTGCAGACCAAAACAACCGGCCTGAGACCGCTTGCCAGAGGTGTACTTGGACCATTTCCAAGTGAACCCAGTGTGGTTCGATCGCACTGAGAACATAATCCGACCCAACTGCAGGAAGCGAACCAAAACGCAGGCTGCCTGTGTGGGCATTTGTTGAGATGGATACAGGTAAGCGACAGGTTGACATGAGTGGGAAAGGATTGACTTAGACTTCTGCAGAAGTCCGATGTTTGTTTGACATCTGGGCCAAAGAGAACATACAGAACATGCAAATTAAAATCCACAAAAATAGTGACTTTTATAAAGTCATTCCAGATAAACTGGAAGAGAAAGGATTTGTGCGAACAGTAGAGCCCTGCTTCTTCGTACTCTGATTTGGCCAAATGCCAAAGGCTTGTGAAAGCGCTCATAGTTGACCAGAGGAACAGTGGAGGCTGAGCTGCTGGAGATGGGTCTCTTTTTGGGGGAGGCACAACTAGTTGCTATAAAGACTTTGATAGGTGGAGGAACGTCATTGATGCCTTATCCCTCAAAGAGGACAAAGAGCATATGTACAAAGGCACTTTGGGGCACTTAAATGAACTATAGAGACACTGTGGTTGACCACAGGGGCACTTCACCCCACCAGCACCTTCTCTACACGCCACTGGTATAAATGTATAAATCTGGTGAGCACCTCCCCCCATCAACATAGCTAGCATTCCAGTGTCAGCAGCCCTCTGTTTGAATGACTTTAAGCAGGGCAGGCTCCACGGGTCACAGACATTACTTACCTACATGCAGCGAAACATCTCTATGAAAACAATGATGGAGAGAAGTTTTTCCTCCATAAAAACGTGAAGTGTGTGTGTGTGTCTGTGTCTGTCTGTGTGTGTGTGCTTGTCTTTGTGTGAGCTCACACACTCTGTCAGGCTTTTGTGTGCAAGTGTGCATTTGTGTATTTGTGTTTGCAGAGGTCATGTATACAAAAAGAGTTCAACCAGGTGCCACACACAGACCTACAAGTGCAGATTGAACAGGAATAACTCAGACCTCCCACGTCTTTCTGGCTCTCAGTCAGCCTGTCATCGAGCATCTTCCTCACACCCCTCCTCTCTCAACCCCTGTTTCACCTTAATTTGTATATTTTTCACCACGACGGCCAAATCTTTTATTCGGCGCTGCTCTTCGTCTAACTTCAACATCTACGCCCTGCACGGGGCTGCGTGCAAGGCCAGCTGTGAAGGTTCACACTGGAGTTTCAGACAGAGCGATGAAGAAGGAGAGACAGAGGAATAACCCGCTCCCTTGGGGGAGAGATAAACATTTACTTTTCCATGAGGAGATGTCGATAGCATTACGAGCAGGAGGGAAACGAGGGAAAGAGAAAAGAGGTGAAAGTAAACGGAAGTTACATGAGACAGTGAGAGTAGAAGAGATAGATAGAAAGGGAAGTACATGACTCATCAATCTGTATCCAACGCACAATATATATTTCAATAACAATGGCAAGGATGGGGTCAAAGGTCACTGTGACCTCACAAAACACGTTTTGGGCCATAACTCAAGAATTCATATGCTAATTATGACAATAGGATGAAATGATTACATTTTGGACTGACATGGATGTAACCTGCAACTTGACTGATGAGACGAAATTTCTAGTTTTTCTAAAATCCTCCTGAAAACTAGCAGAGAAGGACTTGTAGAATGTTAAGTGACCTCCTGGATATAGTTGTTTAGCTTCTTTTTGTTGTTGTTTTGGGTCTCTTTGTATTCCATTTATGTCTCTTTATAGTTGTTTTGTGTCTCTTTGTGGCCATTTTGACGCACTTTGTAGCTATTTTGTCTCTTTGTTGTCCATTGCAGTGGTATAGACAGTAATCACATTGAGGGTGGGCACAGAGAAAACCAGGTGGGCCTGTCCCGTCCAAGACCAAACATCTACTATTAAGATTCTGAAAGGCATATGTTAACCAAAATAGGCCATGCAGCACAGTTTAATCCTACAAGCCTTATACATCATCATCATCATCATCATCAGAGGTAATGTTACAGGCACCTGACATGTATATTTATCTTCTCTCTTCACTCTTGTTCAGATTTGTTGACCTTGTTTTTAGCTGCATTTCTATTTCCGTCGTACAATAAGAGCAAAATAACCAGAGTCAGATTCCTGGTAGCCTACAGTATGTGTGTAGGTCAATTCATACCCGATTCTGATCCAACTAGACAAACAGAAACTGCATAGCATAGCATAGCATGGCACGGCGGCCACATATTCACACACACAGTTTAATCAAGCATATGGATAGATCAGTTGCATTAACGTTAAAAAATACAATTTAACATAGCCTGGCATGGCGGCCACATATTCACACAAACAGCTGTCAGCAACATCAGCATAAAATCCAACTTGTACACCGAACATAAACTATACCCAATAAACAATAATAATGAAATAGGCCATTAGTCCATAATTGTAAATGATCTTACTTTTGATGATTCCAGCAGATGATTTGATGTTCACACAAAACACAGCCACACAAAGATCCTCACAAGACGGACAGACACTCACTCTCAAACAAAACACAAACACATTTCAATATACGGTTGAGAACGAAGGCTGAACTTCTTCCTCCTGCTCCTCAGGCTTCTGTTCCTCAATGTACAGGTGTTTCCGTTTAACAAGTGACAGTGTTATCTGGTGACATTCAGCCGAATGTATATGCATACCCGTAGTAACTTTTATGTAACTGGTTGACGTAGATCATTTCTTTGTAGTTGTTTTGTGTCTCTTTGTGGCCATTTTGAGGCGCTTTGTAGTTGTTTTGTGTCTCTTTGTGGCCATTTTGAGGCGCTTTGTAGTTGTTTTGTCTCTTTATAGTCCATTTGTGTCTCTTTGTTGTTTTTTTGTTTCTCTTTGTTGTTGTTTTATGTCTCTTTGGGGCTATTTTGAGGCACTTTGTAGTTGTTTTAGTGTCATTGTAGGATTTTTGTGTCTCTTTGTAATTGTTTTATGTTTCGTTGTGGTCATTTCAAGTTTTTTTCCTGGTTTGTACAGGTGTCTTTGAGCGACAGGTTGTAGGTGAAGGGCTCCTGACACTGCCCAGTAGGCCCGTTCAGTAATCCATCCATGGTTGCTGTGGAAATATTTTAAGCCATTCAGGTCCCAACTCCTTTAACAAACGTTTTCAGGGAAGAAAACAATAATCCTGGGCGAAAAAAAGCGATTTGTTCTGAGAAATATCCTTCGATTTATTACTTTTTTTTGGCCACGTGGCTCTAATCAACGTCCGTACAAGGCCTTTATACAAAAATGATAAAAGATCTGCAGTGAAATCTTTACAAAACTCAAATTAATCAACAAAATATAAACAACTCAAGTGATTACAGAAGATATTTAACATTAACAATTTATTTATTTCTCAGTACGAGATAGGAATATTGAAATGGATTTTTCTTTGCAGAGCTGAACGTGATTACAGTGTGTTTACCAGCTGCTAATGGAAGAGGACTGAGGGGCTGTAATGCCTGTGTCACAACATAAACACTCAGTGGCACTTTGATGGCACTGGTTTATTACAGATTGCATTCATAAACAACAGAAAAAAATAAATAAATCTGCAGCTCTCGTCGTCGATGCCCCCACTCCTCTCAGAGCACGTGTGATCCAGCGTCCTGCGTCTGTGATATATACGCTTCATATAGAGATCTCATTCCCCCATGCATGTGACAGTCGACTCATGAGGCCATGAGAAACATTAGGATGCACCGCTGTGCTGGCAGCCCCACTGACCCTAATTTATAATGACTCCATTGTCTTGGCCAACACAGACGTATATCAGGCGTAAATGAAGTAGGACAGGCACTTTAGCTGGGGAGATGAGGTGATTATAGCTCATGGATTAGTCTGCCTGGGTGAGGTGGATGATCAGCCCGACACGCACACACACACAAATGCACAAAAATGTGTGTGTGCACGTGCAATACCCTGCAGGTTTGTGCATACAAATTCATGCATTTACAGGACACACACACGCACACACACACAACCGCACCCAAACAAACACAGTATGAGGTGGATTTACTGTAAACAAAGCCCACAGGAAGATGAGCGTGCTGCCGACCAGCTTGGGTTCAGCTCACCCACCAGTAATACGATGGTTCATGGCGTACAGCACGTGCATGTCGCTGTGGTTTACATGTTTTTTTTTTAGGTGGGTTCAGGTATGAACAGGTAGAACCAGGCTTATGTCAGTCGATCAGGCCTTTTTTCAGGACAATGTTATAAAGGAGGTCGAAATAAGTCTGACGTAAGTTACATTGGAAACAAATCCCTCCAGACTAGCCTGGTCTAAGTTAGTTGTCAGGTTGAGCTTCACTTCAGGTTTAACCAGTGTTACAATCTGTCAGACTTAAATGCAGTGTTTTCGCCAAAGTTCCTCCCTGATATTTCCTCTTTACTGCTGACCGTGAGTCAGTTTGCCACCTGACTGTTTGCTTGTGCATAAATGCCAATGTATGTCAAATATGGATGTGCATGTTTCTATATTATTTGCACGTTAGGTCAAGAGTTTCTGACTACAGCCGTCAGAAATGGTGACCTTGTGTGTTGCTGGTTTTGTGCGTTCACAGATTTCGATGTAACACCAGCACCAAACTGCAGACAAACACCAACACAGTCTCACAGCAGTTTGTGAATTTAATCTATTTGATTCGTGTACATAGACACGAATTTCCTCTTGTTTTTGTGACGCTCAGCACGGCTTTCAACAACATAATTTTCATGCGTTTTCCTACGAATGTCCAGCAACACGTGACAAACATGTTGATTTCTGCTACAGTCTTTTCAAAATAAAACTACTCAGTTATGTTTAGGAATAGATTAACTTGGTCAGGCTTAGGCAACAAACTTTTGGGTTAAAATAACTCTGGAAGTGCTGATGAAAAAACGTGAAATTTGTGTCTATGTACACGAATCAATACATTCAATTTCGTGACTATTTCACAAACTGCTGTGCGACTGGGCTGCAAACACATAGCATCTAAAGAGCTAAACACTCGGAGATAAACATACGTAAAGATGCACATTTTAACTATAGAGGCCCTCGTTGGATCCAAACCAACCGAGGTTCTCTTGCTCCGAGGCAGCAGTGTGAACCACTTATCCACTGGGCCACTCAGTCACAGCCAATAAAGCCTCTGATATGATATATATAAAGCACTTGATGTGATATGCCCTTTCTATTTCACTTCATTTTGCAGGTGATCACCCCAGAGCTTGCGTCCTGGTAAAATAAAAAAAAAACTCATGATTTGAAAAAGTAAGGGTTGCCTCTATAGAAGCTATTTGATTTGGTGCTCTGAGAAACCCAACGGTTTTGAAATAACAGATGGAGGGCAACTCTGAACCAGGCGGGATGGAGTTCAACGCATCTGCTCAGGTGGAATAAATCAGGCTGTTTGTGAACAGGAGCCACAGTTTGAGGACTGCTCAGTGTCTCAGTTAAAGTTTACAATCCTCCCTTTGAGCCCGGACGAGCTCCCTCGCTGGTACTGTTGTTATGAGGAGGATTAGTTCGGCTATACCAGACTGCTCTGACTCACTAATGGACAATCTCCAAACTCCACCTGGTGATGTTTACGCCGTCTAAAAAAAAATCCCACCCAAACAGAGATGTAGTTAAAATGTTCTCTTCTTTAATGAGCAGTGTGTTGAGACCCTGTGCATCCTCAGACAAAGTCATGATGCCTTTCCCATGACTGCCACTACATGGCGCAATGAGTCATGAAGTCACACTGTAGATCCACACAGCCTTGAAACCTGAGGGAGACTAAATGTCCGTGAGACAAATGTGTGGCCAATAAAAATTCTTCAAAATTACAAAGAAGCAAACTAGAGGAAATGAAAGCAGTTTTGCTTTTGAGCCGATAATGAAACATGTGGCTGGTGTGGTCAGTTAGTGCAGAATGGAAATTTTGTTTTCCCTCCAAAACAAGTGAAAACTCATGCCAGCTGAGTTACTGGTTTCGAGGCAGTGTTGCCAGTTAAAGGACTGTCTGGAGACCAGTTGGAAACCATTTCTTGTGGTGGGACGGAACACTGGGAGAGCACTACATTTACTGACATCACAATAAATGTCAGTAAATGCACAAAAGGAGATTGTAGTATTGAAAACAGCTGAACTTTGGTTCTGTCACATTTGAATAAAATCAACTTTATGGAGAAAACTTGAAAAGACTGAGACCACGACTGAAAATAAAGTGTATCCGGTGAAAGGAGCTTATCTTGCAGCATGTTTATGAAATGATCTGGGATGTGTCTGCAGGCCTGGGAAGCTCCAGATACCCAGATACCCCCCCAGGAGGAGGGGTGTTGTTTTTATAAACGAAACATCCGTCATTCAAAAACCTCCAAGCCAATGAGACTGCGAGCAACTGTAAAGCTGTACACTGCAAGAAATATCTGCAGCTACACACAGCGGCTGCACTCAATATCCCAGATGGATGGAGTTGATTTGAATTGTACACAGCTTGGTGAGATTCTATGGAAGACTGAACCTGCCAAAATAAAAAATAATTGACTAAATAAATGACTCAATGACTCAATAAATAAATAAATAAATAAATAAACCATTACATGTAGCAACAATAATAATAAAGATAAATAATGTAGCCATTACTTAATTGATAAAATGTGACATAAATTGATATTTATGTGATAATTTGCTTCTTTATTGTATTTGTATTAATTTCCCTTATTTATTTACTCTTCTGTTTAATTTTCCCTTTTATTTATTCATTTTTATTTATTTATAAATGTATTTAATTATTTTTGCATTTATTTATCTTCTATTTATTCATTTATTTTTTGCATTATTTTTGATTAATTAATTTATTTTTTAATATTTTTTACTTATTTTATATTTATTTATGTATTTATTTATGCATGATTTTCCCTTTGCATTTCAACCTCCACACAGGTTCCATCTTCCATAGTATGGCCAAAATAAAAAAAAAATGAATGAAAAAATAAATAAATGAATGAATGAATAAATTAATTAATGAATAAATAATTAAATAAATAATACATACATTTAGTAGAAATAATATTAAAAATAATTGTAGCCATTTTCTAAAAATTTATAAAATGTGACATAAATTGATATTTCTGTTTTAATTTGCTTATTTATTTATCTTTGTATCAATTCCCTTATTTATTCACTCTTCTGTTTAATTTTCCCTTTCATTTATTTATTTATTATTTTTATTATTATTTGTATTTATTTAGGCAGGTTTCGTCTTTTCATCGTGGACTGCTCTGCTTTGGAAGGTTTTTTGTAGCCTGTGAAGAGCTGAAGCATCGCAAAGTGGAACGAGAATCATTTGCATTGTACTTTATTTCATTTGCCTCCAGAAGATTCAACAGTCTCTGAGATTTAACGCCTCAACTGCAAAAAAAAAAACGAGCATTTTTTGCAGCGTGCCCCGGCTGGCACAGTAGGAAGAGAGAGAGAGAGATAGATAGAGATAGAGAGAGAAAGAGAGAGAGAGAGAGAGAGAGAGAGAGAGAGAGAGAGAGAGAGAGAGAGAGAGAGAGAGAAAGAGAGAGAGAGGGGGTTGGGTTGGGGGTGTGGATGGTCTGTAGGAGGGGGGTTGGTCCTGGAGAGCATGGCTGCAGGAACCAGAGTGCTGCAGACTTGGTTTGGTTGTTCCTCCACATTCCCTTATTTAATTACTCTTCTGTTTAATTTTCCCTTTTATTTATTCATGACTTTATTTTTTATTAATTTTTGAATTAATTAATTTATTTTTGCATTATTTTTAATTAATTAAATTTGTACTTATTTTTTCACTTGTTTTATTTTATATTTATTTATGCATAATTTTCCCTTTGCATTTCAAAAAATAAATGAATAAATAAATAAATACATGTTTATTGAATATATAGAAATAATATAAAAAAATGTAGCCATTGCTTAATTGATCAAATGTGACATACATTGATGTGTCTGTTTTAATTTGCTTCTTTATTTATTTATCTTTGTATTAATTCCCTTATTTATTCACTTTTCTGTTTAATTTCCCTTTTATTTATTCATGTATTTATTGTATTAATCTTTAATTAATTTATTTATTTTTGCATTTATTTTCTATTTATTCATTTATTTTTGCATCATTTTTAATTAATTAATTTATTTTGCACTAATTTTTTTACTTATTTTATATTCATTTATGCACGATTTTCCCTTTGCATTTCAAAAGATAAATAAATGAATAAATAAATAAATCTAGCAGAATATTAAATATTAAAAATAAATGTAGCCATTGCTTAATTGATAAAATGTGACATACATTGAAATGTCTATTTTAATTTGGTTAATTATTTATTTGTCTTTGTATTAATTCCCTTTTTATTCACTCTTCTGTTTAATTTTCCCTTTTATTTATTAATGAGTTTATTTTTAATTAAATTTAAATTAATTAATTAATTTTTGCATTCATTTTTTATTTATTCATTTTTGCATTATTTTTTATTTATTTTGAACTTATTTTTTACTTGTTTTATATTTATTTATTTATTTATTTTGCACTTATTGTTTTACTTATTTTATATTTATTTATGCATGATTTTCCCTTTGTATTTCCCTTATTTATTCAATCTTCTGTTTAATTTTCCCTTTTATTATTATTATATTATCTATTTTTATTATATAGATATATATTTAATTATTTTTATATAGGCAGGTTTCGTCCTCCATACATTCAGCGTGGACAGCTCTGCGAGAGAGAGAGAGAGAGAAAGAGAGAGAGAGAGAGGGGGTTGGTGGGGTGTAGGGTCTGTAGGAGGGGGGTTGGTCCTGGAGAGCATGGCTGCAGGATCCAGAGAGCTGCAGACTTGGTTTGGTTCTTCCTCCACATTGAGAACAGCCGCTCCTTCTGGTGCGCTCTCCTCTCGGTGATGTTGCGGAGCCGCTCGAGGAGAGAGGTTTGATTCACTGCGTGCGTTGTTGTTGTTCTACAAGGCAGAAGAAGAAGAAGAAGAAGAAGAAGCGCGCAGAGCAGCTGCGGACTCAGCCGCAGCATTTCAGTCTTTTCTCTGCTTGTTCTTCTTGTTGGTTGATCCGCACCGAACAGGAGGAGAAGAGATCCTGGAGCTGGAGAGGCACAAGGACTGCGCTCCTGCTTCTCTTTATCTTTTTTCTTATTGTGGAACATTCATTCTCTAGTTTTATAGATTTTTTTTTCTTCCCACTGCGTATATCTCCTCTCTCTCTGAGGCGAGTTGGAGAAACTGTGCGCAGAGTTGCAGATTGCAGAAACATTGTGGATTTTGAACTGCTTTTTCATTCCGTGTGAGCGTTTTGTTTGGTGCAAAGTCATTGATCTGACTGTCAAGCAAAGACATTTTAAAGTCCTAAACAACCGAGGAGGGAGCTACACATCATCTGTGCGGGAATAAAAAAAAAAAACGCGCGACTCTTTTCACCAGCACATCCACATCAAGAATCCTTCAACCAAGAGGAAACAGAGAGGGACTGTAAAGCAACAAATATGCCGCAGGTGGAAATGCTCCTCTTCCTCATCCTCATCATTGTGATGTGTGTGTACGGCCAGGATCCGGCGTCCAAGGTGGTGTCCGACCGCTACGCCGTCTACTGGAACCGGACCAACCCAAAGTAAGTAGCTCTAACCCGGCAGACCGACGCTCTCCTCCCGCAGGAACGCACCGGCACACCGGCGAAACTCACCGGTGATGTTGCCCGCTTGAAGATGCACACTAACCGGGTTACAGTAGTTTAATTGTTGAGTGAATGTGCATGTGCAGTGTGTGCATCTGAGCCGTCACAAGAAACCCACTTAGAGAAAACAAAACCTCACTTTATATATGTGCAATTTAACAATTAACCTGTTATTACACCAATTTGTAACAATGCATATCATGATATAACATTTGTATTGCATCACCACCAGTATGAACTCTTATTCGGCACACACAAGGTTGATCAGATGAGTGTCTGTTAGGTTGCACTCCAACTCCAACCTTTCTGTGTTTTCCTCACAATTTAATAACTAACTTGTTATTACACCAATTTTTAACAATGCATATCATGATATAACATTTGCATTGCATCGCCACCAGTATGAACTCTTATTCGGCACACACAAGGTTGATCAGATGTTAGGTTGCACTCCAACTCCAACCTTTCTCTGTTTTCCTCACAATTTAATAACTAACTTGTTATTGCACCAATTTGTAACAATGCATATAACGATATAACATTTGCATTGCATCACCACTAGTATGAACTCTTATTCGGCACACATAAGGTTGATCAGTTGAGTGTTTGTTAGGTTGCACTCCAACTCCAACTCCAACCTTTCTGTGTTTTCCTCACAATTTAATAACTAACTTGTTATTGCACCAATTTGTAACAATGCATATAACAATATAACATTTGCATTGCATCACCACCAGTATGAACTCTTATTCGGCACACACAAGGTTGATCAGATGTTAGGTTGCACTCCAACTCCAACCTTTCTCTGTTTTCCTCACTGATATGGGTTGTTGTGGTGATTACAGTTTAATAATCATCCATATCTGAGAAACAAAGCCTCACTTTATATATGTGCAATTTAACAACTAACCTGTTATTACACAAATTTGTAACAATACATATCATGATATAACATTTGCTTTGCATCACCAGCGGTATGAACTCTTATTCGGCACACACAAGGTTGATCAGATGAGTGCTTGATAGGTTGCACTCCAACTCCAACTCCAACCTTTCTGTGTTTTCCTCACTGATATGGGTTGCTGTGGTGATTACAGTTTATTAATCATCCATATCTGAGTCATAGATATGTTTATTTGTATAATCAACACTGTGCAGCATGAATCACACCTGACAGAGGATCAAGGAGTCATCTCAACACACACCCTGTCCGCTATTACGCACCATCACGCGCTATTACGCATTTATGTTCGGTGTTCGCTGCACGTTCAGGTTGAAAATGAAATAGACGAGGAGCGCTGCAAGAGCAGGCAGAGATGCATTGGAGCTGAGCTGCGTTGAAATGCGCTGAAAAGTCTCTTCCAGTCTGCTGCCATGGATTAGAATTGACAGAATTGTTTTTGTGCCAAATGGAGGTTCATCCTGTGAGACTTTGCAGATATTTGTCAAGTTAGAGTGAATGTGCTTTTGCTCAGAATGTGCTGATAAAGTGTTTTTTGTTGTGTTGGGAGACTAAAAAAACCTGCAGTGAAAGTTGCTTCTTCATTATACAAGTTTTCCCCAAATAATTGTCTGTTCACATGAGCCCAGATCCAAACACTAAAGTGACATTTCTCGTCCTAAACTCCCTCCTGAGTGTGTCAGGGCACCTCCCTGGGTGACTCAGTGCCTCACTCTTGGCACTGGATGAGCACATAGTGATATAATGAGTGTGTGTCACTTTGTTTCAATTGGAATACTTTCACTACGCTCGGGCAGTAAGCTGGCTGCAGTTTCGGGCCTGAGTCAAAAAACACACACACAAAAAAAGAAAAGAAATGTATATCAACATTTGCACAGGAACAAGGAACTGGTCTGTTGCTGCTTCGGAGGAGTTGAACTGACAGGGTGTTAATGATACAAATGCAAATGTGCTGGTGACATCAAAAGGCTCCGGCTAACAGACAGATATCAGAGTCTGATAACAGCTTTCTGTCCCACTCACAGGCTGCAGGTTGTTCTGTTTTTTTTTCTTCTCTCTTTCTCTTGGCCTCCAAACAGTTCCCAGTTCCCAAGTCTGGTTTCTTGGTTGCCATGCTCCCCCATCCAAGTGTCCCACCCCCCCTCCACCCCCACCCCCTGTACCCCCCTCCTGGCCCACGCTGAGGCAGACAATAAGGGGGTACACAGGGGTATTTCAGCTGCGGCCAAGGCACAGCGTGGCGCTTGGTCTTGTGAGAGATCCACACATGCTGAGGTCACACACTTGGTAGTAACCAGGCGAGTTGCGGGGTTAAGCAGCACAGAGGGGACCGTTGTCAGGGTCAAAACCGGGGCAGTACCGCCGGCCATGGGGCCCGGTGACGGCCCCGGCACGGCACCCCGCCTGGGCTTTGTCTCTGCAGAATGGAGGCTAAATAAATGAGTAACTCTAAATGACTGTCTCCTTTTCTCATTCATGACTTTAATCTAAACCTGACCCCGGCTGTATAATGTAAGAGAGGGCCGTGCTTAAAGCCTGGAGGCCCCCCCAACCCTGACCTGCAGCAGAACCTAACAGTATTCCATACATGCTCGCGGGCCCCGCATCCCTGCTGTTTAATGTAACCATACTCAGTATTGGAGCCCTGGGAACCTGCTGCGGTACAGTCCCAACTTCCAGATGAGCTCTCTTACCCCCCTCTTCTGCCTTCTCTGCTGCATATTTGACCAAAGTGGGGAAAAATGGCATCCGGAGCAGCAGTCCATACTCAGCCATTCATGAAATCCCCCTACAGGAGCTCTGGAATTGAAATGGGAAGTGAGTCGTGAAAAATGGAAATGCGATGACATTTTCATGTTTTGCTATTGTTTCAAAGGGGGCTGAGAGGAACCTTTCTGTAATTTAGATAAACGTAGGTCCGTGTTTGCTGTGCTTCCATCTCGGGGAAACATCCTACCGCGCTGATGCTTGTTGCTGATTAGGCTCAAGACGAGCAGAGCGGAGGAGGAGGAGGGATTTACAGGCTTGAGGATGGTTTCGGCTTCGCCTGGAGTTTGAAAAGCTTCCACAATGACAGCGAGTAGCTACGCTAGTATAAGCTACTTAATGAAATTAAACTGAAACCTCCAGTATCAGGGAGCCTTGCTAGAAAGAAAGCTGCTGAGACACGACTGATTGACTGACTTGTTTTTTTTTCAAACAAAAAGAACCAAAAGGGCTTCAGATAATTGTGCCATTTTGGTATTTGTCTGTGAAATGTAATTCACTGAGGGTAGAGGCTGCAGTAAAAGCTTTTGCATTGTTCGGTCTACTCAGAGTCAGTCCATTAGTCAAAGTGTGCACATAGTTGATATGCAGGTTTGGAAAAGTCTGGGAATGCTCCTAATTTAGATAGAATGTACAACTTAGACAAAAATGTAAAAAGAGTACGTGGCAAGACACTGTTGTGACTCCTTCTAGTCATAGACCCAGAATGGGTTCAGATATTGTATTGTTATGCGTAGCAGCCATACTAAGGTATTGTTAGCAGGATCTACAAAGTTTATGAATTGTAAGTATTTAAAAGTTGTTACAAATGGATTTATTCATGTTACTAAAATACTTATTCGTGTTTATAGATCAGCCATTTATCAGAACAACTTTTTTTGTGTGAAAAAGTAGACCCCCTGCAACGGACAGCTACACCTCCTACCTTCTGTAAAAGGGCAAAAAACTGTTTTTAAAGTTATTGGCATTTACAGCGGCAGACTTGATGGATTATTGTGACGGAAGAAGCCTTTTTTAATGACTTACTGATATTATAAATACACATCTGATGGCTCATTATAAAAAGTGAGACATGAATTTAACAGGAAATCTTGCACTTGGCAAAATACATACTTAGTTGTGTACGGTGCTTTATAGTAATAATGAAGAATAACATGTAACTGCTGTTAGCTGTAGGATAAAGTGAAGTTGTAACAAATGGTTAATACATAATTTAGAAATAGATCAGAGGTTGTGTAGCTAGTTCCTAATGTCTGATCTATGAAGCATTAATAACGTATTAAACATTAGTTACTTAGTACCCTTTAAAAAGTATGCCTTATTAAGTTAAAGTTAAATGTTAAAAAGTTGTTAATAAAATGGATTGTAGTACAAACACAATTCTTATTAATAGCTTATTAAAGCTCTATTAAGTATGAACAAATGATGTAATAACCTCTAACAAAGACATTACAGTGTATAAACCCTTTATAAAGTATGCCTTATAAAGTTCTGAATGTTAAAAAGTTGTTAACAAATGGATTTTAGTACAGACACAATTCTTATTAATAGCTTATTAAAGATCTATTAAGTATGAATAAATTATGTACTGTATTAACCACTAATAAAGCCATTATTTACAACCTATAAACCCTTTATAAAATATGCCTTATTAGAAAGTTGTAAATGTTTAAAAAAGTTGTTTTATAGATGGATTTTAGTATGGATACAATTCTTATTAATAGCTTTTTAAAGCTCCATGAAGTGTTAACAAATGCTGTATTAACCACTAATAAAGCCATAAGTAACAATCAATAAATCATTTATAGTGTTCCTTATCAGATTAGATTAAAGCAATCCAAACATTTGTCCTTTTTGTGTGATCAATAAAGTGCTATTAAACATTAATAAAGTCATCAGTTACAGCTTATAAAGCCTTTATTAAGTAGGTTTTATGAGAAAGCGGCACCAAGACAGAAACCACCCCACCCCCCGCCAATAAAGACGAGAAATCAAACCCGTAAAAATAAAAACTGTAACGCTTTCGCGGTGGAAAAGCTCATGTAAGAAAAATGAGTCACAGATGTTCCTTGTCAGCTTCGCCGTCTGTGTCGGCAAACCAAATGATGGCATAAAGAGTAAGAGCGGGGTATTTACTGCTGCTCTGACAAGGAGCTATTAGTGAATTCCCTGCTCACCAGCTATTTAGCTGCTTCATTAAAACCCACCCGGGTCCATATGGTCCGCACGCAGGCGTTGCCGCGGCCCAAGGTGTTTATTTGCTGCTGATAGGTGGGATCAACGGAGAATCAGGGCCGAGTTCCGACCCTAATCTCCCGAGCTGTTTGTGTCTCCGACGCCATGGAAACTGATACCCCTCGTCATCAAAGAACCTCATTGGGTGGGACTAAGGACCTGACAGCTGGGGAGAGAGGGATTCCAGCATTCAGGGAGAGCACTGTCACCCCAGGGGCTTCCTTTAATCCCTGATAATGCCCATCCAAAGCTTCCCCCAGCAGATGCAACATATTTCTCCATAAGACAATCAAGAATTGTTTCAGTGGCCTGTTTTCATGTGTGATATAAGCGTGCTCATTGACTTTAAAAATCTAAATTGTCTTTTCCCGTATGATTGTTTTTGGTTGAGGTAATACCTCAGAAATGGGAGTAAGCTCCTCGACTTGACACTTGCGCACATTTCTCCGAACCTCTGCTATTTGCTTTCCTCGCTCTGCTCTCTTTTTAATCTCCACTTAAAGAAACAATACTCCATTTTTCACTTGGTGGCGAGCCGATGTTGTGATAGTTTCCCAGTGGCATTGTGAGTTGCCCCGTTCGCATTGTTCCCAGTGTTTACCCTCGCTTTCCCCTCTCAGCCCTTTCCCCGGCTCCCTGCCGCTCGGTTCCGCTTGGATTAAAAACGGACACAAAAAGGCAAACCACGTCCAAATATTGACTGGGTCTCAGGACCGCAGCCCTCTCCCAGCGCCGCTACAGAGCGCCTGAAAGGCCGCCATTGTTCCGCTCTTACTCAGCGGCCCATAGCCGGCTTTTAGCTGTGCAGAGACTGGGAGAAGGAGGAGACGGGAGAGGTGGTTGTGGAGAGTGTGCATATGTTATCTGAGGTGGGGCAGGGGGATTAGAGCAGGAGGGACAATACAGTCGCGGGGGTGAGAGAAACTTCCTCATAAGAGGCCAGAGGCTACGACAGGGGAACAGTGTCCACGCCGTCCGAGTCCCGGGGTGGGGTCAGAACCAATGTTTCCACCCTGAGGAAGTGTCAATCTCTAAAAGGCATCAAAGGGAGCTGACTGAATGTGATTTCCTGCAGAGAGGGTTCAGAAACTATCAATAAACAGAGGATGAGAAGCTTCTTATCTGAGGTTTACCTTCCATTTTATTACAAAGTGCAGGAGCATTAAGCCTCCTCGCAGCACTTGAGTCTCTCAGCGCCTGAAATGAAAGAGCGCCACATCACAGATAGGAAATCTCCCTCATTTCGCTTTCTCATATAATGTCAGTTTGCTACCACTCGGCGTACTTTAATCAGTCGTACCTTACAGAATGTACTTAATAAGACTGAGCTCCATACCGAGGGAGAGCAGTTGTCCTGTGGAGACGCCCGTCATTCCCCCGTGCTCTCTACGACCCCGCCTGCAGAGAGAAGCTGCCCCAGCCCTCCCTTTACGCTCCCACTAATAAGGCGAGGCCTTCGGGCTGCCGGGTGATTGACAGGAACTAGTGACGAGAGGTTACTAATAAGTGCGACCGCTTTGTTGGTTTACGGGCAACGTTTCTCTCAAGTTCTGGCACAGCAATTTCACCGTGTTGCAATTTGATGCAAGGAAAGAAAATTCCTTTTGCTATTTTTCTGTTTTCATCAGAAGAATTTCCATCAAAGTCTTTTGTTGTCAGTTTTTGAGCCCCAAAACTTTTGTTTCCATAAAATAAGAGCAAAAACATCTGCTAGTGCAGCATGATGATTACTACAACCGGATTCCAATAGAAGTCAGATTGTTTCAAGAATTTTCTTGAATTTAGTTTGAGTATGTTGAAGACTGAATGAGGTAAATCACTGAACCGGAATCAAGGAAAATCAAACTTGAATTTAGAAAATTCAACTTAGACGTGAAATATTTGCCCGTGTAGTAATCTTTCACCAAGTTTCTGATAAAAATCGACTTGTTCCAAGAATTTTTCTGGAACTGAGTCCATCTGTATCTTGAATAAGACTGAATAAAGTAAATCACTGAACTGGAATCAAGAAAAATCACACAAAATCCAATGTAGTTAAAAGAAGTGTGCCCACGCAGCATGATAACTTAAACACATTTCCATTACAAATCAACTTGCTTCAAAATTGTTTTTAGAACTGAGCGTCAGTATATTGAAAGAAGAAAGAATACGGCAGATCACAGCACTCGAATCAAGAAAAATCACACTTTAATCAAGAAAACTATACTTAAAATATGTGAAAAAAAATCTGCCAGTGAAGCAAGATTACTTCTTTCCAAAAGACGTCAACTTGTTTCAAGAATTTTCTAGAATTGATTGTCCATATCTTGAAAGAAGACCGAATAAGGTAATCTGCTGTATCAATAATTTCTTTAACTGAGTGTCCTCTTTATCTAGAAAATGAAAATAAGCTTAAAATAAGGGAAAAGAAAATCCTCTGCAGTGTGATCATTTCAACCAGTTCCTGATACAAATCAACTTGTTTCAAGAGTTTTCTAGAATTAAGTGCCAGTATCCTGACAGAAGACAGAATAAGGTAAATTGCACATTGCATCATTTCTTGATCTAGAAAACCTGAAAATTATTTCTACCTGTTTTCAGTTCAATAAAAAACTGCTTCAAGAATTTTCTACAATTGATTGTCAAGCAGAAAATAAGGTACATTGCTGCACTAGAATCATGAAAAATCACTTTTGAATCTGGAAAATCTTACTCATACTGAAAAAATGAAAAAAACACCCACAAAATCTTGAATACAAGTCAATTTATTTCAATACTTTTCTGGAGTATCTATAATAATAAGCTTAAAAAATCTTAAAAATCTTCCAGTATGATTGAGTTTCAGTTACTTGAAAGAAGACAGAATAACGTAAATTGCAGCACGAGAGTCCTTTCTTGATCTAGAAAACCTGAAGAAAATCTATCAGTCGTATATTTCAAACTTTTAACTACAATAATAAACCTGTTTCACTATTTTTTCTAGAATTGATCCTGAGCTATTATCTCGAAAAAAGATGCAAACGAAGGGAAATTGTGACTTGAATCTAGACAATCCACAAAACATGTCGACTGGCAGATTTCTTTTCACTTGTTTAAGAAAATAAAACTTTCATGAGAAACATGACTTGATATAAGACTTATTGTGTCCAGATCCGATACTGTGTGAGTTTGGCATCCTGTGTTTGATATGCGCGACAGTCAATGGATTAGCGGGGGGACTCTTCAGGCCTAATCTCACAGTCTCACTCCGCTGCACAGAGGTTCACTTTTCTGCCGTTTTAATCTTAGTGGGGCTTTTTTTTGTGTGTACGTTGTTTAAATGTGAGTGGTGAAATGGCATCCCCTGTGTCTTTGTAGGCACCGGTGAGGGTATTAGCAAAGAGGCTCTAAGGGGCTTAAGAGGTCAGCCCTCCCTTTGTGCGGAGACACAAAACACTTCCTGTGGGACCCTTCACCCCTCTCTGTTCTCCCCTCAGAAAGCCAGGCCCTGCCTGACCATTCACATTAATCAGCCTTAGCTCCTAATGACTGCAGTAAAGCTTCTAAAAACTGCTTCTAAAAGGGTCCTAAAGAGCCACTAAGCTGCTAACAGACAGGCCAACGCTGCTGCTGCTGTTTGTAGGGCATCACACAGTATCAAAGAGCGCAGGGTGGGTGCTTGGCCATGCTCGAGTCCCTTTATAGTCTCCTCAACACGCACAAAAAATCATCAAACAGGAGGTTTTTGTAGTTTGTCAAGACTTTTTGTGGAAACTAGGAAAGTTTGTCAGAGAACACTGCAGCTGCAAGAACGTGCTCCTTATGATCTGTAGTATGAACTGTAAAAAAAAATAAAGTTTTTGTGTAGTATTGACGCTAAAATTCTTATTTTCTTTGATTATTTTGACTTGTTTCAAGTAGTTTCTGCATGTTTTCTTGATTCTAGTGCAACTGTTGGCCTTATTTTACGTGTTTCTTCTTGAAACAAGTTGATTTGTATATTTGAGACAGGTTGAAATAATGGTATACTTTTTCCTCCAGAGTTTTATCAGTCATAATGACTTGATAATAAAGAAATTTTGTTTGCAGTGAAGAAGTTAAAGGTGCATTTCTACTCCAAGTAGATTAATTATAAAGGACGAGTGGAAAAGTACAGAATCTGCATGTTTTCTTTGGATTATTTAGAAGTGATTAACTCTCTTGTAGTGATTACTAAGAATCAATTCCGACTAAAAACTGTTATACGTCTGTGGTTTTGACTTGTTTCAAGCATTTTCTACATTTCTTTCTTGATTCTAGTGCAACCGTTTGCCTTATTTTATGTGTTTCCTTTTGAAACAAGTTGATCTGTATTGCAGACAGGTTGAGATAATGGCACATTTTTTTCCACCAGACTTTTAGGAGTCATAGTAGATAAAATGACTTGATAATAAGGAGATATTTTTTACAGTGTAGAAGTTAAAAGTTGCATTTCTACTCCAAGTAGAGTAAATATAAAGGACGAGTGGAAAAGAACAGAATCTGAATGTTTCCTCTAAACATGTTTGGATTATTCAGAAGTGATTAACTCTCTTGTAGTGATTAATAAGAATACATTTGGTCTAAATACTTTTATAAGTCTGTGGTTTTGACTTGTTTGAAGTATTTTCTTCATGTTTTCTTGATTCTAGTTCAACTGTTGGCCTTATTTTATGTTTTTCTTCTTGCAAAACAGAATAGGCATGTTTCCCTTGGATTACTCAGAAGTGATTAACTCTCTTGTAGTGATTATGAAGAATCATTTTGGACTAAAAACTGTTAGAAGTCTGTAGTTTTGACTTGTTAGCTGTGATGTCAGTACATGGAAGGCTTCGCTGTCTCTTCCGCTTTAAGACAAATGGAGGTAATGAGAAAATTGGCACATCGGTAGATTGAAATCATATACGATTACAGCTGAAATGTCAACTGGCTCAGATGTGATCATTTTGACAGCGGGGGCCAAACCTCCAAGTAAATGTTTCTGGAAGTGCACTCGGGTCACTGCGGCTTTGGAGGGAGGCCTGAAAGTAAAAAGTATGTGTACCTCCTCGTCGGGGCGATATTTCCTGATTTTAAACGGCTGCTGACTCTTCGCTTTTTGTGTATCTTGGAAGGAATTAGACAAAAGCTGACGTGTGAGCGCATTGCTTTTCCAGTCAGGGGTTTTGTGAATCATGTGTGATTCACAGAGCGAGCACATACGATAGCAGACAGTTTTTCTTTCAGCCGCACAGACGGACCAAAACATCTCTGATGAAGCAAAATATGCTTTTGTGGGAGACACCGCTGGTGTCTAATTGTTTTTGTTTCTTTGGCTCAAATGTCTCATGTAATCATTTGGGTATGAGGGTTTATCTGATGATGGTTTACAGCCGAACCACAACAGATAAAAAGCTTGTACTCAGCCTCCCGTGGTGCAAGACATTGAAAAGACAATTGTTATGTGTCTGCGTGTGAAGAACAGTTGTTGTATGAACTTGGTGTGACTTTGCGGGACCTTTCGTGTGGCTCTACGGTCCGTTGAGACCCAAAGTGTTTCCTCCTGTTGGAATTCAGCACACTTGGCGCTCTGGGACACATGAAATATTAAAAAAAAAACTGTTTGTGATCTCACGATAGAGGCTGGACAAACCTTCACACGCAACCAGGAGAAATCCAGGTCAGGACATTTTAACAGAGGGGTCGACATTATGACGCCTTTTCCTTTTTCAGAATATCTTTTTCCTGGCCCGCGTCGCCCTGCTGACGAATTACTGCGATTAAATTGTTTTTGGTATTTTATCATCGTACAACTTGAGTTGCAGGGTCATTAATTGAAGTATCAGACTGCCAACATGTGTACACTTTCCATAGACGTGGCTGACTTCTCCTCCTCTTCGCCTTTTTCAGTGTGGTGTGTGGCGGAGCGGGGAGCACAGGCAGCCATTTTCCAAATTCGACTCCATTTTGTTTCAAGGGGTAAAAAAAAGTAGGTTACGAATCCGGGGGATGTCACTGGAGCGTTTTCTGATCTTTTCTGATCCGGCACTCAACTACTGCGAAAAAAAACTCCTTCTTTTACAGACATGAAGGACTCCACAGGAAGTCCTTTATGTCTGTTATCGAGTTCTTGAAGTCTGATTTTCCTAAAACGGGACAAAGTCTGGAAGTGAAGTTAAAATATGTCCAACTGTTATCAGTGCAGATCAGCTTATTTAAAGTATTTTCTAACATCACGTCTCACTTGATTGTTTTTTCTTGATTCTAGTGCCGTGACTTGTTTAATTCTTTTCTAGTTTAGAGGCGAGTACATTTTTATTTCAATAGCCCAACATCACAAATCACTAACTCGCCTCAACGGATGTTCATTTACAGAAAATATTGACACTTTTTATTGATTTCTATTAGAAGCCAGTTGAAGAATTCTTTCAGTTCTGAAAGCTTTCACTTATGTGAAGAAAATTGTTTTTCTTTTAGTTGCGCCGGATGCATCGATCTGACTTTTTCAGTCCCGATAGCGATACCTGGGCTTTAGGTATCGGCCGATACCGAGTACCGATCCGATACAAGTGTTTAATTAATAAGCTGTATGCCTAACTGTGCGGACGTGACTGGGATCATTCTTTCATGTTTGACTTGTTCCTAACTTTGTAAAACAAAATGTAACAAAATAAATACATAGATATACATTTATTTAATTGTTCTTTATTATTAAAATAATAAATCGTACACCCGCAAATAATCTTCAAAATTAACAGAAATTACAATTCAAGTTAATGCAGCAATAAAATAGGTCAAAACTTAAACAGGAAATCCAAATTCCAGTATATAATGTATATAGTATATAAACATTGAATTGAATTTAAAAGATCGGCCCCATTGTCACCGATACCCAATTCAGCTATTTGAATCAGTATCGGCCCGATATCCGATCCGGTATTGGTGCATCCCTACTTTCCGAAAATCTTTTATTGTTTCTGTTGGAACCCAGTAGGAGAATTCTTTCTGCGGTCACAGAAAATGTGGGTTTTTTAGCATGAAATGATATGATTTGGTGAACTTTACAGCTTAATTTCATCACTTAACATTATTTGTTTGGGCAAAGTGAGGAGCAGGAGCAGCACTGCAAAAAAAAAGAGAAAAATCCACCTCTAAAAGAAGCTAAATATTCAGTTTTCTACAGATGTTTGCTGGTATCTAACAAAATAAATCTACCAGTGAGGAAGGGCTGGGCAATATATTGATATTATATCAATATCGTGATATGAGAGTAGATTTTAGATATCGTAATGTGGTAAACGTGTTGTCTTTTCCTGGTTTTAAAGGCTGCATTGCAGTAAAGTGATGTAATTTTCTGAACTTACCGGACTGTTCTAGCTGTTCTATTATTTGCCTTTACCCACTTCATTATATCCACATTACTGATGATTATTTATCAAAAATCAAATTGTGTAAATATTCTGTGAAAGCACCAATAGTCAAAACTACAATATTGTTTCAATATACTGTTGATATTAAGGTATCTGGTCAAAAATATTGTGATATTGGATTTTCTCCATATCGCCCAGCCATACAGTGAGATAGACAAAATGATTAGATTTTCTTGAAACTAAATAAGGCCACTCCAAAACACTATCTCATCTTAAAAGTGGTAAAAAATACTTGATTTAAAACCTCAGAATTTTAAGATAAAGCTTAGTGAAACTAGTCAAACTTCATTATCCCGCCAGGGGAAAATGTGGTCGCAGCCTCTATTGTGTTTTAATTCTGCTCAGTTCAGACGTTAACAAGACAACTGCTGTGTTTCTTGTGAACAAATCAATCAAAAATCAATTACCTTGAAACAAGCTCAATAATGTGATGCAAATATTGTGTGACAAGATTATTTATCTTGCGTGAGAAAACAAATAAAATGTGATTAACCTTGAATAATGATTTTGCTGAGTCGGCCATTTTGCAGTGATTGACCTACTAACACAATAATGAAGCCGTGATGTATCTGTTGATGTGTGCCATCCCCGCTGCCCTATACGAGCTGGCACCTTGGCTCGCTCATATCACTGGTCACAGCGGCGGCAGCAGCACGGTGGGAACACGCTGGGCAGACGCTGCGAGCGCTAGCGCTGATGATCCCCTTTTATGTCTTGGCTCCATCAGGGCCCAGAGTTATTCTAGTGCATAATTGATGGAGGGGTTAGAATAGCAGAAGTAATGCGATGAGAGGGTGCAGCCAAGCGGAGCGAGGGATCGCGTGCGTGGGGCTGCAAACATTGCAGGGGACGAGAGGAGGGCATCTGGCGTAACAGGTCCCAGCGCTGAGTCGACACAGAATATGTCACCGCCCCAGCCAATCGCAGCGCTCCTCTTCCCGCCAATCAGACGCCTCCATTCGAGTGGAGTACTACGTTCTCATGAATCAGACTCTTCGGTTATTAGTGCTTCTCTGAGCTCCTGTTTCCTTCTTATTTGTGGTTTTAAAGCTGATTCTGATGAATAAATGAGGTCATGACATTTTACTGGAGATTCCACTTTGACTGGAAAGGAATGTTGTAAATCACCTCGGGGTGTTTTTGCCCTCAGAAGGATTTCTTTGTCCCTGTAGTGGATTTTACGTCGTCTACAGCAATGACAGGGTGGTTATCACACCTAGACGAGCGCCTACAAAGAGAAACTAATGGCCCAACAAGCCTGTATTGTCTGTTTAACAAAAGAGACAAGGTGACCTGTCCCGTCCTGCTTCAAAGAGACTGACCAACTCCGAGGAAACAAATGAAAAACAAGAGAGGAGACGGGTTTCACCCCCCCCCAACCTCGCCCAAAGTTTCACTCTGATTTAATGTCATAAAGTTATTTTCATTTAAAAAGCAAAGCATGTCTGAAATGAATAATGTCAAGGATAAAACAACAGATACATGAAACGTATTTACTTATCACTGCAAATATTTTGCATGAGAATGGGAAGATAAGTTAAAAGAAAATTAAAGACAAGCATTTGAAAAGAAACTAAAATCTTCATTAGTTAATATTCTAAGTAAATATGTAATATTTAATGCACCCAGATTAATCAAATTTTACTCTGGTATTGAATTTATCACTTTTCAGCAGTAAGTAAGTATGTAAGTTGTTATAACTTACAACACTGCAAACTTATTTTCAGTAAAAAGCTCACTTCATTTAAGAATTTTCTTTCAAAATAAGAGTCAGTTTCATTAAAATAACACAGAATTAAGTCATGGAAAATCAAGAAAATTACTTTTTAACCTAGAAAAAAATGTTAATTTGTTGAAAACTGAAATAATTTACCTCATTAGCAGAATATTATAAACTTGCCTTTTTAGAAAATATAGTTTTGGAATTATGTAAATTGGAAATTGTGTTGTCTTTTTGCACAGTAATCACCAGACACCCAAACAAAAGTGCTGAAAAAAATTGCGTCTGCTCTCCTATTATCCCAGACCATACAACTCCTACATACGGTGTTTGCTGTGTACCCATTAGTTTTATATTCGGTGTCTTAATATGCACATTGTACATTAGACCTAGCTAATGGGAATTTATTGTAATTTCACGGGCAGCGAAAGTGTTCTTTTAATTATCCAGCAGCCAGCGTAATGAAAACAGTGAGTTGTGCAGAGTTTGGTGTGTGGCGGCGCAGACAGTAGCCGGTGTCTGAAACACAGACCTGTCCAGTATGGAGCACTTAGAGGCCACTGGACCGGGACTGGACCTATTAAGATCATAAAATCCTGCTCATAAAGATGTTTTATTTGTTTCCTGAGTGTGCCGGCTGCTTAGGTTTCCATCAGAAGTCTTTATGGCTCAGTGCTCATATTTCTGTCTCTGGATGGAGGTGACTATTAAGTTTAAGTGGACTTTTGTAAGTAGCAAAAGCGCGGTCACCAAAAGTTCACTAATTATTTTTTCTTTTCGTTAGTGGACTTTTTTTTTTTTTTTGACTGCGACTTTGGAATTTATGTTATATGGTGTGATTTTATGGCAGCTGTTATAATATCTACATGGCAGGGAGAACATATTCAAATGCAAAAGAATTTGTTAAAATTTATAGCTAAATATTTAAATCAGTAATATTAAGAAAATCCTCCCAAAGTATGCTTTTGTATCAGTATTATCAAATTATCTTTGTCAGCATCTGCATAGATATTCTATTATGTTCGTACGTAATGGCTTATCCAAAATTTCTAACAATATTAGTTGTATTCATAGTGACTTGTAAATATTTTTTAAATTGCAAATTATTTAGAAAATTGTTTAAATTAAATATTTTTTTTTAGAATAAACGTTATAATTTCTGACAATAATTTTTGTTTGTAATAAAAATACACCAAAATGATAGTTTATTTTTCATCACAATGTGTATAGTTTGCATATGCATTCATGAAGTTGCATGAAAATTTAATATTGTAATGTTTTCTACAACTTTTCCAGTGTGTAATATGACGTTACTGTTACACTTAATTCAACCCTAAATGAATTAGATCGTGAATATTGTTAAAATGAACAGAATTTATTAATTCAACAGCATAGTCAAATTAAGAAAAAAAAGATTTCAAAATAAAAAAAATCACAGTAAATGTATTGATTTTTCATTTGTCGTAATTTAGAAAAAAAATATTTTAAATTTCTGATCAAATTGAATTTTTGCATGGTTGCAGCCATATTTTAGAAAATTAATCTGATATTAAGTCTTATGACTGGTATCAAATAACTGAAAAAGCGAGCTGGTATTTGCAAGGTTGAACCTCGCTTTGATTCGGCCATGTGTCGTTGCCGCCGGGTTCCACGTATGTCACTTTCCGTCAGTTGCACTTATTTAAGCCTGTCTGATTATAGGCCAGACTAAAGGGGAAGAATTGATCGAAGAAGAAGTAGAAAAAAAATGGGCCTGAAGTGTAGATGTTGAAGTCCTGTGACTGCTCATCTGGGTCACATGGTTCTTCCAGAAGTGGTGCTGGTGAGGTCTAGACACGCGATACACAGGGGGGTTAGAGAAACACGCCGGCTAAGACGTCACACGCATTTACCATCCACCAAGCCACTCCTGTACGGAGGCAGGCCCGTTCTAAATTTTGCCCAGCAACCCAGCAGCGTAGTGGGATGTGTGGTGCTGTGGTGCAGCACCAACGCTTTGACACACTTCTCGACTTTTACGATCAGAAATCGCATTATTTTCGGATTATTTCTAATAGTACACCGAAGACTTTGCGCGACTATAAAGTTTGTGTTGAGATGATTAAAATGGCTCGAGTAATTATTCCCGTGTTGAATTAAGAGTTTGAGGAACGGTGCACCAGCTGAGGTCTTTTTTTTTAACATTTGGTGATACTACAGTACATCTTTTGTAATTTGGAGCCCAAAATGTTCCAAAAATTGGGTTACAAATCCTCCACACTACAGTGAAAATGGATATATATATGCAAATTTGTTCCAAGCCACCCCACACACACCCCCTTCCAAAAAAAGAAGGCAAACCAGGGGGTGTGTCCTCCCAGAAAGTCACCAATCAGGATTAACCCGTAACCCTGCGGCAGCCAATGAGCCGTGGAGCAGCTGTGCTTTCATTGGCCCCGTTGAGCACAGATAACCAAAACTGTGCCAGATACACCAGGGTAGAAATAACCCAGAATGCCTGTCGCCTGAAGGAAGGAAAGCTCTTAATGCAGCTTGTTGGATTCGTGCTGCAGCAGCATGCTGCTTTCTGGGGGTTGTAAACTGAAATGCCAACAACTATCTGAATTAATCACTATCTATATGGTGTCTATTCATCGTGGCAAGGACACACACACACACACACACACACATTGATGCAGAGTCCGCCACAGTGTAAATGTTAGAAGGTTACAGGGAGCTGAGTTTGCTTTCTCTCCTTCGTGCTCCCTTGCTTGCTCATTAGCTCTTCCAGTGCTTCTCATGTCTCTCTCTCTCTTTCTCTGTCTTCCCCTTTCCTTGCCTCTCAAGGAAGCTCACACATTTTTGTCCCACAACAACTATTCAAAACCTGAGACAATTAAAATCACTCAAGTAACTGTAAACTTTAGCACTACCTGTTCTGTACAGTTTCTTTATAATAGAAATGACTAATATATACGTAACAATTACGTACAAAACATAGGCTGTTAACTATACAGTCCCTGGTTTTGTTTCTGCGCATACAACACAATATCCCAACTCTACCCAACTCTATTATTGTGCCCCCCTAACTGTTTCATTTTAATACCAAAGTTTTTATATCGTCCAAAGAATTTGCTGTCCAAAAAGCCTTAATACTGATTGTCATAGTATTGTTTTATTTGGGATAATCCCAAAACTTGTTAAAGCACCAGACTTTGTTAACGTGGTATAATATACCCCAACATTTGTTATACACAGTACAACAAATTTGTTATAGGCTCCTTAAAATGTTCTTGGCATAATCCAAAAATATGTTACGGTGCATGTGAATCACCCAAATTTGCTATGGTGTCTCAAAACGGTGTTATTTATCTATCGGCCATAAAAAAAATCTTATCATGATTTAGCAATGTTATAGTGCATGCAAACCCCCAAATTGTCCCAAAAATGTGTCATTTTGAACAACCACAAGATTTGTTACTACAAGATCCCCAAATTTAGCGCAGAAAAACCAACATGTATTTGTTAGAAGCTCAAAAATTTGTTATAGGGCTTCTGGTGTGGTGTCCCTGAAATTAGTTAAATGTGATAGTCCCGAATTTTTTTTTACAGCGTCAGAATCCCAACATTTGGTTTAGCAGCTCCAAAATTTGTTATAATTACAAAATTTGTATGTAGGGCCATCAAAATCTTCTCGTCATGATCGAAAAATATGTTTTAGTGCACACAAATACCTCGGATAGTGTCACAAAAATGTATTTTTTGATTTGTTATAGCACCACAAAATACTCAAAATATATTCATTATAATTTAAAAAAATTTATTTATAAAAATGTCTATAAAATATAAATTTGCTATAGCAACACAGACTCCCACGTATTGTATTAAACCAAAATGTATTTGTTATACTTCCCAAAATTTGTTATTTGTGCAAAACCTACATATTTGGATTTTCTGGTGCTATAAAAATGTTGGAGAGCACTCCCAAAATAAATCAAGCTATTACGCTATAGCAAAACCAAGACGTATATCTTTCGTATTATCTTTAGATATTTTATCAATGACAAACAATTGACAGGGAAACCCAGAAACGGTCCACGTTTTCTGCACATTCAGGGCCCCCTCGTTGGCCTGAGCTGCCTCATGATTCGGCTCCGTTAACCCCCGCTGTCCAGATGTTTTTCATCCAGCTGCTGACTCCTGCTGCTCTGCTATCAGATATGAGAAGGGCCGATTAAAGCGTCTCAAACTTCACAGCTTTGTTTTACTCCCTCAAAAAAAAAGAATCCACGTCAGCTGACTCCTTCATTGTCTGCCAGGTTGGAGTTGAAGTCACTTCCCCCATGTGTCCACCATACAGCCGCTGGGCGTTCAGCCTCCAAGACGTCACTTAAGTTTCAAGTCTTTTGGACCTGTCTTGTGAGCGAGGACCATTTCTTCTTCTTCTTTTGAGAAAATGGTTTTGGTTGTGCTCCCGTACATAAAAAGGTTCAGATGCTGCGTAGATGAATGTCAGCGTGTTGGTGACTTTAATTTGGCGGTGTGCTCTGTGGCTGCAGACACACATTTAATCTGCTGTGGAAAATGAGTCTGCAGACTTTGGGGAGACAGCGTGATCACACACACACACATACATTTACACACACACACACAGGCCAGGCATGCCTGCACATACACACACACAGATGCAGACGCAGACTTGTGTGCAAGGGTGTCATATGTTTATCCTGTAAGTCAGCTGTTTGATCATAATTTGTGATTAATCAGCCATGAGAGCTTTTGAATTAAGTGCAGCTTTTCATGTCAGGGTAACTGCAGCCTAATCCGTCTGGCCTTTCCCAAATGCTTTATAGTCTAGCGGAGCAGATGACACAGAGCGGTGTGGCTCGGTGCTGGTGCTGGTTATAGAGTGTCTTAGAACTGGAAAGTCGCGGGATTTAGTCCCAGCCGTGTCTTTAGCGCAATAAATTCCATCGATTAAACGTGTATCCAGGAGGATATTCTATTTCTCGGTAGCATCTGCTGGGTGAAGAGGTGAGGAATCTCACTCTCTTTTGTCTATAATAACCATCTCAGGTGTGTTGGTTCAAAAGATTTGCAGCAGGAAAAAAAAACAAGAGTAGAGTTACTCCATAAACAGGCTGAGGGGTATTTCCTGTTTACTCTGGAAGCATCAAGAGGAGCTAATAAATACCAGGTGGGCCATCTGATTGGTCAATGTCATCGATTAGGCCGATGATGTCACGGAACTGTTTGTAAGACACATTTATCATCTATCTCACTATCTTGCTACCATATGGTGCTTGTTTCCTCCACATTTACAGTCAATGCGCCAACACATCGCTAGCGTCACTAGCAGTTTGTCTCGTTGATTACAGAAAGCTGGTCAGTTTTAATAGCCCAAATGTTTGCTCAGCTTTGATCCCTCCTTTCCAGTTAATCGGCGCTTTCAGTTGTTGTTCTTTATGTTTATCTTTTAGGTAGAGAACATTATCTTCTGCCTTTATTTTTTAAGAAAAATACAGGAATTTATTGACAAATTTTAAATAGGGCTATCAAAGTTAACGCTATAATGAGGTAACGCAAATTCGTTTTAACGCCACTAATTTCTTTAACGCATTAACGCAACTTGGGTGAAGATACTGGTATCACATGAAACTAGAAATCCTAAGGAATCCATTGGTACCAACCATGTCATATTAGCTTGTCGCGAAGGAGGTTAAATAACGCTCCAAACTTACACTAAATTTTGGCGAGGAAAAACTGGCATGGCCATTTCCAAAGAGGTCCCTTGACCTCTGACCTCCAGATATGTGAATGCAAATGGGTTCCCTGGGTACCCACGAGTCTCCCCGTTACAGACATGCCCCCTTTATGATAATAACATGCAGTTTGGGGCAAGTCATAGTCAAGTCAGCACACTGACACACTGACAGCTGTTGTCTCCCGTTGTGCTTGAGTTTGCCATGTTATGATTTGAGCATATTTTTTATGCTAAATGCAGTACCTGTGAGGGTTTCTGGACACTATTTGTCATTGTTTTGTGTTGTTAATTGATTTCCGATAATAAATATATACATACATTTGCATAAAGCAAGTATATTTGCCCACTCCCATGTTGATAAGAGTATTAAATACTTGACAAATCTCCCTTTAAGGTACATTTTGAATAGATAAATAAATGTGCGATTTATTTACAATTAATCACGATGAACTATGGACAATCATGCGATCAGTCGCGATTAAATATTTTAATCGATCGACAGCCGTAATTTTAAAAGATGGATGAAAATACCACAAAAATACGACTGGACGTCGGATTCCTACGACATGAAGGATATTCGGTACCATGCTTGCTGCAAGAGGACGTTGTTTATTATAAACGGCGTCTTATTGAAGCAGAAGACATAATATTTGGGTGTGTTTGAGATCGGATGCGAAAATCAGTTAAACCTGATCTGTTCTGATTAAAAATCTGTGTATTCTTTGTTAGAAAATCATTAAAAACGACTGAGATTAAAACTGTGCAGGCAGAGTTTTCATGAGTCCAGTGATTTTACGCCGCCCCCGTCTGGCAGAGCGTCAAGTCGCAGTTTGGACATTTGCTTAGAGCGACATGTTGGACAAATGCTTATAGCTTGTGCAGCTTTGATTTTGTTTATGCTGTATCGCTGCCATTAGTTGCAGTTGCAGTTCAACAACACCTTCATGCAGTATATCTGCACGAGTTTCTGCCTTGATTGTGCATGTTTCTCCATATGTCTGAAAGAAACAACCTCCTACTAATCTCATGAGTATCATTGCCATTAAAATGCCATTAAAATGCTCCAAACTCACCCTGCATGGCATGCCCCGGGCACGCCGTTCCCTCCCCACAAATGTTTCTCCTACTGCCCTTTTGTTCCGCTCCAGAATGGAGTTGACGCGTGTGAAACCGAACGTGATACCAGGGGCCCGAGAGTTCATTATTCGCCGCTGTTCTCACGGGGCGAGTGAAAAATCACTCCTTTGTGCCTCGGAAGAAAGAGCCTTCCTCTGACCTCATGGTTGCGCAGTGTAATGTCAAAAGGCCCCGAGGTTTGTGCGGTGTAGCCACACCCACTCTGTTGTGGAGCCGTCGTGGAATCCAACCAGGGTTCCCTGTCCCGGAGAGAGAGCTGAGGGGGAAAAAACACAGCCTGTTGTAAACAAATGTTTGGATCCCACATCGTATACTGCACTAATTGGACCTTGGCTGCTCACAGGATCTGTTTTTCCCCCTCCCAAATCCAGATAGTGCATTTTCTGCATTCTCTGTGTACTGTCCACTTCAGACCACACTCACTCTCCAATTAGGCTCTTTCTTTTAACGGATATGTTAAAGATTTCTTTCAGGCAGGGCTGTGCAGTAACAGATGAGTGGGAATTACAGGTTCCTCTACGTCAGGGCTCTCCTCTGCTTGTCGCATCTCTCAAAGAGCTGACCGACATCAAACACATTTCAAAGACAGCTGCAGAAAGTCGCTCCATAAGTGCAAATCACGGATCTGAGGAGGCGTTCTCAAAGCTTCAATCTGAACGCTAACAGACGACATAATGACATAAAGCCTGCTGCCTTTCAGGTGTTAATTGAAGCTGTGTGTGTGGTATGTTTATATCTATGTGTTTATGTGTGTTTTTGGGATACAAAATTCACCCCTACACACACAGATTCAAAAAAATCTTTATTTTATCAAGTGATTTTTTACTATTATTAACACCTGGAAATCTTGATTTTGTTAAAACAAGTAAAGAAACTAGTTTCATGTACAAATCAGCTGAATTTGCTACATACGATTATCATTTTCCTTAATTCTAGTGCAGCAATCTACCTCCGTCTGTCTTGTTTTGAGCTACTGATATTCTAGAAACTTGTTTTTTTTCACTTGTTTCAACTTTCAGGGCTTAAAATATAAAATTAACTTGATAAAATGGAGATCTTTTTTGCAGTAGCTGCACAATCCTTTGGTACGTTCTGTCCTGAAACAGCCTGATTCTGTCTTGCTTCAGAATACTGACACCCAATTCTAGAAAATTCTCGAAAAAACAAGATCTTTGCACATTTTTTAACTAGGGCCGTCAATCGATTTAAATATTTAATCGCGATTAATAGCATGATTAATATCCATGATCAATCGCAAATTAATCACACATTTTTTAGCTGTTGAAAATGTACCTTAAAGAGAGATTTGTCAACTATTTAATACTCTTATCAACATGGGAGTGGGCAAATATGCTCGTGGGTACCCATAGAACCCATTTTCATTCACATATCTTGAGGTCAGAGGTCAACGGATCCCCCCTCCTTACAACAAACTAGTATGACATGGTTGGTACCAATGGATTCCTTAGGTTTTCTAGTTTCATATGATACCAGTATCTTTTTGCAAGGTGCCTTAATGCATTAAAGAAATTCGTGGTGTTAAAACAAATTTGCGTTAATGCATTATTATCGCGTTAACTTTGACAGCCTAAAATACAAAATTAACTTGATAAGATGGAGATTTTTTTGCAGTATAGCTGCACAATCCTTTGGTACGTTCTGTCTTAAAACAGCCTTATTCTCTCTTGTGTCAAGATACTGACACTCATTTCTGGAAAATGCTAAAAAAAAACAAGACTCCATCTTTTAACGGAGCAAAAACTCTCAAGGTCCAACAATAAACCAAAATGGCTTGCAAAGAGTGAGATTTGTTTTGCAGCAGCTGCTAAAACCTTTGGTACATTCCCCCCTCCACTGCTGACAAATCCAGACCCAACCCGGCCCGCAGCCACTATTGGAGTTTTCATAGCAAATCCTGGTAACTGTGTGATATATGATAGCGCACTTTAATCACTCATAATTATGACGCGACTCGACCAAACCGGCGCTCTCATGAGGTTGATTTTGGATGCGGGTCTGATGTTCCATCCAGCTCCTCCGTCTCTCCGTCGTCTTCCACCTCCCCAGATAGCGCTGCCTTGTTAGCCAGGAATGTGGAAACGGCACATTTCTGCTAAACTGAACCTTCATGGGAAAAAACGTTGCTTCTCCTACGGAGGAAGAACTGTTAATGGATTAAGTGGCTGCTGTTCCCCCACCCGGGGGCCAAGCCTCCACCGTACCCCGGTTTATTCAACCTAGATGCACCCCCTCCTCCATCTGCGTGCAGGCTAATAGGCATGGCTAGCGTAGCTCAGCTTTAGACCCTGGTCCTCCGCCATGAACTTGGCTTTCCTGCCCCTCTTCACCCCATTCATGTCAGCAGGTCCTGGCAGTCTTGTTGGGCTTTTTGAGTGTGTTCACTTTGGACGGCGATGAAAGGAGTCGGGGGAACACGGGATCTTAAATCACTTAATGAGGGGAGACAGGCAACGCTTTTGTCCAGCTTGTTCTGGAGCTGTGTCCAGCCAAAGGCCTCTAACGGGCTCTGACACCTCGCTCTGCTGCAGACCCAAGTGTGTGTGTGTGTGTGTGTGTGTATATGAGTGTGTTGGTGCATCGCCAACATTGCTCCAGCTTCTGCGTTCGGACAATTTTTTGTTCCGCGTCTCAGCCTTTTTATTTCCTCACCAGCTCGGCATGTTTATTTGGTCTCGGCATATTTCGCGACTTTGGGCAGCGGGAAGCATATTTATGTGTGTGTGTGTGTGTGTGTGTGGTGAGGGTTAAGTGGGAGGCAGAAAAGAAGCCGCATGAAGTGTCGGGCAGCGGTGTCGAGGACAGGGTCGCTCCCTGCGGGTGTTTGGCCTTGGCCTACAGTTAGCATGTGCTGACTGGGCCGGGGCATGGAGGGAAAACCCGGAGAAGGAAATAAATAAACAAGTGGCAGCCGAGTTTGACATGTTTGTGTTTGACCATTAACTCGGCCTGGAAGACTCCGACACACACTGCTGCCGATCCAATGAACTAAGCACAGAAATATGTTAATGATGGGTGTATAAGAACATTAAAGTTTTTTAATGAGCCCCAAAAGTACCTGAGCCTGTTCTTTGGTTTATTCTTTTAATAGTTTGGTTTGTTTCCACTTTTCCTCTTTGTGAACGTTGAACTCTCACCATTTTGGCAGAACGTGAAAATGGTAAAATAACATCACGTTGTTATGACCTGGGAGCTTTCACAAATTATTCCAAGGTGGTGTGCTGCATTTGAAGTGTTAGTATTGGATTTGATCAATTTATTTAGGCCAGATTGTTGACTTTGGAAGTGGAAAACCTACCATGGCTACCACGGCTTTTGTCACTCAGTTGCTCATATTTACGATACTATTACGACATACGAAATAACTGGCACGATAATAGGACTATTTTGTCTTTGTTTTTTATCTCCGCCAGATGCAAACCCGTGGGGAGATCATGTGTTCAGGCGTGTGTGTGTGTCTGTCTGTCTGTCCACAGCTAATCTCACATGCTACTGGACCCCTCAGCCTAATATTTCTCATACTCATTTATGACTGTTTGCTCAAAGACCTCTGATGGTTATGGTGATTCAGAATTAAAAAAAATATATATATATATATATATTTTATTGACGGTTTTAGTCAAGGGATGACCAGGAAGTTAGCATCGCCCTGGGTTCCCTCGACAAAAAGCCAATGAGATTTTTCCATTGGATTTTGGATTATTGCCGGAAATAAGATCTGTGGTAAAAAAAAATGTTTATGTTACTTACATGTTTTGTTCAGCAAGATAATCTCCACAAATTAACATTTGTATGACTTTTGAAGTGTAAATGCAATCGCCAGAAGTAAAAAGCTAGGTTATAAAACACCACGGTGGCATGAGCACGAGTATACACAACGAGGCTGTAAAGGCGGACGAGTCAGTGTGATAACGTTTAGTAGTCTCATTTATCAACTTGTTAGCAACCGCCTTTTTTAAAACACGTAAAGCCGTCAAAATTCACGAGAGGGGTATTTATTAATGTATTTTATATCGTAAAACAAAACGTTAAAATCTCTAAAGCTTGTGTTAACCACAGACATTATTTCAGGCATCTCACTAAAAACCAATTAAAATAAAACCATTGACTTCAAAACGAGGAAACTGAAAGTGCTAAAATGCTAACTCGTTTCAGGGTTTTAGGACTTATTCCTGTAGCACTTTATACCATCAATGGCTGCCGACTCCTTGCTCCTATTAACCAGATGGTAGGGGCTGCAAGTGATCAACAACTGCTTCAGTAGCAAAAGGTGTTCCCGGCAATCGGCTACGCTAAAAACTAGTCCTACTGATGTAGGCCAAATTTTGACCTTTGTTGTGGCTCAAAAACTGACATCGATAGAAATGTTTGGTCTCATTTTGAACCGGAGCATCTGCAGATTAATTCCCTACCTGATATGTTATGATCCACTAAAGTCAGGCATGATATGAGATGAATAAATCCCTGTTTTTGTTATTTTAGCCGAGTGAGATTCAACTCCTCTTTGTTTGGTAGTCAAAAACCGGGTTATCTCAGGTAACAGGTTTGGTTAAAAAATATATTCCCCGTATCTGTGAATAAATCCCCTGCCAATACCAGCTCAAGTATAGCTCACACTGTATGAGAGACTGTGTGGATCAGAGTGTAGTAGCACCACTTGCATGATAAGGATCAGGCAGGCCCGGGCAGCCAGGGGTCAGCTTTGTAGTGGAGGCCTCCACCCTGTGACATCACAGTCCAGGAAATCCCCTTTTCTCCCTCCCCCCTCTCATCTTCCTCCATCCTCACATCAGCCGCTGGCTCTCTCTCACGTCCCCGACACCAACTGCTCCACGCTCTTCCAGCCGTGAGATGAACTGCTCTCCCTCTCCGCCGTCTCCTCCACTGCTAGTTAAATCTGTTCACCCCACTCAGTCCATTTTCACTCGCGCACTGCTCTTAACGCTCTCCCACATCCTTCACCCGTGCACCTTCCTCCCCCTTTTTCCTCTGACATTTCAAGGTGTGCATCAGCGCTTGAATGGCTGTTTGGGCTTGACACTTGCTCTCTTTCTCACTCATTGTCTCTCGCCGTCTACCACCACCTCTCTCCTCTCGCTTTCGCCACGCACACACATTTCACACATGCTCGCACACACACTGACTATCTGGCAGGCTAGTGTTCATTTACAGGGCACCCTTCTGTGTTTCTGCTCTGTCCCCGATGTGCAAATGAGTTTTGTGAACTCGTCTTCATCTGAACCAGAGCTTTTCGGAGGCCAGTGTGGGCGCCCTGGCACTAAAACCGGCCGTGGTTGAACCATTAACATATCAGCTGTAAACAGTTGTCGCTGCAGAGCCTGCTGTGCATGCATGTGTGTGTGTGATTGCGTGTTGATCTTGCTCGCCGAAAAGCCAAGATTTATATGGCGTTCTCAATTTAGCTTCACTGCAGCCGCTCCTTTGGCTGTTAGACCTCACTGTTCTTTTCAGCTGGCTCAAGTCCGGCTCCTTTCACAGTCCTCCAAAACAAGTAGAATGCTATGAAGTTCCCATGGTAAATCACATCCACATTTACATTTTAGGCCTCATCCAGAATGCAACACATACTGTGGGAGAGGCTGTGTTCAGACCCACTAATGGCACTGCATTAAAAAACCATAACGGCTTGCACTGGTGTAAAAACAAACCAGAAAGTACAGTTTGAAGGTATATCAAACACATTTCACAGCAGTTTATATTCCTTTGACGCAAGGTTTTACGACTCTGGAAAGAAACAGTAATTTCCTCGGCCCTCTCGGTGTTTGTGAGATAAATAGTAGAACTAGCTCATGATTCAAGAAGAGAGCCTCATTGTCTCCGACAACAGGATTACACTTGCAAATCCAGTCAGCTACGAGATAAGAAAACAACAAATAGAAGAAAAACAAATGTAAATGAGAAGAAAAAAAAACATTTAAAGAAAAAAAAGAAGTACCAGTAAATGTTGAAGTATCAAGACTTTGATAAAAAAAAGTAATACAATGCTATACAGGCTATGCCTATAAATATATGTAGGTATTCTATTCAATGTATGTGCACTTGTGTTATTGAATCTGTTTGGGTCAAAGCAGTGTGTGTGCGGGTGACCCTGCACAGCGTCGCAACCAAACTTGAGCCAGGCTCAACTTTTTTGCAGATGATGACGCTGCGTTCTTTGCTGTGGCGGCGTCCCACTGCACCAACGCAGTAGCCTCATTGAAATGAATGAGGAAGCTAAGGATGTTTTTTGATGCAGTCTGAACGCAGCTTTACGTCTCTGGATTGCTAAAATTGATACAAGACTAGACAAACACTTGATTATTTGAAATGAAGGTGCGGTAAGTTTTACCCTATGAAGTATAGATGTTAAAATGAGTGTATACTGTATATAAGTATTAATATGGGGAAAATCATGTTTTCCGCTATCTATCTTTCTAAACTTCTTATTCTCACAATACACATCAGAATACCCATTAGGCCATCTAATTGGTCATTTGCATGGCATTTTATATTTTGCACACCAACTCTAAGAGTCGTTAATTTCTCGTAATTAACTTTCAGAACAGAATACTTTTGAATAGAGCTCACAAACAAACAAACAAAAAAACACATTGCGGACTTCATGGGACATTTTCTTATTCACAAACTGTTTATTATCATTCATCAGAATTTATTTTGTTTGCATATCCCAACTTCTCCCAATTCTGGCATTTTAGAAATCACTTTAACAGCTAGGATTTCTAAGGCCAATATGAATCATAGTGACAAACACCATTCTTAATTAGGGGCACAGACTTAGAGATAAAACCATTATTAAAAATCCTAATAAAGGATTTGCCAAAAATGAAAAAAGTCTAAACTTTGACAATGTTTGAATTAAAAATTCAATACAAAATTTAAACAGCTTTTGTTTTTAATTTAGCGCTGTCAAATAATAATGATGATAACGCATTAACTCAAATTTGTTTTAACTCCACTAATTTCTTTAACGCAATCGATCTTTCGGAGGTTGCTGGCTGATACTGGCATCATATGAAATTAGAAAACCTAAGGAATCCATTGGTACCAACCAATGTCACACTAGCTTGTCGCCAAGGAGACTCAATTTCAATTTCAATAATAACAACTCTCTTTTTTATTTGCAATAAAACACAAAAATCCTGGTTGATCTCGATGGATATTGCTTGTCAACACACTCTTAAATCTGTCAGTTCTTTATTTGGTGAGCATGTGTTCAATAACACATTAAAGTACACAGATAATGGAAACAGACTCTCGGAAAACTCTCGAAACAAGATCCGGGATTTGGATCACCGGTGCAGATGGAGGCTTGAAGGATACTGAGACTAGTTTCTCAAGCCACCGGTCTTTTCAAGATGTTTACTGCACTAAATGACAAGTTTATGTACAAAAAGAAAGTACATACCGCACCAAACCACAGTACACCCAAGTGGTGGCTGAGGAACAAATCCCATTTCCAAAGACTCGGTGTCATTGCCAAACAGCACTCTGCCAATTCTGCCACATCTGTGCCTACTCAACTTTTTTTTTTATGCTACATTCCTCGCCTTAAAATATGTAGATATGTTTCCAATCAGAGGATCTCGAGCTCAAAAGACAATGATTTTATCAGATTCCTCTCCAAGCTATTCAAGCTCAGAGTTTTGCATGCTCTTAAATTCAGCTTTCTCAAGTTATGTGACTACTGTATGTTAGAAATACCTTTTGCAGTTTCGAATTTTCAGACCCCTAAATAGCCGTTTCCCTCTTGCCAGAAAGTGTCAGAAGGTGCAGGAGTAAACGTCACTGCGCTCAGATAAATATGGATTCACGCTTGTGTGACCAGACTACAAACAGACATTGTGTACTTTCTGCAACCGCTTTGCATGGTGTTTGAATGGGCCGCTCGATAGGCCGTGAGCCCATGAGAAACCCCCGACATGAAAGCCGTCGTCTGCGCACCAAGGAAATTCTGCTGACACCTAATCACAAAAAGAGAGGGGCGAAAAAAAATCAGCCGGAGCCCACGGCGATCTCGGCGGGTTATCTTGAGGGAGCGTAACCTTTGTGACATTGATAGGATTGTACACAAAAGAAGGCGCTTTGCTTGTGCGCACACCAACACACACAACTTCACCAACTCTCTTTCATCGGCTTTCTTTGGGGTGTGCGTTGGCCGCGCTCTGAGGCGGCGGAGGTGATGGATGTCAGGTTGCCCTCTGTCGCTGTTCTACTCGACTCGCCTTAATGGACCTTTTACAGACTTGAGTGGAATTGATGGGAAAACTAATCCCAAAAATAAAACCGAGGCTCTTTTCTTCTCTGCTCTTTTCTCAGGCTCTCAACCGCACGGCGCCTTATCAACACCCAATATTTTACACTCAGTAAAAACCTCTCATAAAGATCTGGTTCTCTTTACCTCGGGTAGCTGGTCATAGCTTACGGAGCATGGGAGTTGAAGTAGGGCTGGAAGGCAACCAGTGCAACCAGTCACTCCTCTTCCCTCGCACTTATTTCTCAACATCTTTCTTTTTCCTCATCTGACAGAGCTTTCTCATGTCAGGCCAAACATGTGATTCCTTTTAACCGCTGCCCCGGAGCAGCTGATAGCACGGAAACCTTCTCTCCGGCCAGGCAGCCGTGGAGGCAGACGGAGACACAACTGTTTATTTTATTTACTATCTATGGAAAGCGTCTATTTCTGGGGGAGGTGTAAGGCTGGCTTGATGAGGTGTTTAAATCGGGGGGGATAAAGGCCAAGCTTAGGGCTCGCTGATGGCCTCTTGGTACCCTTGATGGACTGGGTTTGACTTTTCTCCATTGGGTGGGGTTTTTACATGGGCACATGTGCGGGACAAAGAATCCAGACAGGGACAGTACAACTTGGGACACTAGTGTGGCTTCTTCTTCTTCTATCCAAAATAATGAAATCATTCAAACAGAGCTACAACTAAGGATTATTTGCTTTATTGGTTAACTTGGCGATTACTTCGTTTGGTCTATAAAATAAAAAAAAAACAGTGAAAAATGCACATCATAATTCCCTTAAGCCCAAGGTATTGTTATCAAATTTATTTTTTCTTCGGTCCAACAGTCCCAAACTCAATTTACTGTAAAGTAGGACAAGAAAAAGCAACACATTCTCACATTTGAGAAAGGGGAATCATCAAATGTGTTGCATCTTTGCTTCAAAATGACTTAACATGGATCCGTTATCAAAGCAGTTGCAGTGATTTTTCTAAATCGTTGCAGCATTGAAATAAGAGGTCCAAAGGGCATGATCAGACTGATGCGGGACATCAGGAAATAAATAAATAAATAATACAAATAATCGTTTGAATTTAACATAATTTGATGTCCTGAACCAGTATTCTGTCTGAAAAGTAAATACAGGGCCGGGTAATGCTAGAATAGAACGAGTTTGTACGACGTGCTTTCCGACGACGGTGGAAGGCAAAAGCGTTTACAGTTGTTCCGAACAGACTCGCTGATAAGACGGGGTAAAAAGCAGGTCATCATGGAAAGGGATGAGACGCGATAATCGTTGGAATATGGGGATGAAGGCACACCTTTTCAGACTCTCCTGCAAGGTGTTCATTGTGTTGCACACACGAAAAGAGTGAGAGTTCAAACCCTGCAGGCTTTCTCACCTTCGCACGCTGCGGAGTGGGTGTGAATGTCGGATTGTCGGTTTCGTTAGAGAAATTGTCGTCTCCAGCCTCTCCTCCCCTCCCCCCCAAATTAAGATTTTGGAAAAATGCGGGGGGGAGAAGGTAAAGCTGGTTAGCTGACCATCCAATAAGCACTCTGACGATGCAAACATGCGTCTATTTAATTTTTCGATTTCTCCCGACCGCCATTTTTTTTTTGCGTGCATCGAAACATGAGGAAATGGAGAAGGAGAAAGGAGAGGGATGGTGTGGGAGAGGAAGAAGAAGGACGGACACATGTAGAGCAGCACCTGGAGACAGCAGATCAGAGTGAATCCACTCAGATCTTCATCTCTGTGTCAACATCTCCGCTGAGACGCTGAGTCGCTCTCAGCGGAGAGAATCCGACGTCCCGCCATGTGCACCGAATCAAGACCTAATCTCACGTCTGCCGCCACTCCTCCCATACTGCTCAGCGTCTGTGCATGTGTGTGTGTTGGATGATTGGACTCTGAAGTGCTTTTCTTGATATCAGCGGCAGTCCTACCTGAGTCATCACCTGTGGCGAATAACTGCGACACAACAAAACTGGCCTGATTGTTACCTGAATGTTTGCATATGTGTGCTTATGCGTGTGTAATGACCCTGTGTGTGTTTATCACCGTAATCAGCCTCTGGTTGAGAGATAAGAGGGCAAACAGACGGCAGGAAGTCACTCAACACACACAGCCGTAGACTGACTCCTGTGCACACTCGAGGCGTGCATGGATGATGTGTGATGAGTGTCTAGATAAAATGAGAATCACAATGTCGTCACTTAAAGTTCACTTCTTATTCTATTCTTTCGGGAATGTGCTAATCCGCTTTCTTGCCTAGAGTTAGTTGAGAAGATTGTTACCACTTCCATGTGTGTACAGCTGCTACTAGCCACTAGCCGCTGGCTTAGCTGAACTCAAGGATTGGAAACAGGTTTACTGTTTACTGTTGAGACATTCAATGACAATATAATGTCGATAAAATCACGAGGCATTAGGTAGAAAACCACCATCAAGGCGTTGCCCTCTCCGCATGTTATTTGGTGCCCTCATGTCAGCAGAGGTCACTCGGTCTTGACCTGCTGACCCCTCCGTTCTTCAACCGAGCATCAGACGTCGCTCATGTGATCGCCGCTGACAACACACGCACACCCCCTCTCCTCCCTCCCGTCCTGCAGCCATTGTCTAAACGTCATCTGGCAAACAAAACGCCTGTTCATACAGAAGCCGGAACAAAACGCGGCATCCTCCGTTCACACTGCGACTGTCATACGCTCCAACGAACGCTGCCACCTTCTCCAAAACCCGGTTGTCTCGTTCCAGAGAACTTCTCACCCCCAGATCAAAGAGGGTATCATTGCAAACATGGCAGAGATCCCAACCCCGATACCCATCCTGTGTGTGTGTGTGTGTGTGAGAGAGTGTGTGATTCGTGCATGCGGGCTATGAAAAAGCCCATTGTGATCGTGCCAGTGTGCCTAATTAGTGTGTACACAACTATGTCAGTCGTCCTGTGATCTCCTCTTGTTCGACTGTTTGTGGGGCTCTATTGTGAGCTGAGTGGGAACGCTGAGGGAAATGCAGAGATCTGTGTGTGTGTGTGTGTGTGTGTTATCAGAGACACACATCAGCATTCCTGTCTGTCTGGTTGCGGTCTCGTCTTCGTGTCACCCGCGAGCTCAGCGTCTCGGACGCCTCTTGATTTACGGCGGCTCCGGGATCGGGTGGCGCTGCTGCCCAGCGTGCCAGCCGGGGAGCCCGAGGAGTCGAGTTCAGCCCCGGTTGTTTACTTTATGCCCTTTAATAACTTTAAACTTTATCAACTGGTCCAGTGCCAGTGTGTGTTTTTTATCATGCAGCTCGGGGATCGGGTTTCCCCAAAGGTATCTTAAGGTCTCTCTTGACTTTTATACAAGAAAGTGCTTGAGTTACTCAGATAACGCTTGTATTACCCAGAAGACTTAAAAATGCAATTTTCACTGATTATTCTTTCTTTTTCAATCTAAGTGGGGTTAAAGATAATCTTTTCTAAGTCAAGGATGACAAGAAAAGTGTAAAAACAAGTTTGAGGAAAGCTATTTTCACAGGTATAAACTTAATATAGAATAAAATAAATCATTTTAGCTGTCACATTTTTCTTTCCTCTACAGAGATGTGTTGACAACCGAGGACCGAAGAAGGTCCTCATATACGCCGAGTGCAGTGTGAGGAGAGTCTGCAGGCTCCATACTGTACATATGTGACTATACCACAAAAATAAACTCAAAGAATTATTGAACTTCTGTCTTAGAAATGTGGTTGTTTGACGATTAACGTAATTTAAAATTCTAAAAAAGACCTGCAGGTTTTTAAAGTGGATGGGAGACAATGGTTAAATCAGTGGGGTTAATTTATTTTCACTATAATTCCATCCATAACTAACACAATGACAGAATGTAGGAGTATTTATGTGTTGTTGGTTTCATACACTTTCTGTAATAAAACATCTAAAAATCCTATCAGATGCTGGACCCTTGGACAAAATCTTATCAAATTGGGGTCCATGGTCTAATTTGTGTCACCCAGGGACACCAGGTAACAACACCGAGAAGACATTCTTCTTTTAGTGAGGGTCCCATTGTAACAAAGCTCAGCGAGTTCAAACTGTTGGAAGATTAACTTTGACTTGATCAAATGTTTTCTGTCCCCCCCCCCCTCTGCCCTGTTTGCGCAGATGAAAGAGCTGACTGAATGGGCTTTGTACTGGATGAGGGATAAGACTATTGTCTGGATTGAGCTTTTGTCAGAATGCCCAAAGATTTTCAGTTAACCTTGTCGGCGTTTTAGTTGCCACGGAGGCACTCAGTCTGACTTCTTGGAATTTATTTAGTCTATTTCCTGTTTACAAATGAAGATCTTTTACCAGCTGCTGTTTTTAATTACAGGATGCATTGAAAGAGTTTTATTTGCAAACAAAATGTCCAATACGGGGGAAGAACATCTGTAAGGCTTCTAACAAAACTGGCAGGATGGAAGCCAAAAGCACGACAAGGAGGAAGGCAGTTCAACAGCAAATTAAACTTTTACTTAGTAAGGCAGGCACTAGTGTATGCATATGGGCTGAGGGAGTGATTAGGGAACAAGCTGCAGGTGAGGAGACGGCCAGGGAAACCCAGGTGAAGGGAATGAGGTGATTGTCAGCAGGAGGGAGTGGTAGGCTCTGAAATGACAGGAGAGGTTAATGATGAGGCATAAAAAACAGAACAGATTTAGGAATAAACTTAAGAGTTGGCAGGGGTCGTGACAAAATCATTATTTCCAAGATATAATGGCTCCAAAGTGCAACAGTGTTACTTTGCCACATGAGGCATTACTGTCAGATAAAACTGTGCATCTCGTAGTTTTGCATTTTTTACAGTGTCTGATCAATTGAAGCATTATATGCAAAAAAAAAACAAAAAACTTTTTGGTGATGTATCCGTCGATATGTAGAAAATCAAACATCACAATATTTTTGACCAAATACCTCAATATTGATATTGTCAGGATATTGTAGGGTTGACCATTAGTGCTTTTACAAAAATAGTTAGACAATTTAGACAATATTTAGACAAATAATCATCAGTAATGTGGATATAATGAGTATAAAGACAAATAATAGAACAACTAGAACAGTCTGGTAAGTTCAGAAAAATACATCCCTTTACTGTAATGCAGCCTTTAAAAACAGGAAAAGACTGCACTTATGCAGTATTGGTCATTGTTTTGTGTTGTTAATTGATTTCCAATAATATATACTGTATATACAGTACATACATTTGCATAAAGCAGCATATTTGCCCACTCCCATGGTGATAAGAGCATTAAATACTTGACAAATCTGCCTTTAAGGTACATTTTGAACGGAAAAAAAATTGCCATTAATTTGCAATTAATCACGATATCGATATAATATCGATATATTGCCCAGCCCTATATCTGACAGCAGCAAAGGAGTTAAATGGGAGGTGGAGTTACACTTCTTTAAAAAGTACCATCACCTTAATGTTCTGCTCTTGATGTCAGTGATCCATATCATTCAGCTTTTTTTCAGTTGATAAAAATCTTGTTTTTGAGCAAAACGTTTCATCAGAGTAAATCTTGATCTCCTGGAAACACTTTGAGATGCCCTGTTGAAGCCCCACGCTGCCCTGCTCTGGTAAACAACCAAAAAAAAGGTATGTGTGTTGTAGCCGGAGACAAAGCCACAGGAAGATAATGCCGAGGTGTGCTATCAGTCTTTGATGCTTTGGTATGGCTGTCTGAGTGTGTGTGAGTGTGTGTGAGTGTGTGTGAGTGTGTGCCTGGCTTTATCAGCACACAGAGATGTAAGGGGGCCTGACCTTATCACGGGGCCTCTGCCTCCTCCTGCGCCCCGTCCTCCCCTTCTGCTCTTGAGATCGTCAATAGAAAAACACCTAAACAAAGCAGATCAGAGGAAATGCTCCAAAACAGCTCAATACATCCGTCAGCGACGCTCTTTGAAAGGACAGGATTCCTGCCAGTGTGGTGACCCGTCCAGACAGCCGATATTGATAAAACAGTGGGCGTCAATATGGTGGCGGGAGTGGGATGGTCCCATCATTGACCTGTGGTCACTATAGGAGAAGAGAGGCCACATGGGTATGCTCTGTGGTCCCGTACAGGTCAGTACTGGACTGCAGAATGAGGTGAGAGAGTTAAGGTGAACACAAACTTTTTCATCTAAAGTCATATTCCATTTACTGACGGTATGTTACATTTTGTCAACAACAACAGTAAGCATGCTGGAAAATCAGTTAACATCACAGGGTAGTACACACGTGTAGTAGGGCTAGGCAATGTATCGATATTGTGGTATTATCGAGGCTAGATATCGTCTTAGATTTGGATATCGAAATATCGTGATATGGCATACATTTTTTCCTGGTTTTAAAGGCTGCATTATAGTACAGTGATTCTGAACATACAAGTCTGTTCTAGCTGTTCTATTATTTGCCTGAACCCACTTTGTCATTATAACCGCATTATTTATGATTATTTATCAAAAATCTCAGCCCATTCTGGGCTACTATAGAAACATGAGGACCCGCTCCGTATATAGATATAAACGGCACAATCGAAAAACACGATTCTTATTTCAGGTAATTATAGACTAAAGAAAACAATACATATTAATGTTATATTCCATTTTTGCAAATAGATCCCCCCCAAATGTTATACACTGTACCTTTACACTACTTCAAATATTTTATTAAATCAAAACCATGAGATAATAAGATCTTAGATCTCGTGTGTTACTCACAAAGTATTCAACATATGTTGCATTGCTGTGGATGATAGTGGATGGTTTGCACATTGATGTTTTTTGAAACTCAAGTCAGCAGCTCAGCCACGATCACGTTGGATTGCATAACATTTCACTCAATGGGTTTTTGTAGTTTGCTTTAATTCAAATTTACTGTTAGTTTCATCACCTGCTTACTGTAATGGTGACGTAAAGGCTGTTTTACTCTTTCATTTTACCTTACACCTCATGGAGAGCTGCTTTGCTTTGCTTTGAATTAATCATCTGGATAAGGAATGTGATTTTATTCAGTTCAACTTCCATCCCATAAAAACATATAAAACCAAACTAAGCTGTTGTCATCATTAGTGAACTAGTTTAGCTTCGATACATTTGTAGATATGACATACATTTTATTTTTACAAATATCAAACTAAATATTCTATCAAATGAACTTACATTGTGAGTATAATGTTTAGTCAAATATTTGCTGGGAGACTTTAAATGGTTCCAGTGAATAATTACAACTCTCACTGAGCAAACACAAAGTGGCTGTACCCTAAAGCACACAGCGAACATCTGAAGATTTCTGCCTAATTAATATATTAAAAACATCAGATGTACAGAAGTCAGAGCACGTGTTAGCGCTGCCTTTTTTCCCCTCTGACGCCCTCGTAAAGATGATCGCCTCACATCATCACTCTTCTGGGATGTGGAGCTCATGTCTTTGGTATGAATCTGTGCCATTACTTGTGGATTTCTGAGGTCTATAGCTTCCCAGAGCTGGATGAAGCCTGCTGGAGCGTTTGATTTAAGACCGGCATTTTTTGCCCCAACACTCCTCCGCCAGAGGAGAAGGCCTTAATTTACTGTGCGACTGTGCGGTCACAGGCCTCATCTGTTTTAAAGCGCGGGATGGAAGCCATCCTATAACCCCTACGCACGTGTGACTCGTTAGCTAACATGGCTATTAGCCACAGTTAATTCTCTCTCATTGCTGAAGGCCTACTCCAGAGAGACATAAAATATCCTGAGTGCAAAACTAAAAGCGAGGACACGTGACTCCAGTGCGCTTCCTGACCACCAGCTAAGCACTTTTTGGTCATGACAAAGTCCTTGACATGCCTCGTGGCCGCTGAAAAAGGGACGTTCCCGGGTGTCACTTGGTTCTTGATCAGCTTGAGATTTACGGTGACCTGACCCAGGCAAGGCCATCACGGGGTGTCTTGAATTATCCCAGGTTGACTCCTCCAAGGGAGGGACTGCTAGAGGTCAGGGTGACGGATGCAGATTTATATAGCCGGAGCTACATGCTGCACATGCTCCTTCTCCATTTAGCTAATGGGCCTGCTGTCATAATAACCGCACTTTGAGGGAGGAAGAGTTATTGCTCCATTGTCTTCCTGCTGAAGTGGTTTTAGTTTTCTTCTTGGAAAGTCGTGGGAGCTGCGAGTCTGATGCTCATGTAAGGAGCGTTGGGATGGCCCGACTGTCTGTGGCTTCAATGTCACACCATGTGGTTTGATTCCAGACAGTGACACTGAAGAACTGGCTGTAACATAATCATCTGGTGGGAATGTGTGTGTTTTGGAGGGATTTGCAAAGAAGAAACTAACACTACTTCTTTATCCAGAGTCCCACCATCTCTCCTTGCTAGCCTTTGTTCAACTAATAACGCAAATCATGCTCTTCTTTCATCGGTCTTTCGACTGAAACGTGTTCCTGGGGTGTTCAAAATTGTTCTAGTACTGTACTGGAGTGAAAAGCAATTACATACTATGTCATTTTGACCAAGAAAAAAATATATAATTAGGGCTGTCAAAGTTAACGCGATGATTAAGCATTAACTCAACTTGCAATTTTTAGGTTGTAGCGTGCTCCGTATTAAAGCTAGAGTGAAGATACTGACATCATATGAAACTAGAAAACCTAAAGTCCATTGGTACCAACCATGTCAGACTAGCTTGTTGTGAAGGAGGCTAAATAACGCTCCAAATAATGAAAATGGTTCTATGGATACCCACGACTCTCCCCTTTACAGACTTTATGTCCACTTTATGATAATCACATACAGTTTTGGGCACGTCATAGTCAAGTCAGCACACTGACAGCTGTTGTTAATATTGACAATATTTGTCATTGTTTTGTGTTGTTAATTTATTTCCAATAATAAATATATACATACATTTGCATAAAGCAAGCATATTTGCCCACTCCCATGTTGATAAAAGCTTTAAATACTTGACAAATCTCCCTTTAAAGTACATTTTGTACTCATAAAAAATGTGTGATTATACTATGGACAATCATGCGATTAAATATTTTAATCGATTGACAGCCTTATACTGTATATAATGTTGTTAGCAGTCAACAGCTCCAGCTCCCATAAGGCTTTCACGACATGCCAGTAGCTAAAGGGCAACACACACCAGCCGTGTCGCGCTGTGTCATGTCATGTGGCGCCCGTAGCACACCCCAAATATGCCGTGAAGACAGAAGATGTAGTCAAGGTTCAGCAGCATGTGCCCAATGCGAATTGTTGACATTGTCGCACGTCAACCCAAGATGACAGCCGATGGTGAGTGGGCTTACATAGAAAACAGCCCCTGGTGTTCTGATTCATGTCACACACTGCTGCTGCATGTTGCCCTTAAAAGGGTAACTTTGGCATTTTTTCAACCTGGACCCTGTTTCCCCATGTTTTTGTGTTTAAGTGACTAATGGGGACAACAGTTTTTGCAATTGGTCCAGTATTGAGGGAGAACGCTGCAGCCGGCTGACAACTTTATGGAAAGGACCCTATGGAGAAATTTAACGTTTATTGTGTCATGTGTTTTGGCGTGTCATTTAACACCACATCGTTACCGTGAAATGGCCGCAGTTATGTTTAGGCAACAAAACCACTTAGTAAACAACGTAACATAAGTCGCAAATGTCACTAACTTAACTTCAAAATAGCTCTCTGGGACCTTTGTTTGGTGGATCCGCCCGCCATAATTAGTCTTTCTCACATTTATTTTGCATAGTTTGCATTGCAGTCAGTACAGATTACATGCCTTACACATGGCACGCCAAAAGCAACAATGGCGTTGTTATTGCATGCAAAATGACTTAATTCATTCATTCATACACCATTTGGTGAGACCGGGCTGAGAAAAACATCTTATTTCTCATGGTCCTTTCCATAATGTTGTCAGACACTTCTAATAACAATCTGAGTCTGTCAGTGGTATGAAGATGCACTTTTAGTGGACGTACATTAACGGTCAGGAGTTGCCCCAAGTGCTTACATTGCCGCCCGTTTCGCGGCTGCCTGCTTTAGCGTTATCCCTCAATATCCAGGTTAAAAAATACAGACGTTAAGTCAGGGGCTATCATGCAGATGAATTCTAACAAAATAATATATAATAATACATAATATTTTCTTAGTTGAAATGAATTTAAGTATTGCTGTTTAACGGTAAATCCTGACACGCAACTACCAAGTAAATCATGTCTTCATACACAGCACAAAAGGACAACAACACCATGTTAAAAAATCCATTACTGTTTAATATGGTGACACAGGTTAGTACACTGACAGTCCATGTCTGAGCCAAATGCGAATGCAGTCCAACAGCCAGGTCCACACAGCGAACATCTGTGTCGCATTCCTCTCCCAGTGTAAAGACAGCGGCACGGTAGCCTCCAGCTAACCCCCGAACACCGCGGATTAGCAACGCCACGCTGGCTAACGGCACAATACCGAGTGTTGAGAGGAGCTAACAGGCTGTGCACTGCTTGTATGTGGAGCAGGTGTGGCGGACAAACATACACATTCATTCATACACTCCTCATGTGCACCTTCAGATTCATCATAGGCTCATCACAAACCCACGCGAACAGCACGTATGCCAGATGGGTGGTTATGGATCGACATGGGCCGTGTGCCAGCAAGCGGCACGGCCATTAGAGGGAAGAGGGCGAGGGAGGGAGGAAGAAGGAAGTAAAACTGCGAGGGAAACCTAAACCTCCTGGGAGCCATTTGTCTCCCCGGCTCTGTGTATCACATTAGGAGGAAGATAAAACTTTATATTGTCTTAGATGAGATTTTAACTTTGTTTCAGACCGGGTCTCGCCCCCAGAATTAATGTTGGCCTCTGGACAAGCATCGAGCTGATGCACCACTAAAAATCTCCACTGAGACCGATGCTAATTAAATTCTTTCAGGCGGTGTGACATCTCAGGTGCAGACTGCTAAGCGCTGAGGGATGCTGGAGTGGATGCCGGTTTTCTGCCAACAGCTATTTCATGTGTAAGAATAATGGATAGTGTTAAACCTCTGTGCTTGTTTGGTACCGTAAACAGTGCAGCACAGATTGTCCAAAACTGTTAAGTACAAAACAGTCTAGTCAGATTTGTAATCTTGTTTACATCTTTGAAGGTTTGCATTCATCAAATCCAGTATCAATTTCCACTCACTGAATCCAAATCCTTTTAATACATCTAATTAGGTTTACCTGTTTAAGGTAGGGTTGGTAGTGCTGTTCAAATACATTTTTGGTTAGAAATTCCCTTTATCCTGACAGCATTCAATAAATCAAATGCTCTGACAAAAAAAAAGAAAAAAATCTGGTATCTGTGGCTGTCGAAGGACTGTAAAAAGCCTGTCCAATCATTTCATTCCTCTTCCGCAAGCTTATAGCTTGACAGCTGTGAGTACTAACAATAGCCGTTTTTGTTGTTTACATTCATTATGACAAATTTGGGGGAGTGGCTTCAATTTTTGGGGGCGTGGCTTTGGAGGGAAGCCTGACGGGACGGGCTGTGTTGTCTACTTGGTGACGTTCTCACTAGATTTACGGACTTTTGGAGCTAGTGCTGCTAGCATTGGGAAAGAGTTGGCAACACTGGGCTGGGTTTTTTGGTTGGATCATTTTTTAAATCTAGTGAACTACAAATACTGTTTTCAGCTTCTGTTGGTTGAGAATGCAGAAACACTGCAGTTTTGAGTGGTAGCCTAATTAATTGTTCATAACCGGTAGCTACAGTACAGTAGATACAGTAGAAGAAGATATGAGATGCTACTTCTTCCAAATATTGGAGGTCTAATTAAGCTAATTAAGAACAACCAAGCATGACCAATTCAAAATATTGATATGATATGCATGAACGTTTAACTGGAGGCCCTCGTGAAGAGTTGGTACTTGGTCAGTCGCGTTATAAACACACCTTCCTTGACGACAGCTAAGGCATCCACTAGACAACAGCCAAAGTTGCATTTTAGCCGTTACGGAATTTAAGTTAATTAGCTACAGCTGATATAATCAGCTGTCGGTGATATTTATCATATTAACCGGCAAAACTAATGCCAGCATCACTCTCTGTGAGCCAGGAGAGATAAAAGGTTCAATAAGACATTTGTTAGCATGAGGATTTAGTAAATCCTGGTATCCAGACAACATTTATCATTCAGGAACTCAGGCTTCTTTAATTAACTGGAAAAAATAAATTTGTAGAAAAACAAGTTTATATCCTTTGAAGTGGGGGAATTACAAAAAGTATTTCTATCGGCACTGATTCTCAGGTGTCATATTGGCACCAGAATCAGCAAGTTTACAACGACACCCAGCCCTAGTAACAGATGACAGTGGGAATTTATTGCTTCAATTTATTTTTTATGCGTGTGTGTTTCTCTGTGTGTGTGTGGAGTGTTTATTTAGGTAGTAAATCCCCAGCGGCAGGGCCGAGCCTGGCAGTGCGGCTGTGTGTCAGGACTTACTCATCGGTGTTTGGGGAAGGGATTATGAGGGATGAGAGACCTACATCCACACAAAACAGGATGAAGGGAAGAAACACGGAGATGGAGAGAGAGTCCATTTACTTCCAGCAGGCATGTTCTCCTCCTGTCTCCTTGCCTCTTTTGTTCTCCTGCGCCATTAAGTGAGCGCTTTTATCCAAAGTCCCTCACCGTACCAGGCGTACATGCATTTTTAGCATTGGTGGTTCCGCTGGGAGCCGCGCCGCCAGCCCTTTCTCAACACTGCCACCCTGGCGGAGGCGGTGCCATGCTCCGCCAGTTGAGCTATGCGGGACCACACACCTCTTTCCTCCTCGTTAGGCCTTCTTCTCTGCAGTCGCTCCTGTAAATTATTAGAGCAACGTCCTGCTTTTCATGACAGCTGCCTCGGTCACGGTTGCACCAGGTCTTTTGTGTTTGACTGTACACACTGTGGAGGGACTTTCATCTGCAGATTCATTTTTTTCTGAGTTTTAGACTTTTAAAAATGTGGTCCTGGAGACGCCTACTGTAGCGGGAACTACCACAGAGGAGGTTTTGAGCACTTTGCCAGGTGTTTATATTTCTGTCTGTGGACAAATTTTGTCATCGTAATAGTGTCGCTACCGTGCAAGATGCTGTCACAAAATTCGCCAGAAGTAGGGGGATAGGAAATGGGGAAGGGACCATTGGCACCAGGTCCGATTTGGCGTTGCTGCGTCAGCTGGTGTCAGATGGTCTCTCTATAGTGTTAAAAGTGATGCTCTAGAGAGCTTTATAGCGTCTTTCAGCTTGTTTAAGTTTTCAAGCTCTTAACTTTACTGTTTTAGTTCACCCTCACAGTGCTCATAACATTTCTGTTGGCATCAAATGATATTTCCCTCATTCACTGGGTGGCCAGAAACAGGACTCCACATTTAATGTGATTAATTGATTGTTAGTTGTATAGTTCATTCACATATTTTGAGGTCAGAGGTCAAGGGACTCCTTTGAAAATTGCCATACCAGTTGTTCTTTCACCAAAATTAGCTATTTAGCCTCCTTCTTGACAGGCTAGTATGACATGGTTGGTACCAATGGATTCCTTAAGTTTTCTAGCTTCATATGATGCCAGTATCTCTGTAGCTTTAAAACTGAGCCCGCTACAAACTAAACATCACAAGTTGTATAAACGTGTTAAAGAAATTAGTGGCGTAAAAACAAATTTCCGTTAACGCGTTATTATCGCATTATCGCAGGTTTGATAGAAAAAAAGGAGTAAATAAGGTGTGACAAAATAATCTCAACTCAACTTTCACTCCATGAGATGCACTTTTACCCCATCACAGTCCTGTCAGTGGTGTCTGATACTGAGTGTGATGGACGGAGTAGATGCCAGCCAACAAGGTATGGCAAATGGAAGGCATGTTCTCCTCCTCTGTCTCTCCTTTTCCTCCTCCATCACTCTGTCGCAGGTCCTCCACAGCTCACCCCGAGCTGTCAGGCCCAAATCAGGGGAACAGATGAGAAACAAATGGGTTTTGTCTGGCACACATGAGGGAGGGAGATACGCTTATCAGGGCTTCAGTGGTGGGCTTTACCCAACGCACCTCCGCTGCCGCGAGCCACAGCTGCCCCTTCAACTCTCCCTCCCTCCTCTTCCTCTCTCTACCTGCCGTTCTATCTGAGGAATGTGGGAATGCAGCGAGGCCAGGGACGGAGGGCAAGGGAAAGAGGGATGAAGGGATAAAGGGGAGAGGATGGAGCTCCCGGGTGCTGACAGGCCCGCTCTCCACGCCGACACCTTCTCCTGAGCCCGGGCGGATTAGAGCCTCAGTGAAGGGCCAGGAAGCCCCTCCTTCGTGACTCCCACCCTCTCAGCTAGTCCTCCCTCCTCTTCTGCCTTCAACCAGCCATCGTTCTTTACTCTCAGGGGTACAGTCGCAGCTGTCGCACTAAAAAAAAAAAACCTTGTGCCTGGCATTCTGGTGATATTCAGCTGAATGGAAACTGAAGCTGGCACATCGTGGCTTAAATTAAAGATGGCTCAGCAAGTTTCCTGCACCTTGGGTTGGCCAAAAGTGAACAAAATAGGTTATAAAAAAGACCCCGAAAGACCCTCATTGTGTTTTTGCTCACTTAGCCTTGGGTTTTGGACTGTTTGTCGGATAAAACAAGACATTTTAGTGACATCATACTGGGGGTCAGTTCAAAAACAGCTTGATCAAATGGTGCAATACTTCAGCAGCATTTTAAAGATAGTGTTGGTGAAGATTTTAGAATTTTTTTTTTGTTATATTAGTTGAAATTCTCATTAAATCCCAACAGCAATCAATAAATCAAATGCGCTGAGAAAAAAAATCTGGTATCAGTGGCTGTCGCAGGATTGGAATAAGCCCGTTCAATAATTAAATTCTCCCTGCCTACCTACCTACGTGCACTCTGCCCGTGCACTCATTGTGCATCATCGGAGTCTTCCACAAGCTGCTAGCTTGACAGCTGTGAGTACTAACAATAGCCATACTTGCCAACCCACCCAAAATCCCAGGAGACTCACGTTTTTCATTGCTATCTCCCGGTTTCCCCCCCGGGGGTCATATTTCTCCCGATTTATCACAAATATTCACATCTTTTTTTTTCCTTTTCGTTATCTCCACCTGTTTCTGACACTGTACAGCATGTAAAACCCCTACTGTTTCCACCCAGACAACAATACAGCTACACCCACTGTCGTTTTCTGGGGGAAGAGAGATGCTCGCGGTTTGAGCTGCGCTCGCCGCTAGGTTCAACGCATATTGTCAGTGCGTGCTGCACCCAAAGGCCTAAAGGGACGGACTGTCTGTGTTGCTGACTTTGCGACTTTCTCTTGAGGGACTTTTGGAGCTCGTGCTGCTAGCTACTTCCATTGGAAAAGAGTTGGCAACACTGGGCTGGGTTTTAAGTTGGATCCTTTTTAATTTCTCTTGCTGGCTTCTCAAGATAACCGACCCTAGCTTTAAAGCATCTATAATCTCAAAACGCACCACACGGTTCTTGTTCCATATTACCTGCTCAGTATGTCTTTAAATCAATATTGATATCAGATTTCATTTGGTATTGAATCACTGCTTCAGTTCATTCCTTCCTCTCAGGCGCATGCACTTTCTTTCACCACCGTCGGCGGTGTCGTAGCAACCTTTTGGACAAACTCTGACGCCTTGTGCTGAGAAATCCACTCGGGGCCATTTAAAAGCTCATCGACTGTAAAGCCATCCCATTGTGCGGCGTTTACTGTCAACACCATCCACTTAGCGCGGCCACAGATGCGCATATCGCTGGCACCAAATCTGTGACATGTCATTTGCGGGACGGTCTCGCTGACCGCCGGGCCACCCCGACGCTCTCATCCATTCACGGCGAGGCAGTGAGTGCTTCAGTCAAGACGGGAGGCCCAGAGGCAGAGCTGGCAGAACCCAGGAGTGTTTGTGAGAGTAGGTTTAGTGAGTGATTGAACGCAGCCTTCTGTGATGTGCGTGTCAGAAGCAAAGAATTGTGTCAAATATCAGCGATGTGCACGCTGACTGAGTCTGATGAAAGACGCCTCATTTGGCAACTCGCGAGCTTTCGGTGTGTGTGCGTGCATGCAAATGTCTCGGCGTGTGTGTGTGTGTGTGTGTGTGCCTTTGTATGCATACATCTGTGAACTTCACTTCAGTGTTAATGAGAAGCAGAACAGCCTGGAGGTGTGTGTGTGTGTGTGTGTGTACGAGCATGAGCTCTCATCTCCGGTGTCAGATCATCGCCTCAAAGAGAGGAAGCGGAGAGGTGAATATTTATTCCAAAGAGGGGAAATTCCTCTTTATGAAGACAAACACAGGATGAAACAACGCCGGGAAGAATTTCACAATTAAAGACCTTCTCAAAGATTCATTAGCCGTTATTAAGATGCAATAGTTTTAATCAACTGCGTCGCAATCTTCCGTCTTGCGTTCCATTTGAGAACAAATGCAAACAAACCGCCTGACAAGCGAGCGCTTTATGATTAAAGCGTCGATTCATCACCGGGAAACATTAAATAGGAAAGAATTTGTCTTAATGACGCTGCCACAGGGACTTTCTGACAACAGTTTATACAGAAACATATGGTGAAATATAAACGGGACCCCGCATACAATATACAAAGACATGGCAAGACATACTGTACCATGCAGGGTAGACTATACATACACTGCTGCGTATAAATATTCAATATTCTGCAACAGTGTGCTTATTATAGCTTGTATAAACATTTTAGTTGACAAGAACTGACAAGAGTTTGCGCTCTTAAACCTCTGAAAAGTCTATTATCTCCGGTAATGTCTCTCCTCCCGCTCCTTGTTCTTCTCCAAAGTGATGAAGCCAAGTGAGCACAGCTGGTTTGTGACCCTTCAGTAGGGTCTCCATCTCCTCCTAGGATCCCCCTCTTCGTCCTCCTCTAAGCTGAGAGTACTGTCTCAGAGCGAGTACCGTCTCAGAGCGAGTACTTGGACACGGAGGCAGACACTCGTGTGCAGGTGCCAGAATTTTTAGGTGTGGGTACTCAAGGTACCTTTGAGGTATCGACCAAAATAACCCAGAACCAAGTAGTATCAAAACCTCTAGTCAAAAAGAATACCTGTAATCGATTCTTTCTGTGCACAGATCTAGAAAAAAGCTAGTTAGAGCGGAGCTGGAGCGGAGTCTGAAGAGTTTGGTTAGGTCGACCAATCACAACAGAGTGGGCCAGCTGACCAATCAGAGCAGACTGGGCTTTTATAAGCATAATAGGTCCTCTTTAAGGGTACCAGTATTGATACTGGCATTGTCATTTTTTAAACGATACCCAGCCGTAGGAAGTTTGTTCTCTTAAATACAGCATGTGATATGACTTTTATACCATAGAGAACCATATCGGTGCCAGTAGAATACCTGCGATTCAGAAACAGTGACTATATTGATACCATTATTTTCAAAAGAAATGATGTACCATAAAAAAACAGAGAGGAGACAGAGATCCCAGTCTGACAGGTGAGAAAGGTCAGAAAGGTCATTTACATTCCCCTCATGTGCCGTCTGTCTAAAACCTTCTTCACGTCTTCTGCTGAGCTGAAAAGAGCAACGTTGTTCCATCCAATTAAGACCCTCCAACGCACACACACATCACCACCACCACCACTGACCGCTGTGTGTCCGTCTGTCTGGCGTTTGCTGTGTCCACCCAGATGTCACCGTCTGTCTGTCTGTGCTGTTATTAAACAGTGTGAATAGATTTTATTATTACTGCCACATTTCGCTCAAACAGTCGTACCGTGAATTTATTCGGCCTATTACTGACTGTATTGTCATTGTAAAGCCTTATATATTTTATTTCATTCCTTCTTTTTTATCTTGAGGTTTTTTATTTTGTTTCTGAAGGTGCACTATATACTACATGTAAAATTAGAAAATGTCCAACACAAATCTAACTTATCAACCAAAAACATTCACTGTTTTTGAAATTTAAAGGCTTTTATAATTGTTATTTTTATTATTATTATTATTATTATTATTATTATTATTATTATTGAATATATTATAAAAATTATTTAATATTTAAAAAAAAATATTTACTTTCTTAAAATGTTCAATTTCACCTGCATTTCGACTGTAAAATGTCCCTCACAGCACATATTTTAGTCACTATTCTTCAATAAGAAAATTTAGATAATCCATGTCAAAACAGTGTCTTTGTTATTTTTAAAACAAATATTGGCCGGTAAATTATTTTAAATTTTTAAACTCTCAAATATCAGGTTTGGCCTGAAAATCCAGGTTATAATATAGAATTTGAGTAAATGTACTAAGCCCAATTTTAGAAATAGGTTATTTAGTAAAGGGCAAAAGTTCAATTAAGGCTTTTGTCATCTAATTTTAAACAATTAGAAACCAGACCTGCACCCTGGAAGTGGCAGGTTGAGCTTAAGTTAGTGTAAGTGTTTTCCCCTTTAGCATTTTGGAAACAGACTTGAGTGTTCAGGCTGCAGCAGCCACCAGCCTCCATCCAGCTCCGGCCTTTGTCACCTGACACCATCTGCATGCTAACAGGCCTGTGAGAGCCTCTTCAGGCCCGGCCGGTACACACTGCAGGGCCCTGCTGCGCTGTCCGGTGACAAGTGTGGAGGGACGGGAGCCAGGAGGCACACAGGAATGCAGCACACACTCTCTGTATGTGTGTTAAGTGTATGTATGTATGTGTGTGTGCGTTTCTCCCAGTCCCTGTACGAGTTAAGAATGGAAGAACTGCTCTCACTAGCTTGCTGAAGGCTGTTCTTGTTGTTTTCTTAGTTCGTTCGCCTCCGGCTAACCAGACGAGAATCTCAACCAGCCTGCTGAATTAGCCTTTCACTTCTTTTTTATGTCACACCAGTTGTCCTGTTGCCTATTCCTCCTTAAGCACCTTAGTTATTATTTATTAGGATTTTATAGTTGTTTAGTGTCACCTTAGTTCATGTCAAAAACACTAGACATTTAAATAAGATTTTTTTAAGGAATAATAATGAAAGCAGAAGCAAATAAATTTGACTACTAAGTTAGGCTTATTCCTCTGTGCCATAGAGCTCTATTGTTCTTTCATTACCATGAACACACACTGTAGTTTGTTTTGACGCACACAGGTGCACCAACCTGCTGCAGTAAACACTCACTAGAGCACCAAATGTGTATACATCCGCCGATGAAAATAGTCCCTAACAAATGTGCTCTTTACTCCTGTTTGAGTTATGTTTGCTAAAAACTACAGTGCCCAGGTGTTTTAGGTCATTACTGAGTCCTTTTTTTAAATGAAAGTTTACATTTATGAGCTGTTTTATAAGATTTACGTCTTCAGTAGAAACCACTGGGTTTGGGGCTCAATATCACAGATGGTAGCGAAGTAGGAAAGTGTTGCAAGACGGGCTAACACATTGTTGGTTGTGGTCTTTTCATATATAGAATAAGACCAGCCTACCTGTAGTAACTTTTAACAAAGCATGAAGCATTAGTATCTTTGCCATATCTGCAGTTTAATACCCCTTTTGGTTTGGATTATTGACAAGATACTACTATATTTATAAGATACAACATATCATACTTGTCAGGGATCAAATGGTGAAGTCTCAGACTTATTTCGATCGTAGTCTTGCAGCAGCAGACAATGATAGTTCAGACAATCAATACTTTTTCTAACAGCAGATAAGATGAACGGTCTCCTGGACATGCCCACAGCAGTTTCTTTCAAATAATGATCACACACTATTGATCAACATCCCTATAGCATACAATATTAATGGGCGTCTGCCGACTAATCAGAAAAAAGTGACGCTAATCTAAACGCTAATTTAAATGAAATTTCCATCTCTATTACTTATTATACGAATGAGCTGTCAAGCTTCATTAAAAAGCAATTTTTTCTTTTCTCTCTGGAGTACCTGTGTGTGCTGTCACTCCTGTCTCAAGCTTAATCATTTGAGGGATTATGGGGATTTGAGCCTTTACAGGCCGTGAGAAAAGGCGACCTAATCAGTCTGTCTAGCAGTGACGGCTGCAGACTCGTATCGTCTCATGTCGTATGAAACCTAACAGGTCCGGACATGTCACACACACACACACATACAACCAGGCAGGGAGGGACAAACTGTTTACCAAATGTGTTTCCTGTGACCTCATATCACCCCAACACACACAAATACACACCTACTCAAACACAGTGCGGTCAGCAAAGCCACCTGTGTGAATAGTGGTCAGGCCGAAGCAGTTTGCTTTACCTGACTGATGATCGCTCAGGCTGTCAGAGCGGCAGAGAGGCTTTGTTGAGGTGGATTAGCCGCCTGCAGGCCGGGGCTCGGGTTACTCCCTGGGTTAGGCTCAGCTAGCGCCTAATGACAGAGGAAAGGTGCACACTGCGACCTGTAGGTGTTAAACTGGGACCTCTTCTCTGCCATCGGACAGGTTGAATGTGAGAGATGACATCTCAACTCTCGACACGTAACTGCTTTCCCATGTGAGTGACCTCAAACACCCAGCAGTTGATATGAAGGCAGTGACGGAGAGACTACTTTGTTCAATAACAAGTAAAAACAGTAGTTTATCTATGTAAGCAAAAAATATAAAGTAGTTCATTTAAAGTGAACTCAAGGGCGGCTGCCTCTCGGTCGATTACTATACTAATTGGTCATTAGGGTCTTCACTCGACCAAGAAACCTTTAGCCGTTTTTTATGGTCTTTTTTTATGGGGAATAGTCAATAGTCATTACAGGAAAACTAGATTTGAAGAGATGGATCTGTGAAAGAGGCCATGAGGTAACACTTTATTTTAGGGTCCCGGAGTTTCCTACAAAGGAACTGGTATGTAACTATTAAAGGTCTTTACACACTGGGGGCTTCTTTTTTCTTCCTGCGATTAATTCACACGTCAATATATTTTTTCGAACTGTTTTTTTACATGAGCGAATATACAGTGCTCCAGGGATTATGTATTGTTGTAGGCCAACTAGGAAGTTAGCAGCGCCCTGGGTCCCCTCAACAAAAAGCCAATTGGATTTTTCCATTGGGTTTATTGGATTATTGCAGAAAATAAACTCTCTGCCAAACAAACGTTTATGATGCTTACACGTTTTCAGCAAGATAATCTTTACAAATGATCACTTTTATGATTTCTGAAGTGTAGATGCAACACAGAGGCTCTTTAATCAGAATCAAAATGGCAAACTTAATTACTCCTTTCAGCCTTGACAAAAGGCAGAGCAGACCAGATCCTCTCCTTCTGTTCTTTCTCTTCACAATAAAAGCCCTAGGCATATACACTGCGTAACTGTTTATTAGAGGCAAATTCACTCAGAGCATTTTGCTAAGAGGAAACTAACATAGCTTACAGTAGTTTAGGCTATACAACAATTTACCTCAGACAGACTGCCAGACGCTGCTCTGGGTCAATAGGATCCTGGTTTTCAGCCTCTGCCTGCACAAGTCTATTCATATGATTAGTAATAGTGTTCCTTTGTTGAAAAAGTGTTGCAACTGTTGCAAATTTGCATAGCTGCTGGTATGAATAGCATGTTTGTGTCATTTATTCACCACGCCCTTGTGTGTAAAGGCCTTCAAGATTGCTTCTAGAAATGTTATTTGGTACCAGTTATAGTGAACAATTGAGACTCAGGCAGTACATGGCAAAATAATTCTTCTTGTTGATGTGACAGTTTTCACCAGAGTGCCTTTCAAATAGTATAAAAATAACAGAAAATTGTAGATTTGATAAATAACTCTGACAGAGTTCAGGATGTTTAGTTAAGTGTGTGGAAGCCTCAGATGAAATATGTTTTCAACAGTGTAGCCTATATACAGTATTCCTACACTGACTTATGCTCTCTTTGATATTATTTAATTCAACCCAGACAGCATTGTGTAGAATACTATGAAATATGTCCAAACATTTGCGTCTCAATGATTATAACGGCTTTGGTTTAACCGCTCAAAGCCTCCCTGTCTGTGTAATTGGCCGTTGTGCGGAGGGTAAACACTATCTGAGAAGTGTTGAGCCTGTGAAGTGTTCGTGTGAGTGCTGAGTGCAGTGCGTGTAGCCTACTGTGTGTTCAGCAGTGTGTGTGCTGACTGACGGTGGTTCAGAGTGATTTTAAACTCCGGCCCTCTTACCTAAACTGTCTCTTTCACGCGCACAGACGTTTTCTTTCAGTGGTCGTAGTTCACTTGGTGGTTTTTTGGTAGCTGAATGTCAGCAGAAACACTGTGGCTTTTATATGTTAGCCTTGGAAAACAACAGATATTCTGGACTTTTCGAGTTAACTTCCAGTGAATACTATATGTTTGAGTGTTCTCCAGGACTTCGCTGGGTGTTTCCTCATCAAGGGTATCTCTCATATACTCTCTTATTAATTAGTGATTCACTCATGTTGATTTTACTCTGTGCTGGCTGATGTTTGAGGGAATTGTTGAGGTGTTTTGGTTTATTATTCTGCCTTATTTTGAATCAATAAATCATCATCGGACCTTCCCGTCTTGTTGCCTTGAATGCCTTCGTTGGTTGGGTTGGTTGGTTAGGTTTAGGCATGAGGAGTGAGATTAGTAGGGTTTTGAGTCATGCTAAGTCATGGGAAAAAAATGTTGCGACCGGTAAGGTCTGATGACGTAATTTTGCCTAATAATTAACCATGTGCTTCTGTTTAGGATAACGGGCTGTCGGGACTATTGGGGTTTCGGGAGTACAATGTGTTGTTGTTTCGACCTAAAGAAGTTGTAGTTTTATTGCCTAAACCTAAAGAATTTTTTTTGTGTGTGTTCAAAACGTGATGTTTCATTCAGTTATAACGTAGTAGGCGTAGTAGGCCCCTACTGACCCACATCTATGGTGCTTATACTGACTGATAACGCCTATTTAATGGCCTGATAACAGTTGAATCAGGTGCCAAACTTTGGTCGTCCCATAACTTTTCAGCTGATGCTAGGTCAAATTTTTAATTTCCAACTTCCACCCAATGACTATAGTAAAAGATTCATACAGACTCTTCTTACAAACGCGATAAACGCAGTACGGTATCAGCATTTTTCCTGCTTCATCATGCACCATGAGTCGACACCAGCACTACATCATGATGTGATTCTACTGAAACATGATCACCAGTTTATTGAATTGCTGCCACGCCCCGGTCAAATAACGTCTGCACGGATTCAGCTCAAACACAGAAGCCCTGCTAATTGGGGCACAGATCGAACCTGTGGCTGTTTTGATAACCCGACGGTGTCTCCCGCCGCTAATCTGCCCTCCCTTCGGGTTCCGACGCTAAAGGACAGGAAGGATGTACATTAAGGGCCAAAGTACTCAAAGTCGTAAAAAGTAATGACAGCGTCTGCTGAGGCTGGCGAGCAGCTCCGATCCAACTGTGTGCCTACGCTCCATTATTTGAAGACGGCTGTGTGAGTGGTCGTATCTTTTTACAACGTTCCTAATGGTTATGGATGAAAATTATGGCACACATGATGACGCCGCTCTTTCCACAAGGCGATAATGGCGGTCACATACCATTTAGGATGAGAGAGCGAGAGAGAGTTTAGTAATAGCAGTGAAAGGGCAGAGAGAGACAGAGGGTAAGGGGTTGTATTAAAACGATTAGAAATGCGGGGTTAAGATGGCAGCCCTGAGCGCGAGTGGGAAGAAGAGCTGGCGGAAAGATGAAGAAAGGGATGGTGGTGTAAAATGAGCAGAGAGGAAGGGTTAAGATGGCAGGTCCAGCCCTGCTCTGCTCTCTCTCTCCCCAGGGGGTAGATGAGAGATGGGAATGCCTGTCATTCAGTGAAGGGGAGTATATTTATCCAATCCTCCACCCCACTGTCTCCACTGACTCCCACTGAATGTTACTATCCCTCTTTGAGCTTCCTCTCTTTCCTCTTTAAATCTTTTATTTTCAATTTTCTCCCTTCATTTTTTTCCCTCTTTTTTCACCTTCATATCTGCCTTTGTCTCTTTGTCTTTGAAACTCCCCCTGTCCCAAACCCAGGAAGCACTGATTTGGTGTTTTGCAAGTGTAATAAAACCAATATTTTACGATATTAAAGGGGACATATCATGGAAAAAAACTCACTTTTTCAGTAATTGTGCATGTACATTTGGGTATCTGGAGTGCCTACCAACCCACAAACTGTAAAATAAGACAACCCTGTTCTGGGGACATTTTACCCCCCCCAAAAAGGCGCTGGTTGGAGGGTAGTACTTGGGTGGAGTTTGCAGGGATGATCGTCGCTGATTGGTCAAACACACACAGAACCGCTGCTTCATTCATAAACAAGAAAGTACACTTGTATCAAACCATTTTAGGACGAGGGGAGAACATTTCTCTTTGTTCAATAACATTAAATAGCGTTTTAGACAGAGGTTGAATACCGGTATATTCAGACAGACACTATGAGAAAGATAATGTGTTTTCTGAACATTAAAACATGTAAACATGTTCTAGTACAAACCCAAAATAAAGTATGAACCTAAAAATGAGCATGATATGTCTCCTTTAATATGGGTATTTTACTGATGGCAGCCTAATTCAGCCTGTCACAATATGGCAAAGGTGTGCAGAACCACAAACTTATGTTCAAAACTGTAAACAGTGTTTTTTAATCATGGCATTTTTGGCCTCCATTCATACATTTCATTCGCTGTTAGAGCTCGCTTGCCAAATCTGGATTTCTCTTTTTTTTCATCGTCTAATCTCCTGACTCACAAACAAGGGCAGGTGGCGACGGCGTCGCCAGCAACTGTCAGAGTGAGAAAGAGAGGAGAGAAGTGTTGGAGTTTGAACAGCAGGCTAGTATCTCCACTCCAATAACAATTACATCAAGTGGTGTGTTAAATGAGGTGGCCCACGGTTCAGCGGCTGGGGCTAATCGCTGCAGTCTGCTCCCTAAAACACGGCGATAATGACGGGCGGAGGGGAGGATTCGGTTGCCTCGAATTGCTTAATTTAACCCAGGCGCATGCTGTACATGTAAAAACAAACACACAGTGGCGGACAGTGAATGGAAAGAAAAAGGACAATCAGAAAATAGATACACATCTTTGTGAAGTGTCCTTCCCTTGGGCGAAGCGTGGAGGCGAAGAAGCTGCCTGCTTGTGTTCTCAGAGATGGAAACCGGCCGGCGGTGAGGCGATCCATCAACGGCGGCTCTATCTCTCCTTTATGGCCCTCTCCATCATCACATCGAAGCAGTAAATCCTTCCTCAAACTGACATGTAGCTGCTGACATGTGGTTCCCATCTAAATGATTTCACAACTGGCCTGGATTCAGCCGAGGTGGCGCTCATCTTGGCGAGGAACGTACTGATAGGCGATCTGGGGTCAGAGAGCGGCGGATAAGAGACTATGTGGATAGTGTCAGGTGTTGCAAAAACATATGCGGAGGAGGACGTGCACATGATGCTTCTTGGATGTGATGCGGATGTGAGTTTATTCAAATATTTGAAGGGCGTGTTTCTGTATGTGAGTGCGCTTGGTTTGTTTAATGCTGATCAGCTGTTGGATAGCAGCTGGTCCTATTTGGTTTAGGCCTGTCGGACCGGTCTGTTTTGTCCCGGGCCAGATTTCTGCAGCTCTCTGTGGCCTTTTGCTCACAATAATATGAGCTGTGTCGGCAAAGTGCACGTGGGCGGATGGATTTGTGTGTGTTTTTTTTCTTAACTTTTATTTATCCAGGGAGTTTTTTTTCGTTGGCAACGCCCTGCTTTAGGCTCACAAAGATAGACTGCCGTGTAAAAGATGGTAAAGTGGCTAGTCGGGTTCTGAGGTGGATTTATTTTGGATTAAGTTCCAAATTGGTGAAATATACTGATTCATTAAAGGGCCAGTTCACCCAAATAACAAATATTAAGGCTGTCAAAGTTTTAACGCCACTAATTTCTTAAAATTATTAACGCAACTTGCAATTTCAGAGATTATCACAGGCTCAGTTTTAAAGCTAGAGTGAAGATACTGGTACAGATATAAAAAATATAAGGAATCTATTGGTACCAACCATGTCATACTAGCTTGTCAAGAAGGAGGCTAAATAATGCTCCAAACTTACACTAAATTTTGGCGAGGAGAAACTGGCATGGCCATTTTCAAAGAGGTCCCTTGACCTCTGACCTCAAGATATGTGAATGAAAATGGGTTCTATGGATACCCACGAGTCTCCCCTTTACAGACATGCCCACTTTATGATAATCACATGCAAGTTTGGGGCAAGTCATAGTCAAGTCAGCACACTGACACACTGACAGCTGTTGTTGTCTGTTGGGCTTGAGTTTGCCATGTTATGAGTTGAGCATATTTTGTATGCTAAGTGCAGTACCTGTGAGGGTTTCTGCACAATATTTGTCATTGTTTTGTTTCTTGAAGGAGAGTCAGGGATTCAAACTTGCAACTTCTCAGTCATAAGTCCCAAACTTTTAGCTCCTGCTGCCTCTGTGTTTGTGTGTGTGTGTCTGCAGGCACTGTATATATTCACATGTGCTTGAAATTTTGGTGCACCTCTCAGGTCCATTTATGCTCTGTAGCAGTGGGAAACCGTTTTATATGCATTGAAATTTGCCCACTGGAGGTCCCAAAAGACGGGCCATTACCTCACCGACTGTACCCCTCGCACCGGGCTGAATATGTGAATGAGGAACATGGCCTCCGCCGGCGCTCGCTGACACTGGAATGCCACAGCCGGTGTGAATATGAAATACAGCATCTTAAGGTGGAGCGCGTGAATGTGAGGCCCGGGACTTCTAAAGGCGGCGCGTGTGAATCCGAGCTGGGCCTCTCTTAAGGCGGTATGTGCAGATCTGAGATAGTGTCCGGTTTGCGAGCTGATGGACGAGACTTTGACAGACATTCTGTGTCAAGGGGAAGGGGGCTGGGGGGGTGTGATGGGGGGCCCTGCAGGGGCAGATTGAGCGGACCAGGTGGTACGGCTTGGCGCTGGCATGCGGGGCACTCGGAGGGCGCTTCTATGTTTAGCCCTTACATGATGTTACATGTGCTGTTTTTTCTGGGCCTGCTGTCGGGCGTAGAGGGGGCAGAGCTGTGCCTCTAAGTGGTTCTAGCCCTTTACAATGGACACTTTAGACTTCTTTTATTAGATTTATAACATTAGTTTTAGACAACTTAAGTGTCACACTGTGAAACGCAATACAGAAATGTATCATTGACTTAATGAAAATACACAGTGGTGTTCATTTCAAGCTAATTCAATTTCATTTTCATTTACAACGAGACTTCACCTGACTTGAGATCTTGCTTGCCTTTCGGTGGTGTAACAGTTAATAGGGTTTCAATACACTACACAGGAGTCCGATACTCGAGATCAAGTGTGAAGTCAATCGGTCAGACTCCTTCCATTTTAGTTACATCCAGTGCGATAAGTCGTGGTTGTTTCCTCTGATGGTAATAAAAACAATGAAGGTAGGGACTACAGTTTGGTTTTCTCTGATCTCTTGTCACTAAGCTGACGATTTTACAAGAGGTCATCACTCTCCTAAAAAGGTGAAGTGTTCTCACCAGGAGAATCTCAATGGACAACCATGACATGCGAGTCACACTAATCATAGAACAAGACTCTAAAACCGAGTACATGTCTGGACCGTGTACGGTCAGTCTGTGAATTTGTGGCTAAATTGTCCTACAAATAGTCAGTGGTCATGTCTGTAATGTTAAATCCAGCGGTACATGTCCACCAGGTCCGGCACGTTCAAGCGGTGACGTACCCGATCGTTGAACACACCTGATTGGTCCCTGGTTTTCTGCTAAAAAATACACCAAAATCTACCTCTGAAAAGCGAGAAATAAGCGATCCCACTGCTGAATCTCGTTTCATTTTAGAAAACTAGATCTCCTAGTTTGACAGCTTGGTCCAAGTTTCATGAGTCGGACGGCCCTCTGCGGTACAGCCAAAAAGTATAGAGCTAGAAGAGCTGAGTAACGTGTTATTTTCCCTTTGCTGAGATGCAGTTATAAATGTTGGATTTTGATGACAGTCTGGATGTCCACTTCTCCACTTATTGCCTTTATATTGTACAGTATTACAAGTAACCTGCTGCTGCCTTCAGCTGCATGTGGTAGTAGCTCCTTGAGAGACTTCCTGTTGTCAAACACCCCGCTGTGCTGCCATGTCTGAGTGCTGCTGCCCGAAAGTTATGAGTTACATTTTTCCCTTGAAATGCATAGAAAAAGTAGTTCTGACACATCCGTGTGAATGGACACCAAACTTTTCATTCTTTTCTGTCTTCTCTAGGAGTTTGTCTTCTTTTAGACGTTGTGCCGATACAACCCGTTGAGACTAAGAATGCGATATTGGGCCATACAAGTAAACTCTCCCAACCAAGCCTGCACAGACAGACCTCCTAGCTCTTATACAGGACCTATGGGAGTTTTAAATCAAGGATGTGCTTTTTCCCACTCCCCTCTTTCGCATCCCTCAAATTTTCTCACATCATTTTGGCTTCTTCTTTCACATTTCTCTCACTAGTCAGTCTTTCACCCCTCCCCCCTTTCTGTCTCTCTCCTCCCCCCTTTCTCTCTCTCTCTCTCTCTTTCGAACCTTGAATCTAATCCTCTCTCACCCTTTCTCTCTCCCCCTCTCTTCTCAGAGCCTTGAACACAACACATTTTCCGAGCCGGAGTTTTTAGCATTTCACCATCTCCCCACAGAACGCCTATTACTCAACCAAGTCAGCTCCACCGCGCTTTGATGTGTGTGAGACCTCACTGGTGGATAAGTGCTGGTGTTGGTGCGTGTGTGTGTGCATGCAGCGGTGGTGTGTGTGAGAGCTTTGCAGGCTTGTCATGGGCGGGTGATTGAGTCCAGACGTTGTGGGTTCCACTCTTCACCGCCGTCCCCCCCCTCCTCCCGCCCCCCCTAGTTGTGGGTTCAGAGTGTGTTGGGCCCGGGGCGGGCGGGGCCACGGCTCCCTGGGGTGCAGTAAAGTGATAGGGCAGCGCAGGGGGCTCTGGTCGGCCCTGGTGAGGGAGGTCAGGGGTCGGAGTCTCGGCCCTGCAGAGCGAGGATCGGTGCCGTGTTAATCAAGCACGCTTCAGGTGGGGCCTTCCTGAAGAATTCACTGCTGCTGAGGCTGGATTGCATCTGTGTTTCTGTGTTTCTGTGTTTCTGTGTGTGTGTGTGTGTGTGTGTGTGTGGGCGTGCGGGGAGTGCATTAGTTGTTCCTCTGTGAGTTAACATATTCCTCCTCGTATTATTTTTCTGTAACAATTACATTTTTTCCTCGTCTTTCTCAAATGATACTTTCTGCGTTTGCACATCATCAGCCCGCGTCCACGGGTGTCTACGCAGACCGACTGCACACATGTGAACATATCAATGTAGTTTGTCTGTATAGTATGTAGTATAATGTAGTATAAACTAAGGCTGTCAATAGATTAGAATATTTAATCACAATTAATATCTGTTCAAAATGTACCTTAAAGGGAGATTTGTTAAGTATTTAATACTCTAATCAATCGACTTTTTCAGTCCTGATATCAATAGCGATACCTGGGCTTTGGGTACAATACAGAGTACCGATCCGATACCAGTGTTTCATTAATAAGCTGTATGCCTCACTGTGTGGAAGTGACTGGGATCATTCTTTTATGTGTAAGGCAACATCAGGCTTGACTTAAACATTGCTTTCCTGCTTTCCAACTATGAAAAAAAACCTAAATGTAACAAATAAATGCATAAACATAAATTTACTGAACTGCTATTTATTATTAAAATAATAAATAGTGCACCAACAACTTGGTAAAAAATATTTAAAATTAACAAGAATTATAATTCAAGGGCAAACCTTTTTAATGCAGCAACAAATTGGTCAAAACTTCAACAGGAATTAAAATTCCTGTAATATACATTGTATAGAAACGTAGAATTAATTGAATTTAATAGATCGGCCTCGATGCCAGCTGTTTGAGTCAGTATCAGCCCGTAATCCAATCTGGTATCGGTATTGGTGCATCCCTACTTACTTTATGCAAATGCATGTATATATTTATCATTAACAACACTAAACAATGACAAATATTGTCCAGAAACCCTCACAGGTACTGCATTTAGCATAAAAAATATGCTCAAATCATAACATGGCAAACTCAAGCCCAACAGACAACAACAGCTGTCAGTGTGTCAGTGAGCTGACTTGACTATGACTTGCCCCAAAATGCAACTGAGCCCGCTACAACCTAAGTTGCGTTAAAGAATTTAGTGGCGTTAAAACGAATTTGCGTTAACGCGTTATTATCGCGTTAATTTTGACAGCCCTAATATTACAACTTTGCCATACAGCCAGCTAACCTTTTGTAAATAAGCAAGAAGAGGGGGATGAGAAGGAAGACAAGAGAGCAGGGATCCAGTTTACAGGAAGACGATACTGACGTGAATGAAGCATCAATCAGAGTTTTTTTTTTAGACTTCTTAAACTTCACCTTCCGTCCGTCCCTCAGCAGCTCCTAAGATGGACGACAGCGAGGTCAGCCCATCACCTGGGCTCAGACACTGGCCAAACACTGGCTCTCAGGCTGAATAATGGGGCTGTCACTAACCCCTGACCTCAGCTCAGAGTCTAAAGTGTCAGATCGATATCAGCCGAGCGAGCGCGTCGAGCTTCTCGTGTGACGGGAGGCGTCCTGGGATGTTCTGCCAGCCGCTCTCAGAGGTTACACCGACTCTGCGGGAGCGTCCACATGAAGTGAAATAAAAAAAAATCATTATCATCATCACTATATGTGTGAGAACAGAGATCTGTAGCGTCCTGCAGAATGTCCAGCAGGTGCTGATGGGACATATTTCAGTGGGGTTATTTTAACAGGAGCTGCTCTGGGCCTCCTGGAGTTATGTGGCATCGGGGCTGCTCGAGGTGTGTTTCATATGCGTGCCTGCATGTATACACCTACAGGTATGGACGCTATGTGTTTGTCAAAAGCGCAGATTCTGTGGTTGGGAACATTGTATTGTTGTAAACTGCCGTCGTGGCAACCTGAACGGCAGCCATCTTTGGCCCAAAGGGGGTTTTTATGACTCGCTCTGTCGGCCCCTTGGGGTTTTACACTGACTGAATGACGGAGCCCTGCCGTGTGTGTGTGTGTGTTGACTGACACTAACCCCATGCTGCTGTTGCTGCTTTGACCTTTTTGACACCAGAATAGCGTTGTCAGTAATTAACCTGCCTCATCCATGTAAGACAGAAGGAGAATGTCTTGTCGCACTCCGTCAAAAAATCTTCATCTTAAAAGGGCCACGTCACTCAAATCAAGTAACTCGCGCTCTGATTGCCTGCTATGTTTTTGTGGAAATAGACACAGTGGTCAGCTGACAATATTAGTTCAGTGGGAGGTAACGTCTCAGTGGTTTTATAGTCGTAAAGTAAGTGCAAGGACTCTGGGTTTTTTGCCCTTTTTTCCTGACTGTTATTTGTTATTTAAAAACAATGCAATTAAATTATAGTTCTTTTCAGGAAACTTGTTCAGAAACTAAATTATGGAGCCAAAAACAAAAGCCTTACCTAGAGTGCTTGTGTTTAGACAACATTTAACATTTGGCTTCTTTTTTTTTAATGAAAAAAAAAAGGTAGGCTTTTTAATATTTCTCGACGTATACGGTATTGAAAACCTGTTTTGTCACTTTCCAGTTTTTCTCACAGCGCAAGGCAACAAAGACAACAAGGCCTAATTTGCAAGAGATTAGAATATACATGAAGCTTTACATAAGACTCTCTGTCTGCGTGGAGTCTCTAAGCCTGGCACACAGCGTGGCTGCAGCTGCACTGAAGGACGAGTTAGCGATTGGCACAGTCAGGACCACCAGGATCCATAAACAAGACCGTCCGCTCTCATTCACCCTGCCTCTGTCTGCTTACGCTCCCTCTCTCTCTCTCTCTCTCACTCCAGCCTCTGTTTTATTTTCTAACTATCCGAGGTGCCTTCCCACAAGCAGCAATGTGTTTTCAATCTGAGGTCAATTATTCACCTCCCCTGGTTGTGTTCCCAGCAGGAAAAAAACACAGAACCGTCTCTACTTTACGGGCTCCATTTTCCCCCTCATCTCTCTGCTGTCAGCGCCCGGTCGCACCGAGCCCCCTGGCAGACACATTAAATACATTCTATGTGTGTGTTTGGGAGTCCACGGACAGATGTGTGTATATAATTAGCCAACTAAGTAATAATGGCTCTAACTTCCCAGCGGCGGAAAAGCTATGAATGATGGGACAGGTGGAGGGAGGGTAGAGCGAGACCTCCCAACCCCGAGGGCAACGGGATGGACGGACCCCATCTGGTGACATCACGTCACATGACCAGGGCCCCGTAAAGAGCTCCCCCTGGAGGCTCTAATCAGGAGCTACAGATTTGCGATGGTGGTGCTCACGGGTTTGTGGAGGAGTGAACTGAGGGACTATAGCTGTAGTAGCAGCAGCAGCAGCGTGAGGTCTGTGGTTTGCGCGCTCTCTTGTCTTTCAGTGCAGACATTAAGACAGGAGCTTCATGTGTTTCTGTGGGCTGAGAGCATCTCCTCTTCTCTCTCTTTGTGGAATAACCCTGGGAAGCTGCCCCGTGTCTGACCCAACTGTGTTCATAAGGAAAACAACGGGAGGGCTTTATCCTCTCCTCCTCCTCCTCCTTCCTTTTACTTTCCTCTGCCCTCTTGTTGTGTCTGCATTCTTCTTCTTCTGTCTCTTTTTTTGCTCCTTTTCCTCATTTCTCCTTTCCTCCTCGCTTCTTGTTTTGTCCATCCTTCGCTTCTTTTTGTTCCTCTACTATTCTCTTTTCTTTCCTCTTCTACTCATTCCTCTGATCTCTTACTTACTTTCCTCTACCATCGTGTCACCTAAATTCGTCTCTTTTCTCCTCCTTTCCCTCTTCTTCCCCATTCTACTCCCTTGTATTCTCTTTTTGCTCCTCTCCTTCTTCTTCTTCTACCATTCGTGGACGTACTGTAGCTGTCATTGACCACACTTGTGGTCAAGTCCGCTGTAATTTTTCTGGGAAATTTGGGGTTTTCAGCAGACCGTGCATGGGGGATTTACATTCTACAGTTTTACCTCAATATTTTTGGCAATATTTTTGAGACTCAAAACATTTAACTGTGACGCACAACTTTGTCTCGTGCCTCATCTAGGTTGAGCAGGAGCTTTTTGTAAACAGATAAATATACCATTTATAAGAGAGACTATGTGGGAGTTTCATTTTTATTCATACCAGCAAAATAAAAAAAATACACAGAAATAACATTTTTCTACACCAGAATTTAAAGGGGACATATCACGCTCATTTTCAGGTTCATTCTTGTACTTTAGGTTTCTACCAGAAGTTTACACACTTTAACGTAAATGTTAATGTCTGTCTGAATGGAGTGCTACAGAAATGAGTCCTAAAACCCGGAAATGAGTTCTCATTTTAGCACTTCCAGTTCCCTCGTCTTGAAGTCGATGTGTTTTCTGAATGGGTTTTTAGTTAGATGTCTGAAATAAGGTCTGTGGTTAACACAAGCTTAAGAGACTTTACAGCCTCATTGTGTATACTCGCGTGGCCGTGGTATAGTTCGTTTATAGCCTAACGTTATAGCTTTTTACTTCTGGCGATTGTATTCACAATTCCTCTCTCCTTTCCTCTCCTCTACTTACTCCCACTAACTCCCTCCCATTGCTCTCCTCTTTCCACTTTGTGCGTCCCTCTCCATACAGTACTGGCTCTGCCTATAGCTTACCTGTGCCAGGCCACAGAGTGACAATAACACAACAGAAGGGGATAAAGAAAGCAAACAAGCGGGGGAGCTCAGTTGAAAAGAGGGATTATCCATAGATGTGTGCTTTGTTAAGAGCTCCGGTTTCTGATTCATTGATAAGCCCCCTCCAACTGGCCGTGAGTAACTCAGCCAATCAGGGATCATTAATCCCCAAGACAAATGGATTTAGGTGCTTTTATTTTGTTAATGGATCATTATGACACATTTATAACTGACACAGAACTGCTGAACCGTGCTCCTGTTATTTCTGCTTCCTGCCATCAAAAGCCCCCCCGAACCCCTCGATCAGCCTTCAGTGCGTCCTGCTGCTCGGAACGGTGCCAAGAGGAAAGCACAACTGTTGAAATTGCCTCGATCAGCCCTGTGAAGGCTTAATGACTCACTAAATAGCCTGTAACAACAAAGCCATTTAGAAGAACAGATGAATAAATCTTGCTCGTAATGGAAATGAAGAAACTCTGATGTTTAAGATTGTGAATACTGCCGACGGTTTATAGCTCAGTAAATGAACGGAGGTTTCTCACGCTTCAGTTTAGCCCACGGTAGGGTGGGGTAAGAGTCTCAGAGTCTCAGAGTCTCAGGGTACAGATAAGGAAATGGTCGGGGTAGTACTTTCTGAAAGGGATGACCGTCGCTGATTGGTGAAACACACACACAGCACACAACAGTGGGCTTAAGGAACTTTTTAGTTCCTTAAAAGTAGTTCTAGTCACTAAAAAGTCCCAGGAAGTTTTGGTGGAAACACGGCTTTAGTAGAGATCACAGTAGAGATCAGCAAGGGAAAGTCTGGCTCTTCAAAAGAAGAAACCCGAAGACACAGAGATAAAAAGTCTTATTCGACCACATCTTGAGTCAGGCTGCGTGTTTATGGCTCCTGTGTCTTATCAATATATTTCATTCATTCCACTCAGAAACTTCCCCTACAGCCCCCATCTGGCAAACATCTGGATCATCTCGCTACTCCCACTGTGCATTTTATCGTCTTTTGTAACAAACACCTACGGCCCATATTTTAGATTTAGGTTGCACATATGTTTAGCCACATTTGACCCTCCTCAGAACTGCCATCCAAATCCCTTTCTGGTGAAGTGATCATAAATGGGGAGGAAAAAATAAATGTGCTCCCAAGGCACGAATGAGAAACTGATCGGCTAAACTACATTTGCAGGCAGACAGGGAAACACTGATTCTACACCGAGACACGTCGCCCTCGGCAACGTATTCTCATACAATGGTTCTTATGATATCTTACAAAAGGTCATTCCTCATTTTTTGTGCTTTTTCCTACAAATGTCCAGTGTTATGTTCAGCTCCGTCTTCACAGGAAACAGCTTTGTGAGGTTTAGGCAAGAAAACCACTTAATTAGGTTTAGGAAAGATCGTACTTAAGTTACGCCACACCAGAAGTGGTCACGTGACACCGGAAGTTGCATAACTTAGGTATGGAAGTTATGGAAAAAAACAACTTAGTTAGGTTTAAGAAAAGACTGTGGTTTGGGTTAAAATAACACCAAAAGTGGCGTAACTTAACTTAAGTGTCGAAGTTACGTGACAAAACCTACTTAGTTAGTGGCCATATTTGGCCCAGACCACCTCTGAATGTGGTCTGAGCGATCGGATCTCAATGCATCTTGAGTGCGTTCAAACTTTTACTTAGAGCTGTTCACTTGTGATTGGATCACCCAGGACGCATGTTAATACCAGGACTGAAGGGGGCCTATTTCTTTGGAAGAAAGTAGTTTCAATGGCTAGAACAACAACATTATGACAACCAAATCTCTGCTCTGAGGCGGAGAATGAAATCCAATCAGGAGTGGTCACTAGAGACTGATTCTGAGATGCATGTTGATGCCAGGAGTAAACGCTGTCCACCATCTGGATGTATCTAAACACAAGTATCCAGGTCTGAACAGCGTTCATCATCACTTTCACAAACCTTTTCCCACCTCTCTCTCTCACAAAGGCTCTAGTTACAAACTCTTCATAATCCTGACTAATCTTAACTGTTGCTCCTGGGTCACGTTTGATTGACAGCCGCTGACACTCGCAGGGTTGAAGCTAACATTTGAGGCTTAGTAAAGACACGGGAGGACAAAGCAGGCTACCCCACGGTGCTTCTGGCTGAGGACATGATACTGTGGAGTCGGTTGACCCCTGGTAGTCATAATATCAGCAAGCAGCTCTGAAACCAGAGGCTAAGGGAGGCCATGCTGTGCCTGCCTGGAGCCACAGCGCTCAGCTGGTGCTGAAGGGATGGGGGGGGGAATAGTGGGAGAGAAAACAAGGGCTTTGGTTTCACGTTTGCTCAGACTATAATTAGACGGAGAAAAAGATTAGAATATGGCTGCTGATGCCCCGCTATCACACGTACACACATCCGCTCATTTGCGGGCAAACCCGGTAGGACGGCCACTAATCCTGCAGCGCATTTACAATCTGTGTAACGACAACATGATACCCCCAGCAGGCCGCGGCAAGCAAACACCTCCCTTTATGCTACTCGCTCCTCCCGAAACCCCAACATGTGCGTGTCAGCGGCAGCAGCTGCGACTCAATAACTCCCTCCCTGTCTCACCTGGCCTCCGATCAGTGTTGCCAGATCTCGCGAGAGAAACAAGCAATCAGATCTCTAGAAACAAGCCCAAAAGAAGCAACTCTCCCCCCAAAAAGCCCCAAACAAGTGACCTACCTGCCTACCACAATATGAGAGAGAGAGCATGCATTTCATTGCATTTTTGCATCCATTTTTAGCTTGTAACTTTACCTTTTCCCTGTTATAAACTTAAAGTTGAACGTTTCATGTCATTTTTGCATCAATTTTTAGCTTGTAATTTTACAAGATTAGATCTAGATTTAGATCGGGGTTTTGTACGGATCCAGCAACAGGACGAACTAGATATGTAGAGAAAAGGGAGCAAGCCCAAAAAAGCAATTACACTTTAGAAACAAGCCCAAAAAACGCAACCTGCGACTATCAATATTTGGTAAAAGTGATTTTCTTTAAGGAAAACAAGCCCAAAGACGCTTATAATAAGCAGACCTGGCAACTCTGCCTCAAACCAGCTGATTGTGTCTCCTATTCCCTCGGCGAGGTGCAGGAGTATGCGTAATATCTGATCCGCGGCCAGCGAGGCCCGGAGAAACGTCATGGCTCACCCGTATCAGCCTGCTGCATGCTCTGGCCCGTCTCCCCTGACGGCGCTCACTGTGTAAATGAACAGAGGTGGAGTATTGAAGACATCCGCAGTATGTCAGTGATACTGAACCGCGGGCCATTAGCAGCTATAGAGACACGACCAGCCGGCCGTCCAAGCATAATCTGTCTCCGCTAAAAGCCTCAAAACGCAACCTTATACGGCGCCTATGGGAATATGTGTTTCCAATCACTCTCCTCAGGAATGAATACCTGGCATATCTCGCCGTTGCACTTTTTTCCCCCCTCCTTCTGCGTCCACTCGGCTTACAGTAAACACCAGGCGAAAAATCTTGGGGCTGCTTCAAGGCGAGGCTCGAGAGCAGGCCCTCGTTTTTCCCAGACTCGGAGATTCCACAAGGGGCTCCTACATCAAGCTGTCATATTGGGCTAATGAAAATCTCATTCTACAGAGGGATCCTCTTAAAGCTGCTCAAGGCACATGCTAACCAGGGGATTAGCCCTGTGACGCTAGGGGACTTTAATTTCAGCACCAGCATAAGTCATCGCAGACGAGCACCAACATTGATATATGGCTTAGGACTGACTAGCGTGTGTCGTAAGAGGTGTCTGCCGGGGCGGGTGTGTTGCAGGGGGAATTCGGTCGAGTCTCACAAGAGGCTCGGCGTGATTGAGACTGACATGATGAGATCCTGTAAACAAAACCAGAGCTGCAGAATGTCTCTTTCACAGTCCGGCCCCAGTCTCCCAGCACCTATGGGAACTTTTTCCTTCAGCTGCAGTGGCCTCGCCAAGACACCCGAAGTATCTTATCATCAGGTGTTTGGAGCACTTATAACTCTTTGGAGGACGCATCATCAAGAAGCATGATGGCGAGAGACTCCCCAAACAAATCAATGAATAACTATCCTCCCACTTAAACAGCTGCTACTGATGTACCCTTGAGCAAAAAAAAAAAAAAACATTGCTTCAAAGGATCTGAATGTTCAACGTGTCCAAAACAAAAAGCAGGCTGCAGCAGAGAGAACATGCACGCTCAGCATATTTGCATGGGGTAAATAAATCATTAAAAGGTCAAGATCAGTGATCGCATGATGTTATTGTGGGAATTATCGTTGCATACATAAACCTATAGAACAACCACCTCGCCGATAATAGATTAATCTTATTAGTGTTATTGCTGAGCTACAGAAAACCGTCCTCACTGTGGATTATGTACACAATTAAATCCAGTCATGTAAGCATAAGTGCTCACATGCTTCTTAAACATGATTTTAATAATGTACCTTTAAGAGCTGTGGACTTAAAGGTGCAGTGTGTAGGATCTTGCAGTATCTAGCGATGAGGTTGCAGATTGCAACCAACTGAAACTTCTCCCGTGTGTGAAAATGCAAATGGTGCTATCTAGAGCCGGTGTTTGGTTTGTCTGTTCTGTTTACTATAAGTATTGTGTGTATCCTTGAGGTTTAACAAACGTGAAATGTATTTGTTGAATGTTGAAATGTCATTTGAACAATTAGCATTCAAATTAATTTGCTTATGAAGATCTGACACATTAACCCCCAAATACTTAAAAACTTTTGGTATTTTTACGCAGATTTCATGTTTTTCTGAACAAACAACATACTCACATTCCCCTCTTCTATCTCTCTGTCTCCTCCAGGTTTTACCGGAGCGATTACCACATCGACGTCTGCATCAACGACTACCTTGACGTCTACTGTCCGCACTACGTCGGCCCGGTCTCTGACGATCGGGCCGAGCGCTACATCCTCTACATGGTGAACTACGACGGCTACAGCTCCTGCGACCACACCGCCAAGGGCTTCAAACGCTGGGAGTGCAACAGACCTCTGTCGCCGAACGGACCGCTGAAGTTCTCAGAGAAGTTCCAGCTCTTTACTCCCTTCTCCTTAGGCTTTGAGTTTCGCCCTGGCAGAGAGTATTATTATATCTGTGAGTATGAACTTACCTCCCTGTATTGTTTACTGAAATGATTGTACTTTTTGTACGAGATGTGTCCATACCATAGTATCAAAAACTGTCATGTACTAAAACTTGGCAATCAATATTTGGTCAGATTTGTAATTATTTACTTTTTGTTTAATTAGATAATTACTGATTTGAACAAAAATTATGCCAATTTTACCTGAACTTTGGCTTCTTTTGTTAATGAAACATGTTCATATTTCTCAAACTAAATTGCCCTAAAAGTATTGTTTTAGTGTCAGTACTGAAACTCAGATACCAGCACAAGCAAAGTAAGGTTTACAATGATACCCAGCTTTAAAATGGGAGTTATATCAAAAGATCGATATCAGTTTCATGTTGGAATCTTGCAAAAAAGACAGCAGCAATGTTCGGGTTGTGTTTTGCAAAGTCCTTGGAATGAGGGCCAAGCCAAAATACAAGCCAGAGGGAGCAAAACATCTCTACCGTTGAGGTCTCGTCTGAAGTGTCTTTTGTTGCTGACTGGCTGAGCTCAGCTTTCTCCTCCTCGTGAGAAGAGTCGGGGAAAACAAACAGCTGGGAAGTCGTGTTTTCATAAGTGAAGTCAGTGCCCTGCAGGGGTAGAAGAGATGGACTAAAAGAGATACAGTGCTCTCCATGGTTGATTTTGAGGTATTTCGCTGGCACCAGTCAGAGGAACTTTATATATACTTTAAAAGTCAGTGAAAAGAGAGCACAACCTTGACATTACAATACAGTACAAAATAAAGATATCAAATCCAAAGAGACTGGTGACGGGATTGGGGAAGTATGGAGAAAGTTGGTCTGGTTTTTGATGTAACTTTACAGCTTTGCTTCCAGACCCAGAATGGATGTTTCTTAAAGGTGCCTAAAACTCTTAATTTGGCTCATCTGATTAATCTCAGAAGATGCTTTTTTGTTGAAATGCAAATCAGGATTTGGTATCCGTTAGTGACCAGCTTGGTTTCCCCATTAATTCCATCTTTACGCATTTTGTATCTTTGGAAACTTTGCGACCTCCAATAGAAACTAAAGTGAAGTTCTGTGGATTTGTAACATGGACTGTATATATAGATGGACGACGCGTCTCCACTTCCTCCCAATGTACAAAAGTGAAGCCAAAATATCCTGGATACGGGAGCTGCTATCTTGAGATTTTGATATCACTTGGAGCCAGAGTCTGCTCCATAAACTGTATATAAGAAGTGGATGTAGTCACCGTGACGTCACCCATTGGTTTGTGGATTACCGTTTTGAAGCCTTGAATTCACCATTTTGGCCATCACCATCGTGGAATTTGGCACCTAGTTTGCACCATGGTAGCTAACCATAATACTCTTGAACATACATCAGCATGATAAGAACTACCTAAAATGACAGAAACCATCTTCAGGAAAAACTATTTAAAGTTACATAAAATGTTTTGGCATCACTTTTGGCGAGCTGTCATGTCGTCCATCTTTATATACAGTCTCTGGTTTGTAATGAAGCTCAGTGGAGTTTAAGATCACAAGGAAGTAGTGAGGTTGATATAAAATATCCATCACTGGACACTTTGTTCTCCTCACGTCTTTCAACACATCTCGTCTCACTGATCTTGGACGCTGCTACAAGCAAGCATCTGGGATCACACGATCATCAAGATGTTCCTCATGTGAGTTAAAACAAATACAAGAGCTGTATTTTTGTTGCAGTATTTTGCATCGTGATGTATTACCCTTCACTAGATGTTGCTGTTGGATTTCTGTATCCATTGGCTAGTCTACTCGTCTCCGTTGCATAAATACGACTGTATTGTTTAGGGAAATTGTGGTCTGCTGCTTGCCGTGCCAGAGCATTGTTGATGTTGTTGCCATTTTTTGGATGTCGATAAGAAAAATCATAGATTGTCTAATTCTTGCTTCACTTGTTGCGTTGGCTCTCGGTGATGTGAAACTGAGTGAAGACGATGTTCATGTAGACTTTGATGATGATTGATCATTCAGAGAGAGGAAGAGAGAGAAAGGCAGAGAGACAGTCCATATGGCTTCGAGCAGTTTCAGGCCATATGGACCATATCTCTCGCTGACTCAGATTCATGACTCATCCATCAGATCCTTGTTCACTAAAGACACTTGTTTTCCCTCTGAGAACACATGATCTGAGCACGAGATGAAATAACAAAAGACACCTCCGGGAAAATACCAAAGCCTTGTTGTCAGAACATTTCACATAATACCCAGATTTGTCCTCACATTGTATAGAGTTGTGTGGTCGTAAAGAAGAGCTGCTTCCAGTATTATGTATAGGCCAAATAAATTCCCGTCTGAAAGTTTTCTTTTAATAATAACTGCTGTGTTTCTACACATGGCTACACTAATATTATTATACTATTTGTAAGATTAGATTCCAGTGGGGGCTGCGTAGTAGAGATGCACGGGTCAGGCAACGAAGCAGCGTTCGGAGTAAGTCATTAATAACTTACAGACACATTGCGTTATAATCATTAAAGAACGTTTATTTAATAAAAAAATGACTAACTTAATCCAATTAATGGGTTATTCAAATTGAGGATTTTTTTTTAAGGTGATGATGTTATAAAGATGACAGACATTCAAAGCTTCATTCGAAAACCTCAATAGAATAAAAAAAAAAAATAATAATAATAATAATAATTAAAAAAGTAAATAAATAGAAAATGAAATAAAATAACAAAAAAGTAAATAAATAAAAAATAAAATAAAAATGATAAAAAAACTGAAAAACAAATACAGTTGCAAGCCTAACAATGTCTCTGCAAAAATGAGTCTTCTTGCGGTGTATCGTCATTTATTCACTCAAAGACTTTCTTAATGAGTCTTTCTTGGAGCTTTGAAGCTTATATTGGCGTCAGTGAGAAAATAAGTATTGCTGTCACACATGAAAAATATATTTTTCCAGATGGATCCTTGTTTTTTCTTCATCATCCAATTTCAGAAATGCTGGTTGCGTTACAGTAAACTCTGTTTTATCAGCTGCTGGTGTCAAATCCCGTGTTGACTGTGTCTTGCTCTAACAAAGCCTAACAATAGCTGATAGTTAATACCAGTGTCGTACATATAATATGGTTTTGGAATCTGTTAAGTGGGCATGTAAATGACACATTGAAGGGGGGATCATGTCTACGTGTCTCAGTGAAGACAGACACTCCTTTGTCCTCCTGCGTGGTGATCATCGTTCGCCCCAGGCAGGGGGAGGAGAGACGTCAAATACGCGACACCTGCGGTTGGCTAAGGGCCTGCCCGTCTGGCAGACAGACAAACACCCCGAGGAAACCGGCCCCGGTGTGGGATCAGTATTGCGGCTAGTCCCAGAAGGTCAAAGGTCACCGAGATGACGACGGGGTCTGTGCTGCGAGCTCCTCGTGGCCTCAGAGGGCGGCGTGTTTTTCTAATAGAGCCTCAGTGGAGCGGGGAAAGCCTGATCCTAATCTCAGGGGATAGAAATCCAATTTTCAGAGGAGACAGTTGAGAGTCTGGCTCTCCCTGTGTGAGAGAGAGGACTGTCTCCCTGTAAAGCCCTCGCGCTTCAAACGCCCGGGTCCCGCTCTGTACAGCCAGCGCAGATCTACATCGATAATGACATGAACCCCGCCAGTACAGTGCCCCGACAGTTCCCCTTCAGCTTCTCGCGGCTGAAGCAAAGACAAAGGGCTTTGTTCTCCCAAGATAAACCAATCATCACAAGAAATACATCCGATCCCACAGTATTTAAATCAGGATCTGTCTAATTCACCTCACAGTCACACCAAAGCCTGGCCTCGCACCGGCATCCCAGCCTGTTTAGTGAGCTGTGATATGTGTTGCCAGTCCCGAAATGTGCGATCGCGACGATCACAAGTCCCCGCAGCACATGATTGAATGTGTAACATGTGTCTGAGCGTGTGACCGAGAGGTTTACCGTTGTCATGGTGAGGCGGCGGCAGGATGACCTGACTAACGCTGGGGTCTAGAGTTGCAGGCAGAGCTGCAGTTACAGTCACGGTGAAGCACGGCTGTGTTGCTCGAGGATAGAGAACCCAGACTCTGACCTCAGTGGCAGACATGAGAGAGACAGTTGGGTAATTGTGTGTGTGTGTACGTTGGAATCTGCGAAGGGATGGGAAAGACAGTGTGACACAATGTCAGAGAAAGATAAAGAACGAGAGTGAGTAATAAGAAAACAGAGAGAGAAGGAGGAAAAGATTTTGCACAGCATTCAGAGCTGCAGCTAGGACATTTTATTAACAGACAAGACAACATTTTGAAGCACGGAGCATCATCCTCAGATCCAGAAAACATGTCATATAGGAGACAAATAATCCAAATAACTGAAACGTCAACCCATTCTCACTCCCAACTAGTGAAATACTGCCGCTTGGTCAATGCCCCTCGACGTCTGATACTAACTCACTCTTTAGCATCTGTATGAAACGCACCAGGCTCACCAGGAGTGAAGATACTGGTATCATTTGAAATTAGAAAAACCCAAGGAATCCATTGGTACCAACCATGTGATACTAACTTGTCATAAAAGGAGGCTAAAATAATGCTCCAAACTTATGCTACATTTTGGAGAGGAAAATCTTTCAAAGGGGACCCTTGACCTCTGACCTCAAGATATGTGAATGAAAATGGGCATTCTGGGTACCCACAAGTCTCCCCTTTACAGACATGCCCACTTTATGATAATCACATGCAGTTTGGGGCAAGTCATAGTCAAGTCAGCACACTGACACACTGACAGCTGTTGTTGCCTGTTGGGCTTGAGTTTGCCATGTTATGATTTGAGCATATTGTTTTATGCTAGATGCAGTACCTGTGAGGCTTTCTGGACAATATTTGTCATTGTTTTGTGTTGTCAATTGATTTCCAGTAAATACTTGACAAATCTCTCTTTAAGGTACATTTTGAATTGTGTAATTAATTATGATTAATTGTAGACAATCATGCGATTAATCGTGATTAAATATTTTAATTGATTGACAGCTCTAGTTAAAATCTCTTAAGTTTGTGTTAACAACAGACCTTATTTCAAGCATCTAACTAAAAACCAATTAAAAAAAAAACATTGACTTCCAGACGAGGGAACTCATTTCCGTGTTTTAGGACTCATTCCTCCTACCACTTTATTTAATAACCAAAATCACTGTTAGTTGAAGCCCTAATCTGAATAATTTCATAAGATTGATAAAATGTCCTAGATCAGAGCTTTGTCTTGTACTATAGTCCCTCAAGACATGCGTGCAAGAGTGCAGAAGAACACTTTTTATAGCAGTCACAGAACGTTATAGAGTGATAATGACAGCCAAGGAAACAGAAGGAGCACGAGAGGCATAAAGAAAAAGACAAAGACAGAGCTTTGACCAGTCGAGTTCAGAGACAGAGAGGGAGACGGCGAGTTTCCCCCTCTGTTCCAGCCACCGTCGGAGTGTGAGGTAAGTTACTCGATACCCGCTGACACAGACAGAAGCGGCGTGATTGACACCGATTCTCTCTCGTTTATTTCCTCCCTCTGCTGCTTCACTTCCAATATCCCTCTCATGGCGAAGTTATAAAGATGATTTTTATCTCCTCTCGCAGCCGCTCGGCATCTGATAAAGTGCCCTTTGAAATAAGAGTCATCTGCGACGGTGGAAACACTGACATGGGTGTACTTTTATCAGGAATTCCCCGCACGGTCAGAATCCATCACACGGAGCGTCTGGGTGGAAAGCACCGAGGGGTGTCTGTGGACAAGCTATGGACATGTCGTGCACGGATGCAACCACGTCTACATACAGTACACGAACATCCAAACACACTCCAGGTTGTGTGTGTGGTCAGATTAAGAGCAGTTTGAGAGCATGGCAGGCAGCCGGAAATGACAGAGGTCAGAGTACTGAGGCCCATGAGGAAAAATCTGAAAAAGAAAAGAGAAAATCTATAGTGGGATGAATGTAAGGTCAGACAAAAACATAAAAATGTTCTTGACAAAAGTGCACACAGAAGTCGAAGTCATTCGTCACAGCTGGAGACACCCTCAGCGCTCAGTTGGCGACTCGGTCCCCGGCACTACTTGAAAACTAATTAGTTTTGTTAACTCCGCAAAACAATCACAGCAACCCCATGAAAAAAAAAAAAAAAGTTTTTAATCTTTGCCTTTCACAATCGGGAAACAAGAGGAAATTAGATTTTGCAGGTGAGCATAACAGCATGCCACTCATCTGCAGAAATGACTGCCCCTGGCCAAATTAGACTTGGAAATATGAGGGTGACATTGAGTTGTTTCATATCATGAAATATGGAGCAGAAAGGCTTTCACATCGGGATGAGAGGGGAGTTCAGAAGGCGAGATAAAGTTCTTCAGACTGTATTTAAAAGGGGATAAGTGTGGAATACCTCTGATGGAGACACAATCGACCTTGTCAGATTGTTCGCTTCTACGGTTTAGCCGATGTTTATGAATGAAGGTAGATTTTAGAGAGTGAAGAGGCCTCAGGTGAAGTTGTGAAGTGAATGGAGAATATTGAGTGAGGTTTGCAGAACTGTAGGACCACAAAACTTAGGCTGGAATCAGACTACGCAATATTTTTGCCTTTCAAGATGCAGATCAGGTGATCATGGGGTCGTGACTTGGCCTAGAGACCAGGCAGCGACCTCCGGATCTGAAAAGTGAAGCCAATGCGGAAGTGCCTTAAACTTGCATTCTTTCTAATAGCCAGCAGGGGGCGACTCCTCTGGTTGCAAAAAGAAGTTTGAGTACATCTTGGTTGGAACTGGGTGTAATTTTTTGAAATACAATATCTGAGTTTTGGTATTGATACCATTTTATTTAACAAAAGTAGCCAAAGTTCTAAAATCTTAAATGTCTGAACGCAAGCATCCATACTTTTTCTCCTTTATTATCCACTCAAGAAAGATCAAGGAAGGTATTTTGAAATGGAAAAGTGTGGGTAATGTGTTTAAAGCATTTTGATCTCAACTCCTGCGCGATGTCTCCACAGCCTCCATCACCGATGAAAAGGGAAGAAGGAGCTGCCTTCGACTCAAAGTCTACGTCAGGCCTCAAAGTGAGTCACAGATTGTTGAGTCTACACTCTGCCCATTCTGTTGTGCACCAGCTTGTGATCAGGCTGTGGACGAGTGACGTCCGAGATCTCTAATCTCCATATATCCTCTCTCTCCTCTTTGTTTTCTAAAGACAATTGTGTGAAAAACTCTGGGACCGTGCAGGAAGGGGTCGATTTTGACGACAACAGTCAAAACTCCCTAGAACCCAGAGGTTGGTGGGAATATACAGTACATGGTGTTTGTGTGTTATGTCTGCTGGTATTATTCTTTTATTTTTAGAACTTTCTTTCATCATGATTCGTGAATTGACATGACATTTAGTATAGACCACATTGACTGTTATCGGGCCATTAAATAGGCGTTATCAGTCGCTATAAGCCTCATAGATGTGGGTCAATAGGGGCCTACTACGCCTACCAAGTTGAAAAAGTGAAAGTGAAACTTAAAAGCAACAAGTTAAACTGTTGCTATAAAGACAACTACATGTTGTTGGTTTCACACAGGATGCAAACTCCAGTCTCCTTGGTGAAATCCCTGTGTTTAGTGTCTCATACATCGTCCCCTACCTCCACCCCTTCTTGAGTTTCACACTGTCTATACTACAGCGCCTGACTTCTGCTTCTGCTCCTATCAAAATTGCTCCGGTCACTAAAGGTCGCTGTCGTCTTCTTTCATACCTTCTTTCGGTGACCTACCATGTGAATAGATGATAAAACCTACTAATGGGTGTAGTAGGCCCCTATTATCCCACATCTATGGGGCTTATAGCGACTGATAATGCCTGTTTAAATGCCTGACCACAGTGAAATCAGGTGCAATATTATTAGCATAATCATGAACTGTAATAGAACAGTTATTTTAAAATGCAGACAAATTATTCAAACATGTTTTGTAAAAATAGCTAAGCTAACCATTAATGATCATTTTCATCTCTCTACCTTCAGACGGCATCGGTCACGAGTCGCCAGAGCCGGCTCGGAGGGACGTGAACTCCGTCGGTCGGCGCCAGACTTCAGTCCTCCTGCTCAGCTCCGCCCTCATACTCCTGGCTGCCATCCTATCTTTATAGCGCCCAGTCTGAGGATTCCCCCAGGAATGGACTGTCCTGATTGGACCACAGGCCGCCCTCCCCTACAATCCCTCCCCCTCAAGGAGCACTTTTTTTAAAAATAAAATAAAAAAAACGCTGACAATCTCTCCAGATGAAAAGAGAGAGGAAGGGACTTCGACGCCGAAGCCTTCGTTGTTTTGTGACTTGCCAACTATAGAGTGACTTTCTGGTGGGTGCCGATGGTCGAGGCGCCCCGAGGTGAAAGAGGTGTAGTCTCTCACCCTGTTCGCCTCGCTACCGTTCACAGTATGCAGATATTAAAGACAAGCACACATACATGCTTTTCAAACACATGCAGAACACAAACTACACAATCAGTACACTCTTCAGCTTGAATGGCAAAGAAGCACAGCAGGATCCCTCAAAAGTTTACAGACTTTTTACATTTTTTTTTTTTATGTTCAGGAAAACATCACGTAACCCCCCGACATGTAACATGATTATATCTCACATCAAAGTGGTTAGAAGATCCGGGAGCGACGCATCGCGTACAGGCTAACGGAAAGGAATTCGAAAAGGATGTTGTCGCTAGGAGACGGTTGCCAAGGGCGTTGGCCTTGGACTTAACCATCCTCTCAGGATAAAAAGGAGTCGGATGCATCGTCTCAGACTGTGGAGGACCCTTGTTGAGAGTAACACAAATTTGAAGAGGCACTCATCTTTTAGTGTTTGGATAGGGCCGATTTAATGATCGATTAATGTGTTTGTTTTTTTAATAAGTCACCTAATTCAATTGTAGCAGCCAACACGGGTGTACAGTAAACTATTTGAACTGAGCGTAGAAGTGGATATGGTAATTTTGCCAGGCAAAATGTATTTTCCTATTTATTGTGTGAAGTCCTCGTGCTTTTTTCTGTTCTGGTTTTAGTACAGTAGAAAGGCAATAAAAAAACAATACACTTACCCATTAAGTTAGTTCATATTACACCGTCTTTTCGATACAATCATACAAAAACACCAGCCTGTTCGCACGAAAAGATGTATAAATGCCACAATAATGTGCAAAGCGTTTAGCATGCAATGTTCTTGATTTCAGCGTGTCATTTGTACGCCGTGTATCCTGTACTGACTGCAATGTAAACGCATCCGCATATAAATTCTACAGTAAGAGTTAGTGGCGTAATATAAACAGCAAGAAAGACCACTTACGGTGGGCGGACCTTTTAACCAGGAGACCGGTGTTTTGTTTTTCAAGTTACTTTAGCAACGTCTGTCACATGATCGTCACGTGACGATTGTCACATGACATGTTTTTTATGACATTTGTGACGCGTGTAGTTTTGTTGAGTTGTTTCTAGGGCTGTCAAAGTTAACGTGACAACGTGTTAATGCAAATTCGGTTTAACGCCATTCATTTCTTTAATGATTTATCTTTTTTTATGCTAAATTTAGGGTTTCTGGACAATATTTGTCATATTTTTGTGTTGTTAGTTGATTTAAAATAATAGATATATACATACATTTGCATAAAGCAAACATATCTGCCCACTCCCATGTTGATAAGAGTATTAAACACTTGACAACACTCCTTTTAAGGAACATTTTGAAGAGATAAAAAATGTGCAATTAATCAAAATTAAATATTTTAATCGATTGACAGCCCTAGTTGTTTCCGTACGTGTTTTACTTAATTAACTTACTCATTTTAAGCCCAACCATAATGTTTTTCCCTTACCCTTACTTAGTGGTTTTCTTGCCTGAACCTAACTTTGGCATACAAATGACACGCGAAAAGGCAAAAATGCGTAGTCGTGGTATTTATACACCTTCCTGTGAGATTGGGTTGAAAACACTGAGAACGGTTTATGTATCTGTTTGGATTGATCGCTGATGATGGTCTTTTAATTGTTTTTAACAAAGTCCAGGAAGAAAAAAAAAAAAAGAAGTCTGATGTGCTATCAGGGTGTAGAAATCGTAGAATATTTGTGTTTCGATTTTGTCATTAAAAATGTCACAAATGTAGATTTACTATTACACTATTGCTTTCGTGAATCACTGTCATAACACAGCTATTGTACATAGAGACAAATTTCCTACAAAGTTCAGGGATGTGTCCATGCCTAACAGGAGGTAAAAAAGTTTTTTTTTTAATCAGGAGGGTTATTTTTCCTCGACTCAAGCAGCACAAGTTTTCCGTGGCTAAAGATGTTTCAGTGAGACAGTGACCGAGTTCAAGAGCAGGTGGTAGTAGTATGTGTAGGGCAGGGAGTGGTGCGTGAGTCAGTTCAGCCCTCTTTGATGTCGTGTAAAGTGGCGTCCGTACGGAAAATACACCGGGTGCACCCTCGTACCGGTTATTTCTGGAATGAAAAAAAAAAAAATTGACCTCCAGCGGAGATGGTATAAACAGAGCGAGGTGTCCTGTTCTCTCGGGGCAAACTGAAACTCTGCACTGGAGGACCTGAGAGGGGAAAGAGTGAGATGTGAAGCTTCGTAGTGCGCCTGCTGAGATCAATAGTCGTGTTTTCCAAGCGGGAACAAGCGGTAAACATATATTTTCTTGTGCTGATTGGCGAACAGCTCGACGATTGAAGAGACCACCGCCAAATTGTTTTTTCCCTGCCGATATTAAAGTGGCTATCTCGAAGATTTTCATTTAAATAAATGTCTGTTAAGTCACTATCTATCGCTGAAGGATGTAACACGATGATTGAGCATTTGAACTTGCGACCCTCTGAGGCAACAGTGCTAACCACCACTGCACCACCTCTATTAAATTAAGGAAATAAATGAATTATTTTGAGGGTTTTTTAAGAATTACTCAGTTTTCGGAGCGAAAAATTCAGCACATGAATCATTTTTTATTTGAGGGCACAAATTACAACTTTATTAAACATCGTTTCCTCCTCACACCGTCCAGCCTCCATGCATTTTAGTTCAACTTTAAGAGTCCACTGTCACTGTCAAGCATTGCCTCTAGCCACGCCACAATGACAAAACCCAATCAGTTAGTTTTGTGGATACTGTGTATCCAACAATGAGTCTGTTGTAACATACAGTGTTAGATACTTTTCCACACCTCTTTTGAAGGGCACATTAATGTTCTTAGCAAAGAAAAAAAAAGTTCAATGTTTGATATTAAAAAAAAAAAATGCTTCGTTTCATTTTATATGTCTTTTATATGAAACAAAAAGGATCACCCTCTTGTCTGTAAATGTGTTTGTGCAAACATGGCACATATCATGCAGTGTGGCCAGGTTACAATCATGGAATCAAAGGGGTCTGAAGAAAGAGCAGATGGATCTCCAAGAATATCTGTTTTCCCTCATTTTTTTCTCAAAAAAGCCGCTCTTGTTCATTGTGTTGTTGCATCAAAAGTGTCTTTAAAGGTGCAGGATGTGTCTCTTTGTGGTCTAATATTCACCTCCAGCTGTTTCCGCACCAAGCCGCGGCGTGGCGACGATGTTGCAGGACTCGGGAGACGCGGTTGACTTTTGTTGGTGTAGAAAAGCTCAAAGTGTTTGTTCGTGGTGGCGGGAGGAAGTCTGTTTACCACCTCAAATTCTGATGCGAGTAATATGCTCTAAGGACTTTTTCTTCATCTGATTTTGGTACCATGTAGCCTGAAGCAAGCACCACTGTGTCCCGTGGTTTGTCTGTTTTCCATCCTCTGTATCTTAAAAAAGGATGTGTGCTTTTGTCAGTGCATCTAGCGTTGGGAATTGCTACTTTAGCCAGTTTCTTTGCCCAAAACTAGACATGGATGTGCCACAAAACTGCACATTTCTTTTAACATTGTAGTAAGTGTAACTCGTGCCTATATGACCCCCCCTCCCATCCTCATCTAAACTGTTTTCCTGCTCAATCCCTCACTAGAATTTTCTACAAGAAGGCCATTTCTTTGTAAATACACGTGTTGGAGCAGCTATGACTAACTAAAACAAACAAACAAAAAAAAAAGATTTAATAAATATTTCTTTGTCGTTGTAATTATCGTGTCTGATTTGTCTTATTAATCGTCTTGCAAAATGTGAGTGACAGTCTGTGAAGCGGAATGAGCGGCGGAGAGGCGTGAAGGCTTCGTCGAGTGTTTGTCGTGGTTGTCACTCGATGCATAATCACGCAGGCGGAGTCCGGGGGACGTGGGTGAACAGCTGTTTCTCTATAATCTGGAGGTAATTCACTGACTGAAAACAAAAAAAACAAAAAAAAAACAGCTTCAATTAATCTTGCGGGAATGTGCAGCGCTTCAGGGAGCTCCGCCAAAAAAACTCTTGTCTCACACAGTCTTTTGCTCCTCGCTTCGCTCTGCCTCTCTCTCTTGCTGTCTGCTTCGATTCCTCACTTTCTGTCTCTCTCTCTTCCTCCCTCTGTCTCGACGGTGACTTCGCCACCTTTCAGCAACCTGCTGTAAAAACTTTAAGACATCCCGTCGTAAGATTCAGACCGTGTTGTCACAAGCACAATGAGAAATTTCTCGGAAAAGGTCAAGAACATGCAGTTCTTTGGTCTGATGTGACAACTTGTTTTATCAGCTGTAATGACGGCGCAGTTGAGATGTCTGGTTTGGAGCCATGAACTCTCGGTGGCGGAGGAACGCAAGGCATTTCCTTTCTCAGGTACTCATCATAGGATGAAATGATGGTCAGAATAGATGCAGCAGAAGCTTACGTATCCTCAGTTTATTATATCTTGAAGAGGGTCAAGATCCAAAACACTTTAAATACAAGCAATTTTAAGTAGAAGTTCTACATTGGAATGGACATTTTACTCAAGTAAAAGAAAAGAAGCATAAGCACAAAACTGCACTCAAGTATCCAAAGTGAAAGAACAGATAGTGAAAACTTAGAAAGAAAAAAAGAGAGAAAAAAAACAAGAAAAATACTTTAGAAAAAATACCAAAACCTCAAAACTGTATTCCAATCACAGTACTTGAGTCAAGCTTTCCACTTCCACTGCAGCTCGAGGTCTGCTCTGTCAGGGAACATGGAGTAAACTGTATCTTTCCACTGTGTGTGAACAATGAAACATGCAGCGAGTGTAAAGAGATGCTGCTGGTGGGCTGGCTCTCTTCTCTTCCGTAGCCGCCGGTGACACCCAAGTCCACCGCCACCCCTCCGTCTCGGTCCTGAAGAGGCCACGTCTATTCTCAGACGGCCCTGTGGTGAGGTGCTAACTGAAGGACAGTTCACTCTCAGTCAGTGGAGTGTCAGCAGTGGTTAAAGACAGAAGAGAGGCCTTTAGTGGTTAGAGAGATTTTACTGCAAGCACAAGGGCCCACTTCAATGTCTTCATGAAACCAAAGTGTCCACCCCGCTGAAGTGTCCTTGAGGAATATAATTGAGTCATAACATGCTGTTCTTGTTTCAACATAATGACACTCATTTCTAGCATTTCTTGAAGCGACTTAGTTTGCTTAGGAAAAATCATCCAACTGCTCTGGCAGAAGGTCTTTTAAGAAAAGCATTTAAGGACACAACTACCAGTTTATATTCTGAATACACACGGTGAGTTTTAAAGGCATTCATAATGTATCTATCAAAAAAATGGAAAATGTTTAATGACCACGTATTTCACTTGTTTTCCAACACTATCCTGTCACAGCAACTGAAGCCATATTAAACTTTTTATGGTTATGTTAAGTCGGTCGCAGCACTCGGTTAAGTTTAAGAAAAGATCATGGTCTTGATTTGATACATAAAAGTCTGCAAGCATGAGACACAAGTATTTACTATATTTCTCTAACCACACGTGGGACTCAGGATGCCAACCCGAGACTCTTTTGTACATCCACAATCCATCCCAACCACCTCGCCACAAGCCCTGTGCGGTAAGTAAATGTTGTACTTCCTGCACTCCAACCAAACAATGCCACAGAACATAATCCAGGCAGCGATTATTGTCTGTACAAATTAGTCGCAGATGACTGTAATTTGTAGGAGACAGGGATGGTTTTAAACTAAATCTCTTTGAATTTCACTGATTGTATCTCCGTCCGTGGGGAGTTAACCAGAGGTTCAAGGCCAGCTCGGACCAAGTACGGAGTTCACCTCATGTGCCATACCGAGGTTGCCCTTGAGCAAAGCACCAATCTGCTCGGGGCGCAATATCCTCGCTCCATACATTAATGCATGTCTATAGGTCTTGTTTGTGTGTATTTCTGGGACTCAGCACTGCCAATTAGCAGTTAACCCCAACATGTAGTTATTCATCAGTTATTTGCCTTTGTAATGTAGAAATGTGCAGAGAAAAAAAATCATATGAAGTATAGAACGACAGAAAGTAAGAAAACAAACTGAGTTCAAATGTTTTCTGGTCTTTAGTTTAATTTTTTGTAAAGCAACAAATTCAAAACATGACATTCCCTTTGCTATTATAAGTCTTTCAGAATGACTGATGCACCTGCTATTCATAGCCAGAGATGGTTTGACCTTGTTGAGCTCCTGTCTCCTGTTGTTATGGAAACGTGCGTATTGAAATCACTGATTCTTGCAATGTACTGAATTATGCTTCAACATAATAATGGACTTTTATAAATGCTTTCACCCTGAGATGTCTCCAGTATTTTGCCTACCTCCCGTACGCGTTCCATGTTGACACATTGTTGGATTGTGGGAATGTCTGAAACTGGACTTCCCACTGATAACCAGTCTCCTGTTATCTGTGTTTTGGGTCTGAGGGAAACATATCTGTGAGACACTTCCACTTCCCGTTCTCTCTGCTCTACTCACTGATTTACTGACCTCATCTGTGGTTGTGTGAGCTGTCGGTAAACCTTTAGGAACACAGACGTAAACACATATTCAGTGTTAGGATGCAATCCAGTGTTTAAGACTCAGGGATTCCTCGTATGTTTAAACTCTTACTGTAAGATTATGGAGGATAAAACCAGGAACCTGTTCACAGTGGCAGGATTAACTACAGACCGACTCACTGTATCTGCTCTGCTGTTGGATAAATCAACTTAAGACTGTGAAAGCTGCTGATTATCATGAGGGATGTATTCCTTACAACACTTCCCTGTACCTCCACCGCGTCAGCTTTTTCTGAATTAACCCTCTAAGACCCACAACAGACCAGTTTTTGTCTTTTTTAGGGGGAGATAGCAGGTCAGCAGTAGATGTCACACAGAAGTGGTGTACATCATCTGAAAGCTGGGAACCTGAAGATTCATTTGAGATGCAGCTCAGCACTGTGTGTCTAGTTGTTCTGGTCATAAATCAGACATAAACATGAATGAATTAATTAATTACTTATGTCTCATAAGCTGTTGCAGCAATTTTTGGGTTGATACCATTTGTTACACAGATTTGGTGCAAAATGTATCCATTTTTTACCAATCAAGAATTTAATAAAAATGATCAATAATCCCTCCAAAATACCACATTAAGACTCCAAGACCTTGAGGAACACCAAAGAAAAAGCCATGCTGTGATTTGGTATTAAAAACTTTTGACATTTGGAGATTTCTGCAAGAATTGCATTTTTCGGTGATTGGATGGCGAGCACTTCTGTTCTGGAAACTACTCAGAAACCCCCTTATTGTCAATCTACCTAGGAAAGCCATCAATCCTCTGAATGCTCTAGGTCTGTAGTTTGTGGTTGTAAAGTTTCATGAGGCTGTGATTATCCTAGAGGTCACCACAGGTCATTTTATAAAGTGAGGTCAAATTACAAAAAATGGTCTCACTACAATGAAAATGGCTACTATGGGGACTAACATCATCACACATGAATGCAATTGGGCTCATTGGATCCACAAGAGTCTCAGCTTTACACTGATACCCAATTTATGCAATTCCAAGACTGTTTAGGGACCCCGGTGTGCAGAAATATTCAAACACACCATTTTTAGAATAAAAAAAACCTGCATGTTTTTGGCCCAAAATTGCATGTGATTATCATAAAGTGGGCATGTCTGTAAAGAGGAGACTCGTGGGTACCCATAGAACCCATTTTCATTCACATCAAGGATCAAGGTCAAGGGACCCCTTTGAAAATGGCCATGAAAGTTTTTCCTCACCAAAATTGAACCTAACTTTGTATCGCGGGTCTCAGAGGGTTAAGAAAAACAGCCTTGTTCTAAGCATTTCTGAGAGTTTTTGAAGGGTTTTATTAGACTATAAAACAATCTCCACGCCCAAAAACATCTTAAAATTTGAAGAAACTTAATTTAGAGACATAATTTTCACTGGACAGCGATGTGACATCATGGGAGTGTTTGTGCATGAGCTCACAGCTGATCATCTGTGTGTAATCTGCATTAGACCACCTGAGAGAGCGAGGTGCTGGAGGGGAGGCTGCTCCATCATTTTCTTTAAAACAGTAAAGGTCTAGAATCTGTCCTCTGTCACTTTCTCCATCTGCAGCACGCCTCACGCAGCAGACGCCTCAGCGGGAGGTGTGAGGCGCGTCACTTTCATTAACTCAGCTGTGAGGAAACCTGCCACCTTGAGAAAATGTCAGCTGCAGGAAGTGGAGGCTGCTGGTCGCTGTTGCTTGGTCTGAGAGTGCAGGGGATGTAAACCGACAGAGCAGCTGCAATGGGGTTTGTTTTCCCCAAAAGATACGAGGACACTGTCCACTGTACTACAACAGTTTGTGTTTGACCTTTTTGTGTTTCAACATGCCCCCGTGCACAAAGCCAGGTCCAAAAAAAAATGTTGTTTTTTTTCAATTTGGTGTGGAAGAACTTGACTGTCCTGCAACAGAGTCCTGACCTCAACCCCATCCAACACCTCTGGGATGAACTGGAACACCAACTGTGAGTTCATCCTGGAGTTCATCGTCTCAGAGGACAATATCCAGATGGATGCTGCAAAGGTCAGTGTCGTCACTGAACGGCCCACGCCCTCAAATCGAAAACAAGTTTAACAATTCCTGGTCTACAGCACTGTTGCCACCCTAAGCTCTATAAAACTGCATTCAAATGTAGGATCTGGAGGCAACGGTACAACATTTTGGTACTGGAAGCGTTTCTGGTTTCCGTTTGTAGTCAGAGTAGTATCGGCCAATCACGTTTAAGCAGGCTTGGTTGAATGCAGGTTAACAGTCCGCGTGGAGAGCAAAAGAGGCGGAATGCATTGGCCGAAATGCAATCTCGGAACTCCCCTGCTATCGTCTGACAATGATTTAGCTTTTTATTGGTTTAAAATAAGCTTGTAAACTGGTTGCTTGTGAAATACGTTCATACACGTCCAACTCCAGTCTTGCATCTCAAGTTGCTAAACAGACTTTAAACAAAAAGCAGGGCACAGAAAAGGAAATCTTGGCCCTGATATCCGCTGGCTACACCGGAACCCCAAAAATATATAGACCTTTGCCCCCCAGAGGCTTATCCGTTGTCAGACCGGATGCCGATGGGTTCCGAGATTGTTGCCTCCCCACTGCTGCTTCCAATGTGAAGTTTCAGTGGTCTCCCGAGGCTGAATAGGTTTTTCAGAGGAAAGAGGGAGAGTTTCACCTCGGCACCTGTCCTCAATCTCACGGACTGGTATACTCTACTGAGGAGGTGAGGACTATAGAATGATGCAGCCTCCCCGTAGTTTTTTTGTCCTCGTCCAGGAAACAACTAAAAGGCCAGTGTCAGAGGACCTGAGTGATTTAGGCGGAGCATACATTGAGAGCATGTCTGACAAATACTCAGGTGCTCGCCCATTAAGTGATTTAAACACCAATAAAAGGATCTTAAAATATATTCTACAGCTGACAGGTAACCAATGCAAGACAGGTAAGATGTGCGCTCTACCACCTGAGCCACTGACCTCCAATTCTATCAGGTGGAACAGTGAGGATGGTCCCTGGCAAGTTCCTGATCACCCTTGGACATCACTCAACTTGTGATACTTGGCAACATATGACCGGGGCCCAACATGCAGTCATAGCAAGAATGAATTCCTCTATGACCGCCTGATCTGACACAGGGGTCGTCATGGTTGGAAAAATTTGAGGAAAACTGTTGGAAAAAAAATTGGCTGATGGATGTGGATTTTCAGGATGTACTTATGTGCTCTAAAATAAAATAAATCAAAGCTTAGGGGAGGTCAAAATGAGATGCGAGACTGAGTTGAAATCCCTGAATATCCAGCATACTTAACAGACTAGTATGTTTCCAGTTTGACACCTTCCAATTTATAACCCTTCATTTTTCTGATTAATTTTCCCGTCGTCTTGGTCTTAAGAACGTCTCATGTGGCTCGTGTTAATTTGATCTCATGGGGAGAGCCCCCCCGTAATATCTCCACTTTAATTCTCAACGCTTCCTCTTCAAACTTATATTCCTGTCCTCTTCAATTTAGGTGAAGGCTCGAGCAGATGGAGTTGGGCGACAGGCCGCGGTAAATGAATCGTTTTGGGAGTGAGATGTAATATCAGCAGCCAAACAATCGAGCCACCTCTTCAGGAGCGGCGACCTTCGACCGCGCCGCAAACCCCGAGGACAAACCCATTTCAGAAATCATCATGGAAAATCATGTTGGCCGTGTGTACAGACAGCGAGGGACAGGCTGTATTACTAAACTCCCCCGTATTCCCATAATAGAGACCACACAATGGCACGCCGGCCAATTCTCGGCCCCGCTGTTAAAATGAAGCCCTATTCAGTTTTATGTAGGCCATCTGTAAGTCCACTCAATCCTAAAAATAAAGACTGAGTGGAATAGAACACATTCATTGCTCTGCGCTCTCGCCGTGGATGGCTCCGAGCTGAATGGGATCTCTGAAAGGAGAGAGCTGAGCCAGAGAAAACACAGAGCGCACCGCTGTGATTGACTCAAGGCCTGTGAAATAGGCTAAATCTATTATTCAGACATTTACAGGACTGTAGGGTAAAGCCCATACCTTAGGGGGGAAAAAAATCAATATTTGCAAAATGGCCTCTTGTACGGGTGCAGCACTGTCATCATTAGTTATTCTTCTCTACAATAGAGCCACAAAATAATGTTACTTTGTCTGTCATTGAGCACATTATTATGTATTATGTCAAGTTAGCATAATAACTGTTCTGCATAATAGAAGCTAACAAGACTTATTGCTGCAGTAGCTACTGTATTCTGTAGTAGCAACTGATTTTGGCTTCAGCAGGGCCAGCCCAAGATGTTTTGGTTATAAGCACCACACTGCTACAGTGGAAGTTATGTCTCAAGCTTAACGGCATACAACACTGTTATACAGAAGGTAGAAAAGTTGAGAAGAAGTTAGTCAGTTAAACTGTACAACATACTCATGCATCTTTGCTAACCCTATTTAAAACTAGGGCTGTCAATCGATTAAAATCCATTCAAAATGTACCTTAAAGGGAGATTTGTCAAGTATTTAATACTCTTATCAACATGGGAGTGGGCAAATATGTGGATTTATGAAAATGTATGTATATATTTGTTATGTGAAAATCAATTAACAACACAAAACAATGACAAATATTGTCCAGAAACCCTCAGAGGTACTGGATTTAGCATAAAAAATATGCTCAAATCATAACATGGCAAACTCAAACCCAACAGGCAACAACAGCTGTCAGTGTGTCAGTGTGCTGACTTGACTATGACTTGCCCAAAACTGCATGTGATTATCATAAAGTGGGCATGTCTGTAAAGGGGAGACTCGTGGGTACCCATAGAACCCATTTTCATTCACATATCATGATGTCAGAGGTCAAGGGATCCCTTTGAAATTGGCCATGACAGTTTTTCCTCATCAAAATTTAGCCTAATTTTTGTTAAATTTGGAGCGTTATTGAGCCTCCTTCCCGACAAGCTAGTTTCATATGATAACAGTATCTTCACTCTAACTTTAAAATTGAGCCTGCTGCAACCTAATAACTAAAAATCACAAGTTGCATAATGCATTAAAGAAATTAGTGGTGCTACAAGCGAATTTGCGTTAACATGTTATTATCGCGTTAACTTTGACAGCCCTACTTCTGATGCCTCCATGCATCCTTCAGCAGCATGTTACAGTAACTGTTACACAACAACAACATGACGCTGAAACACATGGGACAATACGGAGCTGCAGGCGGTGCAGAGGCAGGTGTTCTCCCAGCCCGGGGCCTCCGTGGGCCACCTGGCACTTAGGTACGCACACAGTTACTGTATGAAGACACATACTACTTGCCAACAATGCAACTGCATGAGATCCCAGGAGCCAGCTCACAGACAGGGCAGCTCTACAACACACACTTTAACATACACACAGGAACACCCACACAAGCAGTCGCCACGGAGACGACCTCTGCCCAGATAGAATTAGTACAAAGTGGTACAAAGTAACTGGAACAGGCACTGGAGTTCTGGGAATCTCAAGCAGCTTGTTGCAAATTGTTGATACACTGATAACATGAAATAGTTCTTACTTTAAGGGAAGTGATAGCGTGCTCCGGGGATGATGTATTTTTGTAGGCCAACCAGGAAGTTAGCACCGTCCTGGGTTCCCACGACAAAAAGCCAATGGGATTTTTTCATTGGGTTTTGGATTATTGCAGAAAATAAGCTCGGTGGCAAACACACATTTATGATACTACAGCAAGATAATCTCCACAAATGAACATCACTTCAATGATTTTTTAAGTGTAAATGCAATCACCAGAAGTAAAAAGCCAATGAGGACGAGTCGGCTTGATGACGTTTAGTAGTCTCATTTAGCCACTTGTTAGCAACCACCTTTTTTAAGACACATAAAGGCTTCAAATTTCATGAGTGGGGTATTTACCAACGTATCTTATGTCGTAGAACAAACCCTTAAAATCTAACATCTAACATCTAACTAAAAACCCATTCAAAAAACCCATTGACTTCCAGACGAGGAAACCAGAAGTTTTAAAATGCTAACTCATTTCTGGGTTTTAGGACTCATATGGTGCCTTCAAATCGAACTCATGAGATCGTATTTTGAAAATGAGCAGTCAGTCAGAGGTTGGCATTAAAGTGGTTTTAAGTTGTAAGTATCTAGAACAAAAGTGTAAACAACAAAAAACTAGAGATGAAAAAAACAAAAGTTTGCATATCACAATTCATGAACTTGGAGCTTTCTGAATCTTTCCATGTACAATTGTAACTCATGAGACCACATTGCTGGGTTGTTGAATAGACTGAAACACAACCCCACTTGGAGACACCAATAAAATGCATGACAAGGTTTATGGAAATAACAAATGGACACATGTGGAAACATAACACAGCATGGAGCCCAGTCTGTTATTTCTATATCAGGACACCTAGTGCATTATGGCTCTCATTCCATGGCCACTAACCAATTATTGTTTTTGTTTGCAGTTTAGAGGCCTAGTCACACCAGAAAGTGGCAATAGTTGTAATGAGCTAACAAACTTGCTGCCTGTCAGTAGCTGTGTGGGTTTGCTTGCTGTCAGTGTGCAAGCTTGTTAGCTTGGTTGCTTGGGACAATAACAGTTTATTCAAGAGATGTATTTGTACCATTGACTCCTTTGACTATTTGTTTTTGTTGAGTTTATACCAAAGACTGTGTATAAGAATTGGATGTAGTCATCATGACATCATCCATTGGTTTGTGGACTACGGTTTTAAAGCCTCAAGTTTGGCATTTTGGGCGTCGCCTAAAAACCACAAGAACCCTTGGAACCACAAGTGACACCAGAGGGTGGAGCTAAGCACAACCGAATGCTGAATAAGACATTTTTAGGTGTTCAAAATGTAAGTTAAAGTTCTACGACTAAAACACGGACATCTCCCAGACCGGACAACGCCATGGTAGCGACCTGTCCATCGCAAGGTAGCCACGCCCTACAGCATACCCTACTTTATGGTCTATTTGACTCTAAATGGGACCATAATTTACTAAATGAACATCATGCTGTATTGAAGAAGACTTTAAACTAGCGACTGAGACCATAAACTCATGTTTACGATGTTTACTGAGGTAATGAATCAAGTGAGAAGACTTCTCTACAATCAGACTTCTTTTTGCAACCAGAGGAGTCGCCCCCTACTGGCTATTAGAAAGAATGCAAGTTTAAGGAACTTCCACATTGGCTTCACTTTTCAGAACCGGAGGTTGACACCTGGTTTATACTACAACAGGAGTATTTTTGGCCATGTGACGCACAGCTGATAAGCTACGATAGCTTTCTCCATTGTGGACTCTTCGGCTCAGACGCTTGTTATTGTTCAAGGACGCAAAGTTCACCGACATTGAACTAGACATTGTTTACATGATGATCTTGAGTGTACAGTACTCTGTCTATATACTGAATGGCTTCCATGCATACAAGCGGCTTTATATACAGTCGTGGTAGAACTGTTGACTTATAACTTATGAACATCACGTCACATGTTCCTTCTTCTGTGGGAACGTACAAACATTTTTGTTCTAAGGCTTCCAGGCTCAACCTCTGCAGCGATGTATTCTGATATACATCCAATGTTATGGTTGATGGGAACAGTGAAAGTGACGTATGGCGATGGTCTGAAGTACCAACCTCTCAGAAACTCAGACTGGATATAAACAGTTGTAGAGAGCTTGTGTTTAAATATCTGGAAGCCTGGTTGCTGGTGAGGGGTCTGCATATATATATAGGATAACAAAGAAAAAGACCATGGTAATGAAAATCTACTGAACTCCCGTGGCAGTGTCTCCTTTACTGGAATGTATTTTGAGTTTCTGAACAGTTTGTGAACACAAATTAAAGTTATGACATATGTAAACATTCATATTAAGCATGCAGTTCTAACTGTCCAAATGCACAAAAACTCAGTTGGCTAAATGAGCAGAAAGGATGCTGGTGCACCGCAGAAAAAAACATTGTCTTTTATCTCATCCTAAAGGTCTGTTCTTAAAACAAACAAAATCTGCATAATTGTAATATTCTTCCAAATTACTGTCATTTTTCTTACTTTCTAGTGCAGCTATCTGCCTGATTTTGTTTAGGACTCTGAATATACAAACAATAGTTGGTATGAAATATTGTTTTGCAAAGTGTAGCCGGTGTAGTTTTAACATAATAAGAGACACCACAGCTGTCTGGTGTCTTATCGGTGTGAATAAATGGGCCGATAATTAAGGAAGGCACTTAAAAAGGCATCCTAATATTTACTTAAAGAGCATACACCCTGATCAGCTGACAGGCCCATGCTGCTGCTGCTGCTGCTGCTTTAGAGCTGGCAGTTACATCACTGCAACCCCAGCTCCATTCCAACAGTAGTGTTTGTTCTGTCTCTAACGGTTAACTGCCTCATTAGGACTAATGTTTGTTTGGATTTTAGTTCATTTATTTGCACTATAATATAAAGACAATACACTGAGAGCACTTCGGGATCTTAAACAACTCCACAGGTCCCCCTGGGCTGGAGGATAAAGTCAACGTTAAAAAGAGGGGGTGGTGTTCAGACTGAAATGGTTTGCTCCAGTGTTTCTGGTTGAACGACATGTTTCCTCCCATGAAACATGTTCAAATTTCACTTTCAATGTGCCACAGCTTAAAAACTTGAAAGAAAACGTTTTCCTACATTTCGCTCAACATAACTCTAGAGTATATAAATCTAATACCAGGCACATGTGTGAGTTTATTAGAGCGCTCAAAGGGAAACGCCACCAACACACTGGCTGCTTTACAAAGCAGGAACCACACACAGGTCCTTATAGTAAAGGCCACACCTGCTGGCAAACCACCGCAATCATGACAACCGATCACACAGGTGGGTCTGGAGAGTTTAACGGCTCACAGTTCATCATGAACAAACGGTTTCTGCTTGTCAGGTTAAATAATCAGGTTGAACACAATCTCCAATATATTTGAATGAGATGAAGACAAGCCAAAGCGGAAGAGGACGGGGGAGGGAAATATTACTTTTGGCATTCAGACCAGGAAAAGTAGTTTAAAGGGCAGATACATTATTATTTTTTATAGGTTTTTATATCATTTTGTAGCTTCCCAGTCAGCCCAGTCGCACAGCAGTTCATGAAATAGTCACGAAATTGAAATGTATTGATTTATGTACAAAGACACACATTTTTTTTTTTTTTTTTCGTGATGGTCAGCACAAGATTTATACATAACATAACACTGAACCGGGAAGTAAAAAGAGCGGCAAATGCCATGTAATGAGGCAGTCTGGGTGGATAGGTTGGGTCAAAAAACACAGAACTTTCGCCTAAGAGACAGGTGTTCATGTCCCATCTGAAACCACAAGCTCTTTTATTAGCGCTAACTAAGTAGTTTTTGTCACGTGACTTCCATACTTAAGTTACACCACTTCTGGAGTTATTTAAACTCAAACATCTTTTCCTAAACCTAACTATGTCATTTTGTTGCCTAAGCCCAAATAAGTCGATCTTTTCCTAAACCTAAAGCACTGGTGAGAAACGGCTTTAACTTCTTGAAAGATATCTTACAAACTGTTGTATGAGAGTACATCCCTCCAAGATATAACCCATTTATAGATCTTTAAATATTCTTTATACCATCCATTTAGTCACTAAAAGCATCACAACTTTGGCCTGTAATATTTTTGTTTTCTTTCAGTAGGATAAGCACAGTTTTATTTCTGCAGGAACTGCACTTTTTTTGTTAATTTAGAAAGTACTTCAAGAACGTCTTTCCAGAACATTTAAAGCTTTCAACACCCAGACATACATATAAGGTGTTTTATTGGTAATAAAATGGTCCAATGTAACATGTGTAATGTAAATCAGGAGCAGACATTTATACTATAACAAGGACGTTTTTAAATTATGTATTTCTACAGGTCACAAAGAGCTGCATCTTCAGTCTCATTTTACTCAACAGGAGTTCAGTTTTTACCATAAACTGGCAGATTAGTTATGTTTGGTTGTCGTGTGTTTCTGTTCTAGAGGCTGCGTTGGACAAAATCCCAGCTGCAACAATGTGAAGCAATAAACTGAACTGTAAAAAAGTAAAAACAGGAAGAACTTCTGAACTCCACTACATCTGTGTGTGGCACATGTGAGTATTTACGAGAGCGGGGGAAAAGGCCGGAAAACCAGCAGCATGTTCTGGCTGAAAGTCTTTGTCAGAGTGTTACGGAGCATGAGGCAAACAGGATGTTATAAAGGCCACAACCAATCAGGAGACAACTGATTACAGGTGTGTGATCTGTTCTCACCTGAGTGGTGCTGCTAGCTGATTACAGGTGTGTCTGCAGCACAATTCAACACAGAATACCACAGGAATCAATTCAAATGTTTTTCATAAAAATGAATAGCATGCAGCGTACTTATTACTTCTATTAATGCATAATATTATCTCTGGTGGAGATTGGTCCTTTTTTTATCCCTTTTTAGTCATGTCACACGTAGTCATGTCACGTTTTTAAAACGGGGCTGGGCTGTCTGATGACAAAGTACAGCGGATGTGGACGGGAGCAGCAGAAAACGGATTTTAGCCATCTAAAAAAAATCAATATCAGTTTAAGTCTAGACTATATTTAGAATATTTTCACCGCTTTACCTTGCTGTGAGACAGCCCTTTCTGATGAGGAACTGAAGCCTTTATATTGCTGTCCTCAAAGCCACCAGACTACATTCACAAAAACAGTAATTCTACCTCTTAGAACACGGGAGTATACATAAAACCCCACCTTAAAAAATCCAAACTAACCCTTTCAGTTATATCCAAACTTAGCACAGCTAACGTTGACTCAGCTGGTGCTAACGTTCACATTATTCATAACCATATTGATTAGCTTACTTTGGTAACCTACTTCACTGCTTTTTGCTGACGGCTGAGTGGGCGTTACCATTTGAAAAAGAACAAAAACAGAAAAGAACGCAGATGGACCCACCCATTAAAGAATATATCCAGAAGGCTCCCTATACAGAAATCATTATTTAATAACGTGCAGTTAATTAAATGAAAAGCATTTTTGTTCATATGAGTTTAAATAAGTAAGCAAATTCTGTTTCTGCAGCAGGTTTTAAAAACAGAAGTGTGACATGACTAAAAAGGGAAAAAAAGACCAATCTCCTTCAGAAATAATTTTATAAATTAATATAAGTAATAATGCATGCTAGTCTTGTTTATGAAAAACATTTGAGTTGATTCCTGAGGTATTCTGTGTTGAATTGTGCTGCAGACACACCTGTAATCAGCTGGCAGCACCACTCAGGTGAGAACAGATCACACACCTGTAATTAGTTGTCTCCTGATTGGGTGTGGCCTTTATAACATCCTGTTTGCCTCATGCTCCGTAACACTCTGACAAAGACTTTCAGCCAGAACATGCTGCTGGGTTTCAGTGCTTTCTTCCGCTCTCGTAAATACTCACATGTGCCACACACAGATGTACTGGAGTTCAGAAGTTCTTCCTGTTTTTACTTTTTTACAGTCCAGTTTACTGCTTCACATTGTTGCAGCTGGGATTTTGTCACAGGCAGCCTCTAGAACAGAAACACACGACCACCAAACATAACTAATCTGCCTGTTTATGGTAAAAAACTGAACTCCTGTTGAGTTCAGTTGAGTTGAGAAGATGCAGCTCTTTGTGACCTGCAGAAATAAACAATTTAAAAACATCCTTGTTATAGTATAAATGTCTGCTCCTCTTTTACATTACACATGTTAAATTAAAGGAGTTAAAGTTGTTTCTCACCGGTGCGATGCAAAAATGCGGTGCAGGAATAGGGAAAATCCAATATGCAAATTTATAGAGTACGGTTTAGACCTGCTCTATATGAAAAGCGTTTGAGATAACTTCTGTTATGATTCGACACTATACAAAATAGAATTTAAAAAAAACTATATGCAAAAATAAATAAATTAAACAAAATAAATTAAAATTAATAAAGAAAATTAAACAGAAGAACAAATAATTAACAATAATGAACAAATAAAGTTTGATAAGTTTAATAAAAAGATAAATGAAGGAAATTGAAATGGAAATATCAATATGTCACATTTTATCAATTAATTTAATCGATTAAATTAATTTAATATTATTTTTGCTACATTTAATGACATTTTTCTATTTTTTATTTACATCTTGGGATATTGGAATTAAGTTTTTAACTTTAATATGTCTTCCCTTGGATTCAACATGTGTTGTAGATTAATAAATAAGTAATGTTGAAGAAGAAAATGAATAATCTGCCCGACATGGCAGAGGCTGAAAACAGACCCCAGAGACCATGTCAAAGGCTGGATATTCTCAGACGTTATGACCTCTCTCTGCCTCATACACAAACACTTTAACACACTCACACACTCACACACACACAAATAAAACCCCGCAGACAGACAGGAGCATGCTCAGCACACCATCGGCTGGTGTTTGGTCTCCTACATTCCTTCCTTTTGTGAGCCGCAGTTTGAGTTCCCCCCCTCCTAAACCCCCTCTTCTTCTGTTTGACATTCCTTCCTTTTATATGCCTTTTCTTTGTTAATTAGCCTGAATGTTTTTATTGCCTAGCTAATTAACATAGCTTTACAGTGAGGTGACACCTGGTTCTGTTTCCCATGCTACAGTAGAGTGCTATTAACCAGCCTCGGGATCAGGAGTGTATGGTGGCCCGCAGACGCCTGCTCGCTCACACGGTTTGATGGATGAGTAACTTTGGTCCATTAGTCATGCAGTGCCACTAATAGGCACCACTCCCAGGGCTGAACAGGTCGAGACGGCCGATTATCACCAATGAAAAATGAAACAGCACTTGCATTTTTTTGTAAACTTCAGTTTGGAGCTTTGGCAGAGCCTCGTTCTCTTTCCATACATCTCATCCATAATCATATTTAATTGTAACTGTGCGGTATTAATGATTATTTTATTATGTCGACATCTGTTTGTCGTCAACTCAAGCATCTATTAAACATTAAACATTTTATTTAGCCATTGTGTTTAAAAAATGGCTAGAAAAACACAAATAACAAATAACAAATCCACAAACCACTCAAATATCTGACCAAAAAAAATTCTTATTAAAAACTGAAAAACATTAACTATAACAAAAATGCTCTTTTTTTTTGCCTGGAACTAAATTGATCTACTTTTTTGCTAATTTGCAAATTACGCTTTGAAGGGAAACATAATCTGAATTATGTTCCCTGGCATTTTACATTTTTTTTCTAGTGTAGGAAATGCTTCATGTATACCACACACTAGTCATAGGGAGGTGGTTAGGGTGGATGTTGGAAGTACAAAGCATGAGTTGTAATTTTTTTTATTAAGTGTCACAAATATACATTATAATTCTGTATTTATAAAAGGCTCAATAATATGCTAAAAACAGCTTGGCACTGTAGTTTTTAGTAGGAAATAGTGCATTTGTTGGGGACTATTTTCAGTGGCGGATCAATACATATTTGCTGCAAAAGTGTGTATTTCCACTAACAGCAGGGTGTATGTGGGATTATGTTAGAATAAACTGCAGTGTGTGTTCATGGTAATGGAGAAACCTGTCAGTGTGACTCATTGATGGGTTTTTAATAGCTTTTAGACAACAATGGACATCTATAGCCCAGAGGAATAAGATATATCAGACTTTATTTAATAAATGTTAATTGAAGGCAAAAAATGATTTATATTAAATGACTCAGGGTCCCACGTCCCTCTCTGCCTCCCTATAAATTCATAAATCACATAAAGGAAATTGCTTAATAATAATAATAAGCTAAATGCTGAAATTCTAGTGCACATACGTAAACTAGAAATAAATTTGGCTAGGTCTGGTGGTCAAAAGTTGAATCAAGAGGGGTGTGGGGTGTGCAGATGTTACTACGCCTTGATTCTCACAGCGCTGGAATGTTCTGGAAATGTTTATAGTCTGTTTACTCTGAATTAAGCTGTCTGAAGACACATACATGTCTCTCACGTCAAATGAAAGTGTACTTAATGTCCAAAACAATGACGTTTGTTTTTTTTCGGATGAGCCTCGGCAGTCCGCCGCGGAGGCAACATGTTCCAGTCTGCTGTTTCCATACTGTGCTGTCAAAGCTCCAGTCTATGAGTCAAACTCACACTGCAGAGTGAAAGTGAATATTTGTCTTGGCTCCTAATGTGTCGGGAGAAAATTAGCCATGTGTTAGAATAACAGCGTGTCAAAGTCCTGCAGTAACGTCCAGGCCTGCTCCTCTGGAGGAGAGCGACGAGGTGTGTCTGAAGGGAAGTTGGAAACACGTCGTGTGCTGTCAACCCTCTGGCAGTTAGGAAGCATGTAGCCAGGGTCAAAGGTCAAGCATTTCCTCAAACCAATACTTCCCCCTGCTTAACAGAGACCCTCCATCTCCAACTATAACAATCTCAGGTTGACTTGGTAAGAAGATCTGAAGAAAACGTACTCTGTACTGTACCTGAATGTAAAACTACTCCATTACAGTAAAAATTCAGTATTTAAATTTAAAACAAACAGGATTCTACTGTAAGATGTAGTCAAGGTCCAAAAGTATTTAAGATTTGTTTTTTTTACAGTGTTAAATAATTGATGTACATACATTTTAAAAAATCAGTACATTTGGAGATGAAATATTTTTGACTCTTTATAATTTTGCTTTCGAATCAGGTGTAAGGAAAAGAAGGGGTGAGAGGTGGGGGGATGAATGAAATAGCAAATGCGGAAGGAATGAATGTAGGACAAAAGGAAGGATGGATAGATGGGGAAATAAATAAGGAGAGAAAGAAAGGAAGAGACAAAGGATGGACAAATTGAAAGATGGAGGAAACAAAAACTAAAAAAAGGAAAGAAATGTTGATAAGAGTATTAAATACTTGACAAATCTCTATTTAAGGTATGCTTTAAACAGAAAAAAAATGTGCGATTAATTGCGAATAACTATGGACAATCATGCGTTTAAAGATTTTAATCGAGCCCTATTTCTAATACATAATATAATATACATTATACTGAAATGGGCCATTGGTTCTTTAAGTATATTCTGATGATAATACTTTTGTACTTTTACTCAAGTAAAATTTTTAATGCAGGATTTTTACTTGTAATGGAATATTTCTACACTGTGGTATCGCTACTTTTACTTGAGTAAAAGATCTACTTCCTCCACCACTAAGTGCTGTCATACATGTGTGTTACCATGGTTACCAAATGAACCTGCATAGATATAAACATTGTTTTCTACACGTCACCTTGAGTTTCCATTCTCAGATGATGGATTTGATAGAAGTTCAGCTTTTGAATTCATGCTAAAATAATATAACCACCATCAGTCTGTTGGTCCGTCTGCTTTGCTTTCACATTCGAAAAAAATAAATGGTCTCGGGTTTAGTGCAAACCAAACAAACCGAACCAAACAGGCAAAAGCACCAGCGTTAATTGAACTGAACTCAGCAGTTTAGGTGTGACAGAACCGTAAGTATACAAGAGTAACATTTTATTGTTGAATCAGGGCAGCATTCTTTTTCTCCCAAAACACAACTGCTGATGTAAAAAGAGTTGCACATGAATGTAATATGTAGAGGACACTGCTGGTTGTTGCTCTGGATTACAGGCCTCTTCTCAAAAGGATCCTTGATATTTTCAGTGAGGTATACCAGGACTCCCCGCCACTATCAGAGACTCAACGCCAGATTTGGTGTCAGTCTCGGGTTGCTTTTATCCGGCCACAAAGAACAGAGGCAGTGTGTGTATGAAAGCAGGTCTCCCCGGCAGTATCAAAGATGCTGCTGGCTCTTTGTCAAGACAAAGACGTAATGAGATCTTAGCTGTTCTGAGGCGGCCCCTGAGAGTTTCCCCCCACCGAACGTCCGGGGCCAGCCGCAGGTCAGGCCTCTCCTTGTGATTTATGTTCTTCTTTATCATACATAATGAGTGTTCTCACAATTAGCTGGAGACACGCTATCAAAGTCCAGCTCGGCGTCAGCTCTGACCCTCGTAGACGCAGCTGCCTCGTAACGACGAACCCGGGGTTTCGGTTTTAATGGGCGGAAATCGCGGCTCGGCCCGCTGCGGCCGCGGCTCGTTACGCCGCCTCACGAGAACAGCTCTCACCTCGTCACTGCAGAGCATCGGCTCGCTTTTTTCCCGCAAGCATCCTGCTGCGACCTTTGAGGTTTTTAGTGGGCTAGTAAATCGCCTTTCCTCAGTACCTGCTCACTTCTCGTAGGTGTCAATGATGGTGATTTTTTAAATGCGATGCATATTACAGGTGTCCTGCGTCAGCCTGAATCATAAAATAGCAACAGGACGCGTGAAAGAGGTGCCATGACCTCCAACGGTATCATTATTTGAATTCACTTGTCTGGCTAATATGCTAACAAACGTAGCCTTTTTTCTATATTTTTCTTTTTATAGCATTTAACATATACATGTAAAATGATAGTATAGACGACGAAGTACAAAACACTTACAGTAACTATAGAAATATGCTTTATATCATTGATGCAATAGTAGTGCATGGGGAATCAGCACCAAGCAACTAGTTATGAGCAATGCCAAACAAGACATGACAGCCACTGTGTTGATAAGTAGCCTATCTAGTGACATATTTGGATATACATAAGCGTTTCACCGACCGTAATACTATCTTTAAAAAGTATATACAATGTCTTTTAAGAGGTTAAATGTCTCAAGTGTGGCAGCCAGAATATCCTGGACATTGTTCATAAGGTGCTGGTAGAAAATGTGCTAACAACTTAACATCTATTGGCATAATGCTGGGCCACATTCACTGATATTAATAGGATACAGATATTTATACTCCAGCTGAAGCTACTGTGAGGCTTCAGCAGTCTGACCCAGACAAATCAAGTGGGTATCTTCCAAAGTTTAATACCAAATTTCCTGTTTTTGTCTCCCCGGACAGTTTTTCCTCGCTGAGCTGCGGCGGAGGGATTGTGACAAAAAGATGGAATGTTATACTAAAAGAGATGCCTGTTAGATTTGTCTAACTCAGACTGATGAATCCTCATATTTAGGATGAACATTGGAATAATGTTTTGTGCAGAAATATTACTGTGGAGGAAGTACAGCAACCAACATCAATCGACATATCGGTGTGTAAGTACTGTTTTCAGACATACTTGAAAAAATGTGAACCTATCCTTTAATTATCTTTAATTAACACAGAATGTGACATTTACATGACAGCTTAATTGATTTACGCAGTCAGTCTGACTGAGAGGAATGTCTTGTCAATGATCACAAAAAGAGGTTCAAGGTTCTTTATATGTCATTTGTCAGTTTCAGCAAAGCAGTCATTGGCAATGAAAATCTTTGGTCTCAGGTTCCTTCAACAACGCTCTATAAAATATGTAAATATGTATTTTATATATGTATATAAAAGGGGAAATCACACAAGTAAAAGCAAAAGGATAATCTAAGGAAAAAAAATTGTAAAATGTAAATATAAAATAGTAATGTAAATGTAAATTTATAATGTAGTTGATGACAGTCTTTCAGATGGGAAAACTGAATGTTAAGTTAAAAGGTAAACAACAACAATAGAGGTTTTACTATTACATTTTTAGTATTGTATTTCTAAACCAATATAATTTGCTATAATGGGACAAAAGTCACATTTAACTCAGGGAATAAATGAGTATTACTGTATGTAACTCTCAGATCATCACCCTCATGAATGTGATATTTAATTATAAGGACATTGTTTTTGTCCTTAACAACTGCTCAGACTATAAACTGAATACACGGTCTGCATAGTTATGTTTTTCATTCATTATATGAGCACCAGAGGAACAGAAACAAAGAGAATATTTCTCTTTTCTCGCTCAAAAGAAACAATCACTGATTGGCAGAGTCACCTTTCATTTGAATAACTTTCATAAATTATAAATTGATAATAATGTTAAATACAATCGCAAATAATTGAGGACATTAATTTCAATCGCCCTTGTTTCTTATCTCATCGTAAAAAAAAACACATAATTTATTAAAAATCAATCTCACTCAGTAATAATTCAGTATAATAACGTCCTCATTTCAAACCAAATCCCTGACAGCGGACATGAAATATTAATGTTACAAAATAAAGATCAATCTAAACACCACAGCAGATGGAAACATGATGATGTGTTTGAATTCACTGCTCAAAGAATTTCAATTAATGTTTACTGCCTGATGGGGAAACCCGATGTCGAACGGCGCCACCCACTCTTGGAAAACAATTTGGAAGCTTGTAATGAAGACTTGTACCGAGAGTCACATCGTGGCAGTTCTGCCTTTTTAATACTTTACAAACAAGCTGCTTTATTTGTTCGGGGATCTCCTCACAGAGCGGCACTTCCTGCTTCATCTTCTGTCGTAAAATGTAATATGAGCTTTTCATGCTGTACCACCATAAAAAAGACAGGTGGTGGAGTGTGTTGTTCATCCCAGTAGATAAAAGAAACTACTCTGTTTGAATCATGGTATGTATATAAGATATTTCATTTAGTTCAAATGAAAATGACCCTGTTTAAAAGTCCCCACTGTGCTCTGCTCTCGGTTAGCAAGTCATCTATTGTTTCCTCTGAGCTAATTAATATCTCCATGCCTCAGGCTCCCAGCATGCATCACTGCATGTTGCCCACAGAGCCAGACTTCCTGGCAAATTGGGAATACGCAGGGACACACACATTCACAAAATGTGCACAAACAAAAGCACACACACTCAGACACACACAGTTGCAAAATATATACATTCCCCTGTGAGTCCTCTGTGAACTGCGGACATCAAACAGCGAGAGGACGTATTAATATTTCACATTCATGTCAGACGTTCAGATGCACCGCTTGTCATCGCTCACAGCTGTTTGCTTGTCAACACTGATCCCTCCTAACAGAAACAATTCTCATTTGGCATAATGAATATTATGTCGTATACCATACTAGATTGATATTTATATCAGCTGTAGACATTCATGGTTCTCCAAGGATGATCCCTCATGTTCTCAGCGCAGGCTGTTCTCGTACCCTGTTCTTAGCTATACTTACAAGAAGTAATGCACTGTAAGTTGTGTATAACCCACAAAATCAATATGTATGCAATTCACGTAATCGTGAACGAGGAAATATAAATAATATAAACGCAGCGTAGAGACGAGGTCGGGTTGGATGGGTAGGTCAAAAAATAGCAGACTTTCGCCCAGGAGACCGGCGGTCGTGTGCCGTGTGAAACCAGAAGTCAACGTTGATTTATTTGTCATGTAAATTACATACTTAGGTAACGCTACTTCTAGAGTTAATTTAAGCCAAACCAAGATATTCTACTAAAACTAACGAAGTCATTTTGTTGCCTAATCCTAAACAAGAAGAGCTTTCCCTAAACTTAACTAAGTAGTTTGTTGCTTAAGCCTAGCAAAAGCACTTTAATCTGAAAATCTAGCAAAAACACTTTAATCTGAAAATCTAGTTTAAACACTTTATTCTGAAAATCTATTTTAAACACTTTATTCTGAAAATCTATTTTAAACACTTTATTCTTTAAATCTAGCAAAAACACTTTAATCTGAAAATATAGCTAAAACACTTTAATCTGAAAATCTAGCTAAAACACTTTAATTTGAAAATTTAGCAAAAACACTTTAATCTGAAAATCTAGCAAAAACACTTTAATCTGAAAATCTAGCAAAAACACTTTAATCTGAAAATCTAGCTAAAACACTTTAATCTGAAAATCTAGCAAAAACACTTTAATCTGAAAATCTAGCTAAAACATTTTAATTTGAAAATCTAGCAAAAACAGTCAAACTTGGAAATCTAGCTAACACAGTTGGTGGCCATGTCATGAGCCTGTAAAAAAGGAGGGGTTCAAAGGGTTAATATTTTTCTAATAAATGTTGAGTGCTGCACAACAATAAAAATGCAACCATAAAAAAGGCCCTGAGAGAACTGCTTCTAGTTTTTTTTTTTTTTTATATCCTCTTATTAATCTCCTGAAAAGTAATACTCGGTGTGTTCAGGGTGGACATGAGCAACATTACATTACATGGGTCGATGTAATGTCTGTTCTGGCTTTCATGTGGGGACTTTCTGTGTCCTCCTGTGACTCACTGCCTCCTCTATCTCATATTTCCTCATGTTTCCAGGCCTGCATTACCCACAGTGCAGAAACTGCTCTTTATGGATTGGCCCAAGCTTAACCAGAGCCATCAATTACAGGACAGTCAGACACGGCCGATATTTGGCCATAACTCAGTGAACCGGCCACGCAGGCAGCAAACTCCTGCAGCATTTAGCCAGCTAATAATGATTTAATGGATGGGCTTCGACAAAGATAAACAGTAACCTCCTGCTTGACAAGAGAAGCTACTAATTACATCATAGAGTACAGGCAGAGAGGCAGCCTGTCTCTACATGAGCAAATAAGCGGGTGCATATGTCTTCCATATGGAGGGGCCGAGCCCCTGGGCTGCAGCCCTGCCTCTGGAAACAAGACGACGGTAGACCGCAAGAGCTAGAACTTCCCAGGGAGACGCGTTTGAGCCGACTTTGATCATTATGAGCAGGAGAAAGAAGAAAAAAAAAGGGCCGGCTGATGATCATGAACTCATCATAATGAGCTCCGATTTCATTTATGATCATCAAAGGCAGCTCATCACAGCACGCCCATTGTGCACTTGACAATAAACTCAATGTCGCTGGGAAGAGGCACAGACAAAACATGCCAAGTTTCATTATTTGGAAACTCTTCTGCACTATTTTGGTAATGAAGCATTTCACATTCATAGCAGGGGCAAATGCTTTGGTGGTAAGTGTAGATATCTGGTATAATTTTACTCATGAAATTTAACGATTATACTTCTGCGGGGATGACTGTATTATGCAGTTGGCATCTCTAAGTAATCTATTCCATCGCTTGATGCCCTGGGAGAAATAATTTCAATTTGCACAGATAATGATGATAGCAAAGTGCAGTTTGAATGTTGATCAGACAGCTCATCATTCTCTACTCCTCTCGCTCTTTTCTTTAAAACAGAGGTTCCCAACCTGGGGGTAGGGGCCCTCGTAGGGTCACAAGACAAAAAAAAGGGGGTGTTGAAAAACATTTTTTAAAACAAATTGGTTTTTTTTTAGGGTTGTCAAAGTTAACGCATTAACGCAACTTTGGGTTTTTAGGTTGTAGAGGGCTAGAGTGAAAATACTGACGTCATATGAAACTAAGGAATCCATTGGTACCAAACATGTCATACTAGCTTGTCGCAAAGGAGGCTAAATAATGCTTCAAACTTGCGCTAAATTTTGGCGAGGAAACACTGGCATGGCCATTTTCAAAGGGGTCCCTTGACCTCTGACCTCAAGATATGTGAATGAAAATGGGTTGTCATGTCCCCTTTACAGACATGCCCACTTTATGATAATCACATGCAGTTTGGGGCAAGTCATAGTCAAGTCAGCACACCGATTAATCGTGATTAACAATGTAAAATCATGCGATTAATTGCAATTAAATATTCTAATTGATTGACAGCCCTAAAATGAAACAATTTGAGAAGAAAACATCAGTCTTTGGTTGAACTGCTAACGGCCAAACAGGTGCAACCTGTGATGAGGGGTCAACTTGGCACTGAAAGGTTGGAAACCAGTTATCTTAAAACTAAAACCATAGTGTTATTGTAGTTAAATTAATTGAGAACATTTCTCAACCAACCGCATTTTTCTCTCTGGGGCCATAATACGGTGCTTCTTGGAAAAATAAAACTGTACAAATGTTACAAAAAGCGTTCCCTTTCATTTAATTTCTCTGGTCAGAGATCAGCGCCGTGCAAGCCTGAAGCCCGAGGTGAAGACATGAACCTCGGGGCTGTGGTTTGGAACTCCAGTTGGTCATTTTCTCATCTTAATTTTCTGGTCTGTAATGTTTTTGACATCCATACCACCCATACTGAAGTATTTTTTTTGAGCAAGGAACATAATGTAGCCTTAAATAAATTCCATGTAGTGGCTGAACTATTTTGTAAACATGTAATTTAACATGATTTTCTGTTTTGTCACTTGTTTCTTGTTGTGTGTATGAGTGAGAGAGAAACTTTGTTGGTATGGAGGCCAGCAGCTGTCAGGAATTTTATTTTAATTCATGCTCATGTTTTGGTTCATGCCCTGAAATTAGGAAATTATGCCCACAAATGAGTCACCTGCTGGACTCCGTAATTATTTATTTATCTGTGTATTTATTTATTTATTTATCCGTGTATTTATTTATTTATCTGTGTATTTATTTATTTATTTATCCGTGTATTTATCTATTTATTTATTTATGTATTTATTTATTTATCTGTTTATTTATTTATTTTGTGGTTTTTCCATTTTTGTAAATGTGTTTTCTGATTTTTGAAAACCTTTGTCTTTGTGAAGGCATTTTTCAGTGTTTTTTTTTATTTTGCGTGCTTTTATTTGTTTTGCTTGTGTAATGTTTTATTCTGCTTTTTTTGTTTTGCGAAATGTTTTTCCACTCTTACAAAATATAATTAATTATTTTTTTTGTGAAATGTTTTGCTTTGCACTTTAAGGCCACCATACCTTCTAAAATAATCAAATTGAACTCAACTAAACTATAAAGCACTGATTAAATGAACAACACAGAGAAGTTAGTGGCGCACAACCTTTTCCCCAAACTGTGTCACTCCGTCCAAATAGCCCCATAGAGACTCGTGCATAACAAGTGAGGTATGCATTTATCGATGTGGCCAACGCGGTCAACAAACCGACTGGTCTTAGTCATAATTACAAGACAAAATACGGTGAGTTGAGCCCGGTCTCCGCTGGCTGCTGTGCCTTCGCTCACATTCCTGGTTAATCCCGTCATGTTGCAGTGTTTGCCTAACTAACACGATTTAGCCCGTGTGCACTGGGCCAGAGCCCTCACTCCGCGCTGCAGGAGCCTGAGTGGCATATTAAGTTATAAACAGACCAACACATGGAATTTGCCATTTTCCATTTTTTGCCCTTGTGCTTCCCTGGAACTCGTCCCAGACAGTTATGTCTTTCAGCAGGATTACCAAGGACTAAAAACACCCCTAGAAACAAGAGAGGAGGCCTGTGCAGGCGAATCAGACTTGCTCTATTAGAGAAGTGCAAAGGATATTTATTACAGCTTTAAGCAGCCGCAGTGGAAAAAAAGAAGAGACAGGGATGTAGGGGATAACACTTTTTGAAATATTACTCTAAGTGGAATTAATTCCTGCCTGCTGAGCGCCTGGACATCCCAGGTGTTACTGTGAAAATACCATCTGGCTCATTAATTGGAAGTTATTCCAGACGATTACTGATACCCCCGAGGACCCCGAGTCCACTCTCTCTGCACGCATATTGAATTGCATAAATAAGACACCGCCACGCCTCACCCCGGGGAGCGGCTCTACCGGGTTTTTATGGGTGAACATTGATTATCAACAGTTCAAGGTAGTTTGTGCACATTGAGCAGAATTCACAGGTGGAGGAGAAAAACGAAACCTCTGGGTGAAAATATGAAAGAGAAACAAATTGAAGTGTTATGAGTATCCAGACAGAGTAAAACTATTATTCTAATTAAGTTTACATCCACAAAGGTTTCTCTGCTCTCGCTGGAAATGAGTTTTTCCGCAATGTGAAACTAAGCAAAAGCAAAATGAGTCGGTTATATTTAGAACATAAATTGATTGTTTAGCAAATTGTTTTTTTATTCATAGCCCAAAACAATTCAGAAATTCAAACAAATGTTTAGAATAATGCAAAAACAAAACATGGTTTGATATACCATCATGCATTGTGTATTGTGTGCCAGCCTCCTTCAATAGGCCTTGGTTGGCCTATAAAAATACGTCATCTATGTACCACTCTATACTCACACCCTTAAATCAAAGAAGGAAAACATTTTTCTGGCCACTTGGGGACAGCACAACAAGCCATAAACACAACATAAATATATTCTCACATTGCAAAGATAGATGATGTGTTAGCAAACAGTTACCATTTACATCGAGAACACGCAGAGCAAAAATAGCATTTTCCTTTTTGCTCTGTTGTTGGTCTCCACCAACTCCTGAGGGAAATATCAGTCTCTTAGCTGCTAATTGTTCCATTATGTTCACCAGCTAGTCTCTAACTGTGTGCCTGCTGTTTGCTACTTCGGGAAATGAGGTTGATGAGAGTCAATCAAAACAGCAAAGTCTCGGGCCATAAAATCAAAACAACGAGCTGAAATACGCTAAAGTGCTCCGTAAAGCTGAGGGGGCGCAGCGGAGTCAGGTGGTAATTCTCTGCGGGTTCATCAGGACGAGCCCCAACTTTCACATTAAACATAATAATTTGATCCATTGTTAATAGGAAATAGATTAAAGCAGCTTGAAATTAAAGGTGAAAAACCCTCGAGGAAAACTAGCTGAATTACAATATAATTGACATAAACTAAAAAGTTTTTATAATGCCATCATGAGCCCATGATTTTTAATCTTATCAGCACAATCCCAGTGTTTCCCCATGTGTTGTTACTTGTGTTTTGGTATTTTTTGTTTTTTATTGCATTATTTTCAATTTACTCCCAAGATTTGAATCTGACCAGTCATGTTAAAGTAATGAGAGTTGACTAATTGCAAAGCAGCTGATTAATTTGTAAACACAAACACTTGAAAACCATGAAATTAACTCCACATGAAGTTCGGGGGGAGGGATCATTAGTGTCAGTTTGATCCTCATCTCAGTGGATCTAATGCGTTTCATCCTGAAAGCTGGTGCCCATTGATTAGAAAGAGTCGTGCCCTCGCCCCCTGACACTCGCGGCAGGGCATCAGTTCTCCGCACCTCTAACCTCACCACTTAACTGTGACCTCGGAGAAACAGACTCACACTGTTATGTTTCTGCTTAGCTCACAAAATGGATCCATGTTTTTCTTCTTTTTGCGGACAAAGATGCTGGGAACAATTTTGGGTTGTTTTTTCTCCCAGCTATCCTCAACAACAGGACGTTCACTGTGTCCAACTTCATAGACTCAAGAACAGTCTGATCAACAACAACAACAACAACTGGGAACAATCGACAGGCAAATGTGTTGGTGGCCAACCTACATTTCTTTAGCTGATGAATTGCAGATTTACAATAGCTGAGCTTCCCTCATTTTCTCCACATGTTCACAGCAATTACTTACAATGAAGTCGCAATTTGAAAAAACAACAACTGACACCGGATGACGGCTGTTATAACACCAATTACAGATCTATTCCGGCATCAGTGACAGATAGAAATAAATAACCGCAATAGACAATTAAAATGTTTGTATAAAAACAGAATGGACATGAGGCTAAACAGCTATATACTGTGTGTATATATATATATACACACTAATCCGGCGCTTTCGAGCCCCTAAAATGGAGACGTTTGAAAACGCTGCTGACCCCGTTTTAGTTTTAAGTCTCCGGGCTTGCGTTTCAGTCTGGACGGACAGAAACGGAGACCTTTTGAAAACGATGACGCAGACACCCACGTTCGTGTCTTGATTGGGTCTTATCAGTCATAAGGTGTCCTTCCCTGATTCGCATCAATTCCATGTGTCCAGCGCTGCTTCCTGTTTACACTGGCACACACATGCCCAGTGTACGTGAATGGTCATGTGAAATGCGGTTTCAGGTGTGGTAGTATGGACAGAGATTCATTTCTGAAGTGGTGCTAAAACGGTCATCTGGACTGAGATTGTTTTTGTTTTAAAACGCTGTTTTAGGCTCAGGCTGATTTTACAGGACTAACTATATCTACAACTCTGCAGTTGTATGGGCGAAATATTTGGATAGGCTACATTATTTTTCCATAATGAGACGAGATGCATTGGAACGGAAAATAAGAGAAGAATAAAGGAAAGCCTTTTGGATAATGGCAACACTCTGATGATTCAGATTATACACATCTAGTGATTTTCATTTTATGATTAGCATGATTAGAATGGCATTGATGCGGTTATGTCTCTATGAGTAGTTTGCCTAATCTTGCTAATTTAATTCTGATAGTCGAGTAACAACATATAGTACACCTGCGGTGCAAGTTCCTGTGGAAGCCTCCTCTCTCCGCACACATCATCTCTCCGGAGAGAAATTTATGGGATTGGAACGTCCTTGGATGAAGGCGAGCTGGAGGTCAAGAATAAGATGAATTATCTGAATGAGAAGCCCCCACGGCGTCTCAACCACTTCTTTTCATTATTCAGGTGCCCCATCTAACCAGCAGGAGTTGCTAGTCCAGCATCGAAGAATAACATGATCCCTCACTGGCTTCCCATCCGCAAACACAGCCAATTGTGTTTGTTGGTACACAGGACGATGGGGCCAAATCTCTTTCAAATTCAGAATGCTGCCATAAAATCTGACGTCTGTATGTTCTACCAGCCCAGTCGCACAGCAGTTTGTGAAGTATAGTCACGAAATGTAATGTATTGATTTGTGTACATAGACACACAAATTTCCCATTTATTCGTGATGGTCAGCATGAAATCAATCCTTATGTAATCCATGTAATTGTGAACCGGGAAGTATAAATAGCAGCAAACGCCAGGTAGGGAGGAGGTCGGGGTGGATGGGTGGATCAAAAAATATCGGACCGGTGTTTGTGTCCCGTTGATTTATTTGTCGCGTAACGTCCGTACTTAAGTTACAGCACTTTCGGTGTTATTTTAACTCAAACCGCAATCTTTTCCTAAACCTAACTAAGTAGCTTTATTTTGGAAAGACTGGAGCAGAAATTGACACGTGTGTCACGTGTTGTTGGACATTCGAAGGAAAACGCATGAAAAATATATCGTTGAAAGTCATGCTGAGAGTCATGAAAAAAAGGGAAATTTGTGTTTATGTACATGAATCATTAAATTTCGTGACTATTTCACAAACTGCTGTGCGACTGTGTTGGTTCTACATTGCACATTTTCTCTCCTTTGGCTATGTAGATTCAGCCTCCAGAATCATGACGCCAGGTCATCAAGAAGTTAAGATAGTGTGAAATCTCCATTTCAAGGTCCTCATTTTGAAAAGTTGAAGACAGCAACTATATTTAAATCTGGGAAAATGACAGCATCTGTTTTCACATCGGTTGATGTGTGTGGTTTCCAAAAATATCGCAAATATCTGGAGTCTAGTTTTAGCATCATAAAGTCTCACTCCCCCTCCTTAGTTTAAGTTTAGCTCTTTGGAGCCTCATTTGGGAGTGAGTGATAGAAACTGTCGGTCGGAGTGTTTCACGGATAATCGATGCGATCGCCCTGCAAACAGCCAATCAATCGTCCAGATCCCCGCATCATCCGCTCCATCCACCACCGTGAGTGATGGTGACACCTGTAATTGGATTCACTCGACGAAACAACGGAACAGAGGAACGGTCCGGAAAAAATGAGACAATTACACACAACGGTAATGCGAATTTAGACAAACTCATATTTATTCTGAGGGGCGAAGTGAAGCAGAAGGCGTGGCGGGCGCTCTTCAGAGGTGTTTTATTGAATTTGTCAGGCTGTTTCCTTCTCCGTGGCCCAATCCTTTCCTCTATCTGTTCTATCCATCACACACACACACAAACAAACTCAAAATGATGGGTTTCTCCCCGCACCCCAGGGCTCGCTCGACCCTTGCACCAGATTAAATCTGACACTCATGACCAACTCTGACAGGGGGAGAAAATACTGCGGGTGAGGCAAGGGTGGGAGAGTTGAGAGGGGGTGGATGAGTTTTGGGGGGGGGGTTTGGACGGTACGTTTAGAGTGACGGACTAATTAGGGCTTTCCTGCGTGAAGCTTTGTTTTCATATTTACTCCAGAGTATCAGAAGGCCAAACAGCTCTCTGACCGGACCAGCTTGGATTACATAGGATAGGCCTACACACACACACACACACACAAACACAAATACACACACACACAGTTTTGATGTGCGTTAATTTTATCATAGCTGTTACACAGAGCTGAACAAAAGCTGGCAAAGATAAGATTGACACTTGTGTTAAAACCCAGAGAAGAAACTTGATCTAATCAAACTGAAGAATGGCGCTCTCTGCTGGTTGAGAGAAAAACAAACCCATCCTCACTGAGGCGTCACACATTGATCAGATATGACAATGTGGGGTATAAAACTTCCCAAAACAATAATACTGTTTCCTGGAATGGGACCTGGAATTATTGTTAGACTGGAGATGACTTTTTACTTACCGTTCTTACTTTCTAACTTTATTGTACATATATTAAATATAGATTTATTTTTATTTTTTGCATGGGTACAGGACAATACAGGTGCATTGGAAATCTTGTGTGTATTTCTCAGAGTCAGCAAAAAAGAGGCAAAGCAAGGCAGTTAAAAGAGCAGCATTGGAAAAGATACAAACTATATGCTAAAAAACTATGAGTTAAATTAAAAAATGTAAAAAAATACACATGGATTCACTGTCCGAAATTAACTTTTTGACTCACCGTCCATGGTAGATGAAAAAATCCACCGGTCAAGCATATTTTTTTTACTAGCCAAAAATAATAAATTGTCTTTTTGTGTCACATATACATTTATTTCAGTACTTTTCATTGACTTAATAAGGAATTATGTTGAATACAAAACTAAGAGAACTTAATCAATATTTAATTTGCATGGTTATTTCGATTCCGATGTTAACAATGTAGCTAAGTTAAATTTAAATATATATTTTTATGCGTAAAAAGTAGTATTTGGTCAAAAAACATTTTTACATATGGGCCCCCAAAAAGCTAGAACTGGCCCTGCTAGCTGGTGCGTCTTAAAATTGGAGGAATAATAAAATAGCTAAAAGCATCTGCCAAAAAAAATCCTCTGGCTAACCAGGCTCTGCAGTAGCTACATACTGTATTTGATATAATGCTCATGTCAAAGCGCTCCCTGATACAGCTGTAAAAACCTGTAGTCAACCGACCCCGGTCTCCCCTACCAGGGTTTTATTTCCAGATTCCTGTGAACGTGAACTCTAAAACATACTGACAATATTTTACTGTGCAGGCCGAAGCACACGGAGCAAAATAATCTCACACGGCGCAAAAGAACAACATGTATCGGGTGAGACAATATATCACTCCACCAACGCTGTTTACATATAACATTATATATCCATGTACGTCATGCAGTGAAGTTGCAGCTGCAGGGGAAACAGTGGTGAGTGACCAACACAGTGTGGCTCAGAGGAATGAGATGAGGTCATTTAAATAGTATATAACTTTAAAAAGAAAGAAAATATCCCCAGAGAAAGCACACAAAGGGGGCACGGGCACGTGAAGGTGGTATCGCTGCGGAAGATTGAATGTACAACATGTTACCTTACCATGAATCATGATACATCCATTTCCTGCATTGTAGTTTGTGACTGATCTCTCCCTGAGGATAATTACAGCCTCTACAGTTTAGCTTTTCTCCAGTGATTTCCTGCCCCGTGAAATTAGGCCTCGCTGGGTCCATTTATCATCCCATTACCACAGCCCTGTTCTCTAAATATAGATCCAGGTCTGGAAGAAAGTGGAGAGCCAGCGATGCCAACAACAACAACACCAGCAATCACACCATCGGTCACCGCCGCTTGATTACGGCACTTTAGATAAACCCGCATGTTTGAAAACAAGCTTGACCTTTCTCTTAACTGTGGTTGGATCGGAGGGAGCTGAGCTTAAAACTGCACAAACAACCATTCTGTGAGACTATTTCATTGAGCATCACGTCCAAAAGTGAACTGATTATTTATTAATTGATTAACAATTGATCTCTGTTAACTATATGTCATTTCTTGGCCTTTTTGGAAGCCCTATTTTCCAAAAAGAAGGTGGTGGTGACGCTAGAGAAGAGGTCATGGGGTCATTAAAATCAAAGTTCATACTCAGGTGTGTATTCTTCAGTGGATATCATGGAAATCTGGCCATTATTATTGATATTTCATGTGTAAAGGTGGACATTTTGGTCCGAGAGTGGAATTAGAGGACAAGTGAATGGTAAATGGACTTGTGTTTATATAGCATCTTTCTAGTCTTCCAACTACTCAAAGCGCTTTACACTACATGCCAGGATTCATCCACTCACACACTGATGGCAGAGGCTGCCATACAAGGTGCCAACCTGCCCATCAGGATCTAATCTAGATCACGATCTAATCTAAATACTCTTTCACACACCGATGGCACAGCCTTCAGGAGCAATTTATACACTTTGACATGTGGACCAGAGGAGCCGGGGATCGAGACGAGGGGATGACCGAAAAGATTCCTCCTCTGGTGACCACGAATGTTTACAGCAAACTTTATGGAAATCTAGATGTTTGTTGGGTAAAAAGCATGACACCAAGGGGCGTGACATGACGCCTGCCAAGGGGCGTGACGTCAAGGGGACAATGTGGTGGTATGTGATGAGTTGGGATGAGAAAGTGTTGGGGTTTCATGAATATCCGCAGCAAATTTCATGGAAATTCAGCCAGTAGACTCCATGTCTTGGGCCAATGTGCTGGTCTCCGTAAAATGTGTCCTGACCCTGAAAAGTCAAGGGATTAACAAAGTCGTACTATTCATTCTAGGCACTATAAATACGTGTACCACATCGCATCGCATTCTGCACCAAAGTAGTGGACTGACCAACGTTGCCATGCTAGAAACTGAGGCGAGAGAGACGTCCTTTAAGTTGACCCTGTGGCCATGATATTATACAGGTACAGAATATAAGAACATGTATGATAACGTCTACAAGGTCTACACTTTTATTTATTTCAACATGGCACCGCTGTTATGAATAATGCAAAAGGGCAATAAACATTGTGAGAGAAAAAAAAAAGTCCTTAGAGTCGGTGTGATGAACCCTGCGGAGGCAGCACATTACTCACAGACGTATGATGGCCTTAAATCCATATCTGGGGAGATGTTATGTGCATCTCTTGAGCTTTTCTCTCCCTTTGCTTTATGGTTAAAGACGAAGTTTCTCAGGCGTTTTAAATTATACACCGCTTCATTAAAACAAGGGGCTCTTATTCAGTCTTTTCTTCCAGGAAATATGTTTCATGAGCGGTCATTAAAATTCAGTTAACATGTACGACAAACTCTCCGGGGAGGTGCGTACTGGTAGCGTAAAATATGACCGTGGCATGTTTGACTTTAGTGGGGAAATGAGGGAACAAGCGGTAACACTTAGCGTGATGTTTATTTGACAAGGTTGTCACTCCAAAAGGAACCTCTGGACTGACCTATAAACACTCTTCACCTGCAGTTTAAACACTGTCTAAGCTTTAACACTTCATTTTTATCGGAGAACAAGCACTCCCTTTTATTCTCTTCGTTGTATCAGTAAAACAGCAGGGGAAGTGTTTATTTTGAAAAGGACAAGTAGGAAAACATCTCTGAAACGACTTTGACCTATGGCTTTCCGCTGAGTTTAGATTGAATAAGGTGGCGGCGGTCGTATCAAAAAAGGCCTCCGAGGCTATCAGGAGTGCGTCATTATGTCGGTGGGAAAATGCGGAGCGGGAAGTGAGAAGTGATGAGGGTCACGGCGGGGTCGTGACATGAGGAGCGGGGTCGATTGAGTGAGAGGGCCCCGGGGGCTTCCGCCCATGCATGAACCTCCTCAAACAAACAAAATATTTCATCTGAGCACTTCAAGACTTCTGTTCCAAAACACATACATATATCCAACATGTGGACGTCTAAACAAGTCAAATCAAAGCCATGGCTCTGGGGATGACAATATCAGTCTGACCAACACTTTGGTCCAGACTGAAATAGCGCAACTGTTCGATGGATTGCCTTTAGGGAAATCAAAGTTAACACGATAATAACGTGCAAATTCGATTGTAGCGGGCTCAGTTTTAAAGCTAGAGTGAAGATACTGACACCATATGAAACTAGAAAACCTAAGGACTCAATCGGTACCAACCATATCATACTAGCTTGTCGTGAAGGAGGTTAAATAATGCTCTGAACATGCGCTAAATTTTGGAGAGGAAAAAGTGGCATGGCCATTTTCAAAGGGGTCCCTTGACCTCTGACCTCAAGATATGTGAATGAAAATCAGTCCTATGGGTACCCACGAGTCTCCCCTTTACAGACATGCGCACTTTATGATAATCACATGCAGTTTGGGGCAAGTCAGCTGTTGTTGCCTGTTGGGCTTGATTTTGCAATATGATTTGAGCATATTTTGTATGCTACATGCAGTACCTGTGAGGGTTTCTGGACAATATTTGTCATTGTTTTGTGTTGTTAATTGATTTCCAATAATAAATATATTCATACATTTGCATAAATCAGCATATTTGCCTACTCCCATGTTGACAAGAGTATTAAATACTTGACAAATCTCCTTTATGGAACATTTTGAATTCACAAATCGCTTTTCACAATGTAATTTCTTTAGAAGAAGACTCATGTTTCATGTGGTGACAATTCAAAGGGTTTTCTAACCCAACTATCGCATCATAAGAGGTTTAATAAGATGAATTCTTTTCAGGTGCTTTATTGTTGCTTGAGGTTGTCTGTGCATGGAGCAGTATGCTGTGACTATCTGTAAGTCATCAGTCCGTCTCTCCACCGGTGACCACTTCCTGCACAGTTATCATCCATTTGAACTGATCCCGGCCCTCTCAGTGTGAGTCCACATCAAATACACACCCTTCCCTTTTGTCTTGATGTGAGCGAGGGCTCGACCAAACCCTGCTATGATGTTCCCTTCCCCGTAAATGTTTTCCCTGCTCTCATCGGATTTCCCCGGCGGTATCTGTGTCGCGTCTTCCTGCCGAGAACTAACTCAAAACATGTTTGCCTGTGATCCGCCATACCGCGCCGAACCGTTATTTATTCATTAAACAGAGCGTTCGCTTTGGCTGGGAAGAAGATCTCGGAGGTTCCTGGACGGGATCAGGTATCGGTCATCCCCCTGAGCACGGAGGAGACTCTCCGGGTCGCCAGGAGGGGAGAATTCCTGAGAGGAAAATAATGTGTCCATGTGAATGCCAGTCAAGTGTGTCAGCTGATGAGAAAGCATGTTTTCAGTTAAGTCTTGACATAATAAACAATGATTAAAGGCCTATAAACAGTCTGACTGTGACGGTTAAAAAGGAATGAGAAAACTATTATACTCATGATATACAGGGGGAAACACCAACATTTATACAAAACTGACCCGGCAGTAAAACCATGCTAACATATTATATCTATTGAGGATATTATATCTGACATTAATCAAGAATATTACTATGAATGACCTTTCAAACTCATGCAGGAACCACTCCTAAAAACACATTTGTTCTTGAGTGCCACATACGAGTGGTTTGAGAGTATACTGTATATGAAATGGTTTTATTGGTCCATATTTACTGAGTTTTAATGTTTCCCAGTGATAACCTAGGGCCTTTTTTTTTACTTTCTTCCCACCCTATCTATATCACTGAGGCTATAGGCTGAATACAAGGAACACCTCTAAGCATGGATGGATTACTGAACGGGCCTACCTGGCACAGGCTCAGGGGCCTAAAGTGTCAGGGCCCCCCCTGTCCTTCATCTGCAAAATGTCACTCAAAGATGAAAATGCACACAAAAAGACGGAGACACAACACGACTACAACAAGACACAAAACCACTAAAAAAGACACAAAAAGACCAAAAAAGATGCAAAACAATACAAAGAGACACCAAACGACCAAAAAAAAGACACAAAAAGACCAAAAAAGATGCAAAACGACAAAATAATAACACAAAACGATTAAATAAAGACACAGAACGACCAAAAAAGACACAAAACAACTACAAAGACATGCAAAATGTCCAAAAAAGACACACAACGACTACAATGAGACACAAAACGACTACAACGAGACACAAAAATACAAAAAGTATAACTCAATACAGCTCAACAGCACTACAAACTGAATCAACACCTCTCTAAAACAACTCAAAACACTGAACATTAGACTTTAAGATAGGATCTATTGCAGGACAGTTGTACTAGACTGCATTAGTGTACTTAATAAACTGGTAGCTGTGTGTATTTTACTGATACTTGCAGCATAGTGTATCATGTACTGATGTTTTGGCTGTTATTTTGCCTCTATTTTCAGTTTCAGGGTGCTGGTATTGTGCATGCTCGCTCACTCTCACATGACTTATTGGGACACTTGAATAGAAGAGAGCCATCATTAATGTTTCCTGCTATGACTTGTCAAAATGTCTGCTGTGAAAAATGTTTTTACCTCATGTCGTGTCGCACCTGTGTCAGCATCATATGAAAGCATTCATCCTGTAATATTTAAGAGTAAGACACAAATAACTGGGAAGGTTAACGGTTCCTGAATGACTAAACGGAATGAGTAAGGAAGGAAGGACTGACAGAGGTGACGCGTTGTTCAGCCTTACCCCAATTCCTGGATGTCTAATCCTCGTTAACAGAATGACAAGCAGCTTCTACAAATCCATTTACAGGCCTTAACTAAAGGACCACATGTGGAGTTGTTTATCCAACTCACTGAGAAATGCACACTGGTTAAGGTCTCTGAGCTCTGTGTTTTAATATGTATGTTTAGTCTGTCTTGCAGGGTGTCAGAATTGATGTCATTTCTGTGTTCGTTGATGCCGAATGAGGAAATGTTATCACTTGAAGAAATACTTGACATACCATCCGATCTCCACTCAGCGACCTCCACTTTCTACTCGTGTTGCTGCCGTCTCAATGAAAAAATAAACTTTCTGTCAGACTCTTACTTCCTTATAAATATTGCAGAAATGCTTTGCTATTATCTGAGCTCTGTGGCTTTGACCCTTAAAGACTGCACTGGCTTTCAGCTGCTTCTAGTTGTTTTCATTGTAGCTTCCTGTTGGAGTCATTACACAGTATGTCTTCAGAGACACACTGTTGACCACTCATTTAAAAAAAATACATGGGTTGTCAATTTGTATATTAATATACTAATAATTATTATAACGTGACCACACAGAATACTTTCTTCTGATTGGCTAGATGGCTGATGGTGGGTGTTGCATGGCTCTGGTGTATAAGTACCTGGTTATTGGAGGAATGATCTGTGTCATGCATTTAAATCACAGCGTTTTTGTATTTTTTATAATAAATCACTACTTTTTATTTAATTTCCAATCCAAAATTATTTATAAAGCACGTTTAAAAACAACAAAAGTTGACCAAAGTGCTGTAAAACTAAACATAAAAAAACATAAAAACAACAAAATAAAACACCAAGACCAATTTAAAACCAACAGGACATTAAAATGATTAAAGCGTTAACACCAATAGGAAAGGAAAAAGGATTAAAAAAAAGGCGACTCTTATGCCGAGCCAAAAGCCAAGGAATAAAAGTGCTATTTGAGGTTTGATTTAGAAACAGGCAGTGTGGGGGACAGCCAAACATGTGGAAGCAGAGCGTTCCAGAGCTTTGGAGCTGCAACTGAAAAGGCTCGGTCATTTACTCACATTGAACCAGGGAACAGTTCCTGGACATGTTTTAAACCCTAATTTCCTACACATTAAAGCTGAAATATGCACTCTTTCAAAGTATTCTCATACAGAGGTTAGTATGATATCTTACAAAAAAGTGAATCCTGCTTTTTCGTTTGTTTTCCTACAAATGTCCAGCAACACATGTCGATTTCGGCTTGCTACAAGCATACAGTCTTTTCAAAATAAACTTCACAGGAAACAACTTCCTTATGTTTAGACAAGGAAGCTACTAAGTAAGGTTTAGGAAAAGATCCACTTGGTTAGGATTAGGTAACAAAACTACTTAGTTAGGTTTAGGAAAAGATCATGGTTTTGTCTTAAAATAACTCCGGAAGTGACGTTACTTAAGTGCATAGCTTAATGTGACTTGATGTTGACTTCTGGTTTCACACGGGACAATGTGAAAATTTGTAAATTTGTAAATTTGTAAATTTTTTGACTTTATAATCTCACAAATTTGTGAGGTTTTTTTTGTTTTGCGTAAATTTGTCACTTTTTTTATCGCAAATTTCTGAATTTTCTTAGTTTTTTCTCAGAATACAACCCCCTTTTCCCGGCTCCGTAATATTTTTTTACCTACAATGTCCCTAATATGCCGTCGTAAAATAGAATAGAAACTCAGTTGTTTTTACCCAACAGCAACAAGTACTTTAAAGTCTTTTCCGAACCCCAGGCCAACATGCAGAACAACCTCCAGCCTTCCTTCCTCAGGGCTAAGGAAGTGCTGGCGCCCTGGGGCCCCAGCGCTCCCAGTCCTGATTGATTCTCTAATAAGGAATGAACAGCAGTGCCTGGTACTTTGGGTAATTGTCATATTTGTCACCCTCAGAAGCGAGCTGAGGCGGTGAGTGTGAGCAGTTTCTGTGATCTAATTGGACAGAGTTATCAGACGGTGAACGGCGGCAGCGGAGCAGCGAGCAGTGGTGATCCATATCCTGCTCCAAACGAGAATGAGGAGTCGTTAAGAGAGACAGAGAGACATTAGGAGCATCACACACATGCATCAATTCACACACATCCTCGTAAACACACACGCACATTCAGTGTATCAATTTTATTTCAGTGCCAATATGTCAGCTCAGATTTATAGCCAAAACTGGTTTGCAAATCTGCACATGGAAATTCATCCTCACCTGAAATTCACACCAAAAGCAACACATCAGTGCGCTACAAAAGCCTCCATCTTCGCCAAATGTCCAAGGCACAAAAGTAAAAAAATGAATGCAACGCTTTTGTTTCTGCTCACATTTATTCGTTGAAGGAAAGTCCGATTTTTTTCAGATTTTTTTCATGTACTCGCCAAAATGATTTTTGTTTTTTCAGATTTAGCAGGAGAATAAATTTAAGCACAAAAGTAAATCATAAAGTTTGGTCAAGTTTAGGGGCCTAAAACTACTTGAATAATAATGTGAACATATGTGAGAAGGTTGATCCAGGAGGATGTCAAGCAGCATCCCGGCATTGCCAAACAGATAGAGCCAGAGCAACACAACATCCTCTCCACGCCAAATAGATAGAGCCAGAGCAACACAACCTCCTCTTCACGTCAAATAGATAGAGCAATAGCAACACAACCTCCTCTCCACGTCAAATAGATAGAGCAATAGCAACACAACCTCCTCTCCATGCCAAATAGATAGAGCCTGAGCAACACAATCTCCTTTCCACACCAAATAGATATAGCCAGAGCAACACAACTTCCTCTTCACGCCAAATAGATAGAGCCAGAACAACACACCCTCATCTCCACGCCAAATAGATAGAGCCAGAGCAACACAGCCTCCTCTTCACGCCAAATAGATAGAGCCAGAGCAACATGACCTCATCTCCACGCCAAACGGATAGAGCCAGAACAACACGACCTCCTCTCCACACTAAACAGATATAGCCAGAACAACACAACCTCCTCTCCACGCCAAATAGATAGAGCCAGAGCAACACAACTTCCTCTCCACGCCAAATAGATAGAGCCAGAGCAACACAACTTCCTCTTCACACCAAATAGATAGAGCCAGAACAACACACCCTCATCTCCACGCCAAATAGATAGAGCCAGAGCAACACAGCCTCCTCTTCACGCCAAATAGATAGAGCCAGAGCAACACACCCTCCTCTCCACGCCAAATAGATAGAGGCATAGCAACACAACCTCCTCTTCACGCCAAATAGATAGAGCCAGAGCAAAACGACCTCCTCTCCACCATGGAACTTAGAGAGAGGACCAGATTTTTGTTTTTAGGTCACAGTTGCTTATTAGTCCAGGATCATTCTGGTGTAGTATTATCCATTTTCTGTAGTAGTATTATTTATTGTTTGTTGCGTCAAACTTCATTAGCACCTGCTATAAACAATCCAGCCCCTTTGTAGCTCCCCCAATCACAATTCTCCGGAGCCGCCACTGAAATGTGGCAGTTAAAGTCACTTTCTTTGTTAACCAAATATCAAAATGTGCATGTAAGGGGGCCCGAAAAATACAGTCTGCCTAGTGTATTCTATCCATTTAATCCAGCTCTGTAAAGTTGCACGTACTGGTGATATACATAATGGCAGACTGGGTAAAAGGACGTGGAGACTAAGAGCTTCCTCGACAACATGCAGAGAAGGAAGAGGCTACCTTGTTTGAGAAGTTGTGATGAAAGAGTTGAACTAATGTGCGCGTGTCTTCTTCAATAATTTATGACCCCCTGCAGCTGTGCAAATACCAGTGTTGAGCAACATTCCTCACTGCAAATGACGGCCTGAGTTTCAGTATTATAATGACGGATCAGCGTTGGATAATTCATCTGAGGGCCCTAAAATATGCAATTACTCCGCAGTTGCTCCGGATCCATCTATCACGGTGCTCAGCGAGGCGCTTAGAAAAAAGGCAGCGCTTTTATCAGCACAACAGTAAAATGATAGAAAGTTATGGACCTACGTGTTTTGCTGTTTGTTCCCGCTGAGCAAGACAAAGATCTGATACACAACAGGAAAAACAGCATCGAGGGAGGCAGATTTCACAAGTTCCCCCCACAGTGAACAGCCAAGTTTTCAGTTTTCACCTCTGACCCCAAACGATGAGGAGGAGTGAATGAACATTTTCCAAAACACAATCAATCCATCCTGAAACAAAGAAAAATTGTTCCCCAAAGAAATCTAATGTCCGGGTTTCTTATAATGTCTCATTATTCTGTCAACACAAACTCTTGGCTCTTGCGATCCTTTGGAAAACCGTGATTTGATTTCATTTTTTATTGCTATCTGTCAGGAGTCCAACAGTGGTTTTCACATGCCAAAATTCCAAGGCTTTGAAAAAGGGCTGTAATAAGCAGAGGTATCAATCACCATGTTTGCCAGAAGAGCTGTTTCTTCCTCCCCTCTTCTCCTGGAATTAAGACCGGAGTCTGTGATTGAGATGTCTTTATATCTCAGTGGGACCTGCAAAATATGAAGGATGGAAGCAACTGATTAAAGTCTTGTTGGTCGAGCTGACCAGCTTTTTCTAGGTCTGTGAAAAGAAATGTCATCCCACTGAAAACGATTTTAACTTTTAGCAATCGTTAACAGGGGGAATTACAGACATAACTAAAAGAAATCACTGAAACATTTTATGGTTAATCACTGAAAATCATGTTACAATTATCTTTCAAATAAATTTTAATTATATTATAAATCAATCCTATTAAAACCAGCCGTTTTTGTACATTTACATAAAACATCAGTGATGAATGCCTCAACTGGAATAAGACCTTGTAGTAGTAGTACTTGTAGATCTTTGCATAATGCTGACATTGAGATGCTTTAATATTTTTCTCTTATTTTTTATTTGAATCAAAGAAAAAATCCTTCAAGCTGCCTCACTTACTACTGCTAAATAGTTTTCTAATAATGCTCAACACAGCAATATCATCACATCACAGGTCTACAGAAGGAAGGAGGGACAAAAGAAAAAAAGAGGGTGGTGGTGGTTGGCACAGCCTGGTCTCCTGAGAATTAGGTTCACATACAACGAAACTGAAACATAGAATTAGACACATACATACATACATACATACATATGTTAATCAAAATCCACAGTTCTCCACTTTAAAAAGAGATTTGTCAAGTATTTAATACTGTTATCAACATGGGAGTGGGCAATTATGCTTGCTTTATGCAAATATATGTATATATTTATTATTGGAAATCAATTAACAACACAAAACAATGCCAAATATTGTCCAGAAACCCTCACAGGTACTGCATTTAGCATAAAAATATGCTCAAATCATAACATGGCAAACTCAAACCCAACAGGCAACAACAGCTGTCAGTGTGTCAGTGTGCTGACTTGACTATGACTTGCCCCAAACTGCATGTGATTATCATAAAGTGGGCATGTCTGTAAAGGGGAGACTCGTGGGTACCCATAGATCCCATTTTCATTCACATATCTTGAGGTCAGAGGTCAAGGGACCCCTTTGAAAATGGCAATTGCCAAAATTTAGCACAAGTTTGGAGCGTTATTTAGCCTCTTTCTTGACAAGCTAGTATGACATGGTTGGTATCAATGGATTCCTCAGGTTTTCTAGTTTCAAATGATGCTATCTTCACTCTAGCTTTTACTCTGTTTAGTAGTATGGGAATGTTATTTTGTAGTAGATGGAGTTGAGTTGACCCCTTACACTTCCCTTAATGAAACCTTTAATTTATCAATGTGAAATTAATTATAAGTAAATCATCCAATCAGAGGATGACAAGAAAAAAAGGTCAGTTGGTGAGTGAAACATCTTGAAAAATCAAACACATGGCCATGAGGTAAAACAAGTGTCTTTAAAAAAAAACTTTAAAACATCACAGTGTCAAAAGCTTAGAGAGAGCCAAGAGGCAAACAAGGGCACATAGCTGGAATCAAATCTGTTGAAACGACTGGGTCTTTTTCCATCCATCAGTGTGTCTGTTGCTCTGACCTCTGTGGCGTCTCAGCAGTGCTGTAGGACAGAAACAGCTCATCAGCAAACACATCAGAGTTTATTTACTCCCGCTAACCCACTCAGCGGCGCCTTTCTACAGCAGATGAAGCCTGCTCCTTTGATATCCATTACCGCATTATTCGCCGGTAATATCTCTGGCAGTATTATGACTGTAATTATGACTGTCATTCAAGCCGGGCTTTTAACATAATTGAGTCATAAGAAATTAGCATAAAGGCTAATTTGTTTGATTATGCGTGAATTTGGGGGATTATGGGGCTAAATGATGATGGCTGTGTGGCAGGTTAAAAATGAGCTGAGGGGAAATTGTTTAAGGAGCTCGACAGAAGTGCAGCGATGCAGCCGCTGTTCATAATGTGTCCGTCATGCCTGCACATCACCGCCGTGCTGCTACCACCTCGTAAATCCAGACTTTGACTTTCATGGTTTTAATATCAGCTGAAGGATCACACGCTCCTCTTTAACTCCAGCTGCTGGTCAAATGAAAACCTGTCAAAGGTTATCAGCTGACATTCTGTAGACAAACACACACATGTATGTTAACTACCGCTAAATGACATGAGCCTCTCAAAAACAAGATGCGTCATCTCAAGGGGTTTATCCCTGAATTTAAAATGAATAAAAAACACCTCTAGACTGGTTGAAGGTGATGCAGTTTTTTAAATTTCTAACACATTGAAATGACACATAAAGCCCAATTATTGAAACTGACACTCAGAGAGCAAAACCTCAGCTCAAGTCTCCAAAACGCTAAACACATTTTCTGCTTTGAACCCAATTTACAAATCAACATGACATCACACTGCACACGGTTCTCTACATAAGACACAGGAATCTGACATGAAGTCACTTCTTTCAATCAGGATGTAAGCACTATAAAAAGACCACAGGTGAATGAGTACCTGTTGATGGTTCAAAACAAACTCCAAGGCCTTTAAAACCTTATGGTTTAAAGGGACGGGTCATCCCAAAATCAAAAATGCATATTGTTCCTCTTACCTGTAGTGTTATTTATCAGTATAGATTGTTTAAATGTGAGTTGCCGAATGTTGGAGATATCAGCCGTAGAGATGTCTGCCTTCTCCACATGTTTGGCTGTCCCTCACCCTGCCTGTTTTTAAATCAAACCTTAAAACGCACTTTTTATTCCTTGGCTTTTGGCTCGGCATGAGAGTTGCCTATTTTAATCTTTTAACCTTTCCTATTGGTCTTAATGCTTTTATTATTTAAATGTTGGTTTTAAGTTGGTCTTAGTGTTTTATTGTGCTGTTTTTTATGTTTTTTATGTTTAACTGTACAGCACTTTGGTCAACATTTGTTATTTTTAAATGTGCTTTAAAAATAAATTTGGATTGAATTGGATTCCCTCCAATATAATTGAAGTAGATGGCACTCCCTTGCCTATTCTAATGAGAACTTTGAAGAAAATATATACCAAACTGGTCTCACATAGCAGTTTGTGCAGTTGGCTTCTTTGCTTGACCTTGAGTTTATAGTCTCCATTTCCTCACCAAAGACACAGATAGAAAAAAAAGTGTTTCAATTCAGAGATGTATCCCTTTATATCAGATTTGTACTGTTGGTATTGAGGACCATTTTACTGAGGACATGTTCTCTGGAGGTGTCACTGGAGGTGCTCTCTCTCTAAAGTACAAGTACGAGTGTAAAGATCAATGAACCATTGCTGACTTATATAGTGCCTTTGAAAACCATGGAAACTTTATTTTTACACTGGGACCAACGTTCCTGAAGAAAGGATGTTAGAAAGTTTAAATTAAATTACTTTTCTTTGTGTGGATGAAAGACAATTTGAAGAGGTTTGTAGTTTAGAAAGTCTGTAACAGCTCATCAAATCAATTACATGTGTTTTATTACTGCTTACTCATGGACTAAATCTATACACAGGAACAAAATCAGATAGATATATAGATAGATGTGAACATACACAGCATGTATAGTGCTCGTGTGTGCAGAAGCACCATAATATTGAAAGGTGAACACACAACTGCAACAACATTAACAATTTATTCAGTATCTTCTTGACCTCGACCTCATCTTCTACCAGCCAGAAATGTCTGTGTTGTTGTGCTGTGTCTCTGTTGACACCGAGGCTTTTTCTAACAAACATAATTAACATTCGGGCTGCAGGGCAACGAAGTAATGAAACCTATTACAACATTACAGCAATATGAGGTGGGAAATGAGGAATGAGCTGTTAACTCCAACTTAGATGTAACAGGACTTTTTACCTCAAGGAAGAATGTCTGTAATGTAATGTCGTTAATGATAATAAAACAATATCCATGACCAAAACTTTTCCCTAATCTTGTCCAAAAAACTGAATGAACTCAATGTGGCTGCTGCATCTGTTATGGCGTCCATAGTTGAGTTGAAAAGAGGCTCCTCTTGGGTGTAATCGAGCTCAGAATCCAACACGTCTCCATCATCGGGACAGAATGACAGTCGGTCTCCTAACACCGTGTTCAATTCCTCGTAAAAGAGGCAACTTAGGATACATTTGCGAACACACTGCTGAAAGAATGTGGCCATATGTAGCCCAGAAAACCTCTGAATGTTGTCTGAGCGATCAGATCTCAGTGCGTTCACATCTGTACGTAGAGCTGTCCACCTGTGATTGGATCACTCGGGACACATAATAGCAGGTGTAAACAGGGACCCTGAGCAAGGCCTTATAGCCCAACATCAGTGTTGGACCTCACTAATACTTTTGTGTCTGAATGGAAACACATCCCTGCTGCCAAGTTCTAAAATCTGGTCGAATGTCTCCCCAGAAGAGTGGAGCTTAATGCACATGGATTTATACTCAGGTGTCCGCATACTTTTGTCTATAAAATGCAACTACAAGTAACACAAAAACTGTCCCAAAGCAGACACACACTTCTTCTTCTTTTAGAGACTTTAGCAGTGTTGAAGCACCGCCGCCTCTCCCCTGAGTCTGTACTTCTCACTTGCTGCAGGAGGCTTTGTGTCCTGCAACACGCTGATACTCGGAGTCAGTAGAGCGCACCAATCCAATTTGCTGTGTGGGAGCATTAGAGTATTAGACTCCTGTGTTAATTTCTTCCTGAAATGACTTCCAGTCTGTTCTGTGTTCACCCTGGGACATATAGAGAGAGAGAGAGAGAGAGAGAGAGAGAGAGAGAGAGAGAGAGAAGGAGGGGGGGAGGAAGAAGGAAGGAAAAAGAAAGAGATGGAGACAGAATCAGAAAAAACAACAGAGATAAAAATAGGAGGAAGTTGTGGGAGGGATGAGTGGAAAAACTCAGATGGTCTAATTCAATTATACATACAGACTGACAGTGTTTGGAGAGAAGCATTTATATCAATCAAGTCAACGGCACATTAGGATGACATTTTTTACTGCAGTTTTAAATTGCAAATCTTTTTTATGAAAAATGCGGAGGAGGTTGCATTGGTTTTTTTTCCGCCCAGAGTAGTGTCTGCAGATCTCTGTATATAGTACGTGCCCAACAAGCTGCACCAATTAGAAGGGCAGCCTGTATGTAGCTTCACAAGTGAAGCCTGCGGCCAAAATAAAGCTCACTAATGTGAGCAAACGGTATCAGTTGAAGGTCACTCCGTTGACCGCATTAGCATTTTCATCAACCCAGAGCTTCTCTCATCTGAATTTTGGCAGCTAGACAGTCAGTATGTGTTTCCATCCACCCATTTTTATGTGCATTGTTAATTTGCACATAAAAAACTAACCTGAGTGGAAAGCCGGAAATTCAAAAAGTTGAAATATTGCGGAAAAAAAAACGTATTTTTGCTTGGCTGATTATGAAAAGTTGCTGTATAAGCGAAATGCACCAAAGTGCAATGGAAACAGACCTAGTGAATAACTCAGGATTCACATGAAGCGTGTGATTTAAACGTCCGCTGCAGCTTCCACTGGGGAAAGAAAACATGAGATCTGTGTGGAGCGATGAGGAGACTGTAACCTTCCTCAGATTAATCCACAAATCAAACAGAAATGCCAGATTTTCATCACATTTTCCACATGGGTTTTTATTCATTTGAAGTTTGACTTCAATGGGCAACTCCGCCCAGAAGTGAAGTGAAACCAATTGAGTTCTCCAGGGATGACGTCACAAAAAGCCAAGGGGATTTTCTGTTTTAGTTTGCTCAGTTGCCCCCATACACCACCACCACCACCTGTTATCATGTGACCCATATCCATGTTGATTGTCCTGTCAGCTTAGGGAGTTGAAACATCTGTAATACATATGTCAGTCACTTAACTGCAGGATTTTGTTTCCTGGTACTGAGAATCTATTGGAAGAAAAGCTGTTGGCCATCTGACGGAGAAGAAGAAAAAGAAAGAAGGAGAGTCCACAGCACTTGAGTCTGAACTGTGTTTCTCAAGTGGAGCAAAACGTGGCTGTAAGTCAGCCGAGTCTCATGGTGCTTTACTCTCACTCATCCGTCTGTCCTCAGTTTAATGGACTGTGTGCAAACTGAAGTGCTTAAACATGTTAATGCCTTTTAGCTTTTTGCCATACTGCACTGTGAACTGCAGATCTGTGTGAGGGAAACATGGATGAATCTCTGACACGGCCCTCCGACCACACACAGATCCTCTATTGACTCAGTAAACACTCACTGTGAGATAAAAAACACGGACACACACTGATGCTTCCTCGCCTCGGCCTCGGGTGTGGGTGGTCTGATTGTTGGAACCCAGGGAGACGCAGGTCTGACCGCTTCCTGCAGCGACTGACATCAGCAACAAAAATCTAAATTCAGCTTTAACCTGACATTAAAGGAGAGCACGCATTAAAACCACACAAATAATATTGGTTATGACCACTTACCCAGTTTTTTGGAATTTATCACAGATATATGTAAATGTATTCATTTGAAATTGTAAATTTTTTGTCTATTTATTCTTTTAATGTTTTTTTCTTTTAATGTATTTATTTATTATTTATATTTTATTTATTTTGATTTATGTAAATATTTATTTTGTTGATTGTGGGACCCTGTTTGCATTATACATGCATAAATAAATCATTGAAACTAAAAACACACATATATGTCTAATATTGATCATGACCACATACCCAGATTTTTGGAATTTATCAAAGATGTATGTACATTTTGATGATTTTACAATGTCTTTATGGTCAGTTGTTTTTGTTTTTTCAATGTATTTGTTTTTGTTTTTTTTTATTTTAATTGACTTATTTTTATTTATTTATTTTTATGTATTATTTATTATTTATATTTTATTTATTTTGATTTATATGAATATTATATAGTTTTTGTAATCTTTGTCTTTTATTTTTATTATTATCATCAGTGATTGATTGATTGTGGTGCCCTCTTTGCATTATGCATGCATCAATAAAGTGTTGAACTAAAAACACTCAAGTCTAGTGTGTTAGTCTATTTCTGTCTTCTTTTATAGTATCATTAGGAGATGCAGGAGCAGCTCTGAACCACAAGGTGAAGCTGCTGCTCTGTCTTCATCATATGATGATGAAGCATTACAGCCTGCAGTACCACTGTCACACTACTGGATGGCGCACCACATACATGGACCAGATCCATTTATTCAACTGGATGTGAGGACTCTTTTTTCCTCATTCATTACAAATTCAAATTCAGTTCACATCTGACTCATTTAGATTTAGTTGTTTTGCACAACTCATGTATATTATCTACAGTATATATGGATAATTCTGTGGTCTAAGCACGTAGGGTGTTGTATGCCGTACAGATTGTAAAGCAAAAGGCAAAATTGTGATTTGTGATGTTGGGTTATGTATATAACATTGGCTTAATATGACCCAAAATGATGAGTAAAAATGTAATATAACCCTGAAATTGTGAAATTATCAAACAGTTTTAAAAGTCAGCTCGCTATAATGAAATGCTATTACATATTTTTAGGTGAATAATATAATATATATATTTTTTTATTCAGTTTCACAGTTCTTTCATTCTTGTTTCCTGCCTCTAAACTGTTTCTTGTGCAGCTGTATGTGAATTTCCTCCATGTTGAGTCAGTAGGGAGTGCTGTCACAGTACCATCCTGTTTTCAGCATCACACTAACACTTCACTGAGTGAGCAGACAGAAAACTGTGAAGTTGAGTCATTTATGTGCTTTAGATGGATCACATAACATTTTCATCTGTTGAAATAAATAAATAAATGTATCTTGAAATCCAAAAGAAAACGATTATATGTATAGTGACACTGGGTGCAGTGTATTTCACCGTTAGTATTCAACCATTTGATGATTTATGATGTAGTTTTCATTGATTTATTCCATTATGTCACCAATTGATTCTTTTATTTGGCATCTGAGGAGAAATCAGCAGAGCAAAAGGTCCTCTATTGATTGAGAAAACATGCAAAAGCATTACTGTGAGAAACAGACCATTTTTAAAAATTGATTCATGGAAATTTGCTTTGATAAAATGCTGAAAATTGGACATTTTGGAGAACCGCATGTAAAAATAACCAGAGAGGAAACACTAATCAATATGACCCACAGAGCATCCTGAAGCACTAAAACAACAAAGTGCCCTCCTACCTATCTGGCTAATTGAGACACTTTGTTAATGACAACACCTCTACAACCAATCACAAACCAGAGATGTGTCGCTGGGTAGAGAAAAGGTGCAAAGCTTGCACTCCTATTGGCTCTGGCCGGATTTCTTTTGAGTGGTTCCTGAACAGATGATGAGGCTGCTCCATATGGCAGACCTCGGGGACTCCTTTGTGTCATGACTGATGTGACTCACGTCAACTTTAAAGGTTTCCTCCTTCACTTTGAGACCCCTCCCCAACCCCCAACCCCCACACCACTCTGCTGCTGACCTGCAGGGTGAACGGGGAGTCAGCTTGATCAGGCAAAGTGTGCCTTTCGTTTTGTATACAGCCTCTCTCCTCCTCCTCTTCCTCCTCCTCCTCTTCCTCAGCCTTGCAGCACTGCACACTCACAGCTCCAGACTTTGTTTTTTGGTGAAAGGGGCCGTCTCAAATGTCCCGTGCAGCCAACAGCAGCTGCTCCCGGACCTTTCCATTCTTCAGCACAAAGGAGGAGAGAGGGCCGGGGTCTCGGTGCACCTTTGTGCGGGGCCCCTCCTGTCGTTTCTCTGCTCTTTGTGCCCATTGATAAGGGTGTACAAGTGTTGGCTGTAGCTTTTGTCTGAGTTTTGTTTTGGTGAGGGCGTGCAGTGGATGAGGAGGGGTGGGGGGGCAGTACAAGCACATTTAGCCATCTGATCTGGTTCTACAGCGCACACACATTGCATGTATGCACACAGATCTATATTAGTCTCCAGTCCACGTTATTGGGAGTCTGGTCTCATTTCCATCTTGCATGCACATACACTATCTACAGAGCCTCCAAAGTCAATTGAGTCATTGCACAAACTGCCGTGAGACTGTTTGGTTGAAAGCTCTGCAAAAAGCTAGTAAGTGTACCTTGAGTTAGATTTTTTAAATCTTTTTTATTTATTTATTTATTTATTTTGTCCACTGTTACTATTACCTAGAATGGACGTTTACACTCAAGGATCATATTCTGCCACATTGGCTATATTCAACACACACACACACACACACGCACACTGCGGCTGTGTCTGAACAAGGCCCTTGAGAGCCCCAGCATTGAATGGAGAAGCAGACCAGTGTTTTGGCAACAGCTGGCAGTGTGTGTGTGTGTGTGTGTGTGTGTGTGTGTGTGAGAGAGAGAGAGAGAGCCCACTTTGTGTTTACAAGCTGCAGCTGTGGACGTAAACAGAAAAAAAAAGTTTATCTTCATATTTATTTACGCTCTGGTTACCTTTTAAGGATAAAATCTAATAAAAAACAAACACACTTTCACTTCCAACTAACAACCAATTAGCTTGTAATGATGCAAAAATACACATGTTTTATTTTGAAGTCTTTAGAAAGCTCTCATTTTACTGCCAAAATCATGGCATTTGGATTATTTCATGAATGTTTTGAATTATGCAAATGAAAAAGAAGAAGTATTAGAATAAAAACTACGATATCGTTCAGTAAGAGAAGAGCTGCATTAATGTAATGTAATGTGATTAGATTCATCATGAGGCTGACACAGGTCTAACTGATGGATGTCACAAACAGAAATTAGCATCAGCAGCTGACGACTGAGGGAATGGGCGTGTACGTGTGTGTGCATGTACACATTTCTGACTGAATATACACACACAGTTACACGCGTGTGTGTGTGTGTGTGTGTGTGTGTGTGTGCGTGTGTGTGTGTGTGTGTGTGTGTGTGTGCGTGTGTGTGTGTGTGTGTGTTGTTTGACCCCGAGCCTGCTGTGACCTGCAGCAGCAGGCTTATGGTAATGGCGGAGAGCAATATTAGCATGGTTAAAAACTCTATTAGCATAGCTATCAGACAGAGCGAGACGGCAGACATTAATCTCTGAAACTCTTCAACTGTGGATCAATCTTTACAAACTTGTCTTGTCCCGACCAACAATTTTTTTCCAAAAGTATAAATGGTGATCTCAGGAATATAACATGTAGGAAATGGAGTTTAAAAATATTTCAGTGTAAACAGTGTACCACTAAAAATAAAAACATACATGAAGTGAATTTGAGCTGTGGAGGGGATGCTGATGCCGGTATCCTAGGCAACTGGCTCAACCAAAACACTAACAAACTAAGAGCACACACACACATACACACACATACACACATGCACACTTAGCCTGCAGCCCGTCAGTATGCACCATCTGCTGCAGCTCTCCAGCGCACAGAAAAGATTTTGGGAGGAGGAGGAGGAGGAGGAGGCTTTTATGTTGAAAGGACACTTGAGAAGCAGCATGTGGCTGCAGCAGCAGAGCTCTTTATGACCGGGGTTGAGACAGAGGGCAGCCGAGGCCAGGTTGTTCAGGGTGAGGGAGTTCAGACACACAATTCTGGTTACTTTTCTGTTTGTGTGCAGTTGTTGAGCTTTAGAGGTGTCGGTAGTAGGGATGCACCGATATTTGCCTTGTTGACTGCCATCGGCCTATCTGCAAAAACAGATGACATTCGCCGATGGCAGAGGCCGATGTTTATCTGTTGCGTTGCATCAATAAATGTTGTGTTGGTTATTTGCGGTCGGTCTCGGACAACAGTAACCATGCATCTGATTCAAAGAAGAACACTGGTTGGACAGGATTCCATGTTTCCAAATAAAAGTGAAAGAAAAAGTTGGCCATGTGGGAGTATTCATGGAGAAAGATCAGAGACACGAACGTTGTTATGTTCAACGAAAAATTAAGATTAAGATTATTTTAAACATCAGTATCGGCCCAGAATTTTGCAATCGGTGCATCCCTAGTTAGTAGGCTTTTCTTTTGAAGAAAGACTTCAGAAGTAGAGGAAGTACTTCACATACAGACATGAAACTGGAATCGATCTTCTCATCTCACTCTCAGAAGCACAGCGACAAAGCATTTTTCCTCAAAATGTTGAACTATTCCTTGAGAGCACAGATTTGCTTAATACTGTGATGTTATTGTGAGTGAATGCAGCAGCTCCATCCTTCAGCGACTCTGTTGTTTTGGGACTTCAGGCGTGTTTCTGCTGACTGTTGGGGGATGTTGTTCTTAGTCGGGATTTGGACCTGTATGGATGAATGGCAGCAGGCTTGTGCCAGGCACACTCCTCCTCCTCCTCCTCCTCCTCCTCCTCCTCCTCTTTCTCCTCCTCCTCATCATTAAATTGGACAGCAGATGGAGTGAGTGCTGGGTTGGTTGCTGTGGAGATTTAAAGGGGTGATTGGGTTTGGCTGGTCCTGCTTGGTCCATTTTATTGTGTGTGTACGCACATGTGAAGGCGCAGCACAGTGAATGAATGATGAAGCTGGGTCAGGTTCTAATCAAATGTCGCTACTGTGCAGACCTAGAATCAGTCACTCTTCTTCTTCTTTGGTCTGTTCTGTTTGTTTCTGGTGAAACTTCACATTCTATCAAGTTGTAATGAGCACTTTAATAGAAAGAGAGGAAAAAAAGGAGGTCCCAGTCGTGTGTGTATGTGTCACAGTGGGGCGTGGAGGCTGCAGCAGCTGGTGACTCTACAATAGTTTGCAGCGACAGGCAACATGCGGGTCAGAGTGACTTTAGAGTTGGAGTCCAAAGACACAAAAGCCTTTTAAAGGTTCTGAATCACAAATGAGAGAAAGAAAAGAAAAACCAGCGTGTGCCAGGAGCAAAAGATCACCTTCATTAAGCTGCAGTTTGGCTGATTTTTTTCTCGACTTTGCAATGCGAGCAGCATCAGGAGATAAAACTACAACTTCTGTTCACGATTATAGTTAACACACTGAATCACAGAGCCGCACAAAGTCAAAAAAAAAAACACCTCACCGGCTACAAGTCACTGTGATATTCAAGTCCTGAAGAACATCAATCAAATCTGACCATGTTTCAACCTGACAAAGAAATAAAAGAATAAAAACTAGGAACCAGAACAAAGTCTTCTCAGATGCCAAGATGCAGCAAGACTTTACAGCAACTTGGAAAGATGTTATGGCAAGAATATGTTGATCCTCTGTCTTGACAGTGAAAAGCAGATTTATCATAATGCTACAGAACATTCACCCAGACTGTGTGCATGTATTTGATTGGTCAAAAAAAGTAAAATAAATCTACCTTTTTGCTTAAAGAGGACCTATTGTGCTCATTTTCAGGTGCATACTTGATTTTTGGGTTTCTACTAGAACATGTTTACATGCTTTAATGTTCAGAAAACGCTTTATTTTTCTCATACCGGCTGTACTGCAGCACCTCTTTTCGCAGTGGTCAGCCGGCCTACTGTTGTGATTGGTCAACCGAACCAAACTTTTCGGACTCCGCTCCAGCTCCACTATAACTATCTTTATTTGAGGATGTACCAAACTAGCCACTAGGCAAAGTGTGTTACTTGGTGCCATCACCATGTTACAGAAGAAAAGGCGAGGCTTCAATCAAGGTGTTTCAGGCAATTAAGGAGCAGTGTTTCTGTGGGGAGGAGTAACTCCCTTTGGTGTGGACTTTGTAACTTTGCACAACCTTTACATGCACAAAAAACTATATAACACACTAAAGGAAAGGGAAAAAGCACAAAAGCATAATAGGTCCCCTTTAAGTAAATGCACTTTTGTCTTTGAGTCTCTGTGTCAGCTCCCCTTTTATGCCAACAAAGTCATTGAAATGAATGAGCAGTATGCGTTAAGATAACGTCTGCCTGAACATAGCCTTAAACTGGTGGCACGGCTCTCTGCCACTTGAATACTTTTGGGAAGTGCACTTATTCACTTTCTTGAGCTTGAGCTATCAGAGCACTCTCATGTTTGTGCGGTAAATATGCATCTCGCCAGCAGGTGGTTAGCTTAGCATCCTGATCAGATGCCCTTACCACCTCAGCTGGCTCCTTTCAAGTAGCAGCGGCTCTGCTCCGAGCTCCCTCCGGATGTCTGAGCTCCTCACCCTAGCTCTAAGGCTGAGCCCAGCCACCCTACGAAGGAAGCTCATTTCGGCCGCTTGTATCTGCGATCTCATTCTTTTGGTCACTACCCAAAGCTCATGACCATAGGTGAGGGTTGGAACGCAGATGGACTGATAAATTGAGAGCTTTGCCCTCCGGCTCAGCTTTCTCTTCACCACGACGGTCCGGTAGAGCAGCCGCATAACTGCAGATGCTGCACCGAACCGCCCGTCCATCTCCTGCTGCATTTTACCCTCACTCATGAACAAGTGACCCCGAGACACTTAAACTCCCTCGCTTGGGGCAAGTCATGTGGCGATGTCACCAAGTAATACATCTGCATAATAGTTTGGCACGCCCTCAAACAAAGCTAGTTAGATTGGAGCTGGAGCAGAGTCTGAAGAGTTTGGTTCTGTTGAACAATCACAACAGAGTGGGCCAAACTGACCAATCAGAGCAGACTTGACTTTTTAGGAGCTCAAACAGAGCATTTGAGACAGAGGGTGAAAAGAGGTGCTGCAGCACAGCCGGTATGAGAAAAACAAAGCGTTTTTTTGAACATTAAAGCATGTAAACATGTTCTATTAGAAACCCAAAATACAAGTATGAACCTGAAGAATAAGTATAACAGTTCCTCTTTAAAGAACTCCCCAAAAAAGGGCCGAGAAAGTCAAATCAGACAGGAGCTGGTTTGCAGAAGAAAAGGCTGATTTCATTCGTGCTTCAGACAACTTAAACCTCAAATGAAAAAGTCAAACAAAGTACAGTCAGAGGATAATATTGAATTCAGAAATTTTATTTCTAGGCATTCATCTTACAAAAAATCTGATATGCAGTGAACATGTTATTTCATTTGACATAACTAAAGCTGAAGTGAAACCTTCAGGAAGTACATTTTTTAGGTTGGTTTTTTTTCAGTTTTTTCATAATTCAGATTCACACACTCATTTTAACACTTTTTTGTTACATATCTTAAGTGAACCCTTTCAGTAGTATTTTTTCCAATACTTTTTAAAGGAATATTTTTTTGTCATTGTTAAATTTCTAAAGTGAAACCTTTAGAGAATTAAGACAATTCTGGAAAGTGGGAAACATTTGCGCTGATTGCAACTGTTGTCATGTTGCTCATACAGCAAAGAGGTCGCCTTTAAAAAAGTCCTTTTTTAAGAACGCCTCTTCCTCAGCACCGCTTCTTCTCCTGCTGCGCGTGCTTCAACGTGCGACGTTGGCTCTGCGGGGACCGCAGGATGCACAACTCGCATCTCTTTCCTCTCCAAACCTCATCCGCACAAAGAATGAGGGTCGATGTGTCGCTCTTGTGGCATGCCTGACTCCCATTCACATAAAGAATGAGAGTCATCTTGGCATGGACGGGACAAGAAGACGACGATTCACGGGCGGGGGGCCCTCCATCGGGCCGGCGCCGTGCTACCTGGACGGGATTACTCCTCAGGAGTATCCAGGGATGAAGAAACAGGGTCATCCTGTTTGTCAGGATGAGTATTTCCAGATAAGAAGCTTTACAGCATCTGAGCAAGAGAGGAGCTGAGGCCCGGATCAACGCTCGAGGAGTTTGATCTCAGGAACCCAGTCGTTCAGACTGCGGCTCTCCTCGCAGAACAGGTGCAGCTTCGCCAGAGCTGGATCCTCCCAAGACCCTTCAGCTGGGTTCTGTTCAAACAGGAAGAGGAAAGAGGCTTTAGTCACGTGTTTATATCAAAAAGCATCACATATAGATTTCTAAAATGATTCAGAATCACACAATCTGAGCTCTACATACCGTGATGAGGAGGCAGTGGGCATCTTCAAGCTGCTCTGCCTTGTCACCAACGATCTCAGCCAGACGCTGCATGTCGTTCACTCTGACGATGCTGATGTCGTTGTCGAAGCAGAAGGACTGGATGAGGGTGAAGTGGATCTGCAGAGCGATGTCACACTTGAACTCATCCACGGCCAGGACGCAGAAAGACACGCTGTCCGGGTCACTGTGGACAAAGAAAAGATAATCTTGGTTAGCTGCTGTTGTACGATGGTGATCACGTTGGCTGTTCAGAGAGGATGCCAAAGTCATATTTAAGTCATGTTTAGTTTACTTACTCAGTCATGATTTTAGCACTCTCGTAGACTCCAATGGTGAGTCGCTCCTCGCTCTGAGCACAGAGCAGAGCTTCCTTCAGAGATTTCCCAGGAGACTGCATGTTCAGTTCAGATCAGTTCAGCTGATGTGATCAAGAAGTTAAGAGAAGAGTGTTTGTGTCTCCAACAAGAGTCTGCCAGCATTTATACCGCAGACCCGGCACACGCTCACTCTCTGATTGGCCGTTCGGGGCACAATGGCTACAACAGGCCTGCAGCCCCCACCCCACCCTCGGGGACGCGTGCCTATAGAAAAGTCTTAGAAAGTCGGGGGAAGCTTTGGTTGAAAGGATCAGATGTAGAAAGTCTCTGACCTTTAAATGATTCTTTCAGCTGACAGGAATAATGAAACCACACAGGGAGACAAGACTGGTGTCGTCAAAGTCCTCAAAGTTTGGAAGAATTAGAAGCGACCAATAACTCCCATTCAAAAGTGGACCATACACATCTACAGCACCTTACATTACAGCTGAACACTTTGCAAACCATGCCATTGTGGTGTAGTTTTTAATGTATTTTTTTTCCAGGCAGCCATTGATTTCCATTAATTTCCAACATTTTTGTAGATTTGTTGCAACGTTTAAGACTCTGCAATTTGATTTTCTAATGTATAGAAAAAAAAGAAAATCAATGGCTGATTGGATTGGTATGGAAATACATCTTCAAATCTGACCATAAGGGGAGACAGCCCAGGTGAATAGGGGAAAAAAACAAAAAACTAATGGATGTCTCCAAGAAACTTCCCCAGTTGATTACTTACATTAAGACAGTTATTTTTTGTATTACAAGTTTTCTGAAAATGTATAAAAATCAATGGCTGCCTGGACTGATATGGAAATACATCTTCAAATTTCACCTTAAGGGGAGACACCGCAGGTGAAGAGAGTAAAAAAACTAATAGATATCTAATAGATAATGTAAAATGTTACTTACATTAAGAAGATTCTTTTTTGTATTACACGTTTTCTGAAAATGTGTGTTTCAATATGCTAATGAGGCATGATCTTATCAAATTTATGCTAATATGCATATATTTCCAGAACAGAAATCTGAACGTTGGATAAAGCCAGGTTAGAAATTCTTGTTTCATTTTTTCGACATATTAGAGTCAAAGGCTTTTTACAGAGGGGATTTTGGATATCTTTTTTTTATTCACTCCATAAATCAGAAAATACTGTCAACAAATTTATTTTTTCCATCCTAACAAAAAATTATAGAAATCAGAATGATATATGAACAAACAATATGAATTGTAGAATTCCATACAATTTGAAGGCACTTCAGGTGAATAGGGTAAAAATGAATAACTAATAGATATCACCATGACACTTCCCCAGGTGATTACCTACATTAAGACAACTATTGTATTACAAGTTTTAAATATACAAATGAGGCATTATCTAATGCTAACTTTTGGTGAATTTAGGAGAAATCTACAGATGCAAATAGACAAAATAGTAAAATAAACACCTAAATGTGTATTTTGGATGTATTCTTTCCACTAGTCTGATGGAAGCAAAATAATAGCCAGAAATAGCCCGAAATCTCAAAATTTACCAGTGCATTGAAAAACGATATGTTTGCCTGGGGTGTCTAGCCTTAGATCTCGAAATATGCACAAAAAAAATAACAACAAAACTTGAAGGTTTCACCAGCTATTATTTTCATGTCAAAATAAATTACTTTTTCCACTGTACTTTTACACACTATGGGTTTTTTTTTTCTCTCAAACCTCCACAATAAAATTCTGAATTCAGTATTGTACTCTGACTGTTCTTGAAGTACCTCATCTAAAGGTTAAAGTTTAGTGAGATTTTGCCTTTAAATGTTCCCTTTCTGTAATGGAAACCAAGTATGCAACAGCGTGCATACACAGCATGGTGTGCTAAAATGTATATTGTCCTTCAAATGCCTCTTACAAAGTTACATGATGTTTGCAGAGGACATCACCATAAGAGTATAAAAATAACATTGGGCAAGTTTGTAACATTTTGATATAAGCATTGGTATTCTGCAGATTGGTACTGTTTTAATTGTCATCATGCTAAGATACCTACCACCTTGAATGCATTGAATGTCAGACAGACTTTTATAACTCGTGACCAATTTCACTGCATGCACTACTTTTTGTTGTTTGTAGATTGGGCAGTGGCACGCGCCGCTGCTTTGCATGCCTAAAACCGGGCCTCACTTGAGGCGCGTGGCATCTGGAGATGCCTGCATGCTTTATCTCTCTGTCTGCATCACTCTCCATAGCAACCGAGAGATACCATCTGGTGGGGGGACAAAGGAAGTCCAACAGCACCTGCTGGGCGTGAGGGCAGTTTTTAAACCTGCTCTAAATATGATTTCAAAGTTTTGAGGTTAAACCTAATCAGAACGCAGAAGTTTAGGCTAAATCATACTTAAATTGATTGAGTTTCGCCTGTTTTTGGCTCAAAAACACGTATTTGATCAAAGAAAAATGATCAATTATTGTACTTTTTTTATATCTACTAATTGTCCCTTACCCTGAGTTATATTTGCACGAACCACAATATCTAAACATCTCATCCTGCAGCTTTAGACACGTTCAGTCCTCACAAAGAGGTTCAGTTCTTTAGTGCGTCGCCGCAGGTCTCCATGAAGAGCACAGCAACACCTGTCGCTTGCTGCCGAGGAGGCTTCCGTGTGCCAGATGTGCTTCAGCAACAATAGGTCGCTATCGATTTGCACGCGCCTGCCCTGTGGCCATGCAAGCTGATCCTTCCTAAAAATAGCTCAGTGTTTGAGTCTCCATCAGCTGGATCCTAATCACACTTTGGCCCAAACGTAAGCACAGCTGATGTGCTGCTGGTGAGTTTGCAGCAAGCCACAGAAACTGAAAGCGATGTGAATAAACAAATGATGTTGTTGCTGCAGTAATGCACAGATAAGAGTGTTTTGTTGTTTAACAAAACACTGCTTTTTCAGCATTGTGTCGCACGTGTTTACAGCTCAAACTGAAAGTGATTTTTATCTGCATTTACACTTTACTCTGGCGTCTTTTTGGAGATAACACTTTTGCATTGTGAAAGTTCAGACCATCAGCTCTTCTCTTTGGCATTCAAATTGAATCAGAACTCAGACAACAGGCTGGCCAATGTGGAGACTTGTAGACAAAAGATAGGCGCGCCCTGGGGTCGGGGTGACCTGGGTTTAGGAGAGGAGGAGGAGGAGGTGGAGGAGAGGAGGAGGAGGTCCTTCATAGCGACAGTTCTCCATCTGCTGCTCTGCCTTCTGCAGAACAATAGCGCTGAATCAATCACCGCCAACCTGTGTCTCCTGCAGCCTCTCCTCTCCACTCCAGCCCCCCTCCTCCTCTATATTAACGCAGCAGTGGCAGCAGGCCTGACCTGATGCAAGATGTGGTTTTGAATTATTATGCAGATAACATGGAACCAAATAAGCACGAGCTGTTATAGGGAGATGCTGCTCTGTCAGTGGAGCAGATGAAATATGGAGCTGTGCGTAAAAGTTTCGTCGTGCGTAAAAGTGATCCGGAGTTAATAGATAGTTGTCATAAACAAGTTTATTTCAAAGCACAGATAAAGACATTTAGTGGATCTCTACATCAAAGTACTAAATATAACCAAATAGATCAGTGCATAAAAGTTTCGTCGTGCGTAAAAGTGATCGGGAGTTAACAGATAGTTGTCATAAATAAGTTTATTTCAAAGCACAGATAAAGACATTTAGTGAGTCTACACACCAAATACTGAATATAACCAAATAAAGCTGTGCGTAAAAGTGATTGGAAATTGACAAAGTTGTCATAAACAAGTTTATTTTAAAGCACAGATAAAGACATTTAGTGGATCTGTGCATCAAAATACTAAATACCCCCAAATAGAGCAGTGCGTAAAAGTTTCGTCGTGCGTAAAAGTGATTGGAAATTGACAAAATTGTAAGAAATAGGTTTAAATACAAGCAGAGATGACAACATTTGCTGGATCCACGCAACAAATACTAAACAAAATGTGCAATAAACTTCACAAGTTCTCCTGCAGAATTCAGCCCCTGAACTCCCCAGAGTAAATAAATAAAAACCGAGCAAGGGGTTTTCTGGACAGCTGATTGGTGGCCACGTGGTCAGCAGCGCAGATTGCGCAGCACGCACGCACAGCGTTCTGGCACGCGCTGGTCATTTGCATTTGTATGGAGGACCGTGATAATAGAGGGCTTCTGTGCACACAATGGGGCCGTTTTATGGGCAGCCTCTAGTCCACAGATGGCATCATCCACCTGCCCTTTCTCTCTGCTGGAGAGGGGGAGGGGGAGCTTCACACTTTCTCTGTGTTGCTGCACAAATACTGTCACCAAAAAGATAAAAATATAAGAAACTTTTTAAAGAGTGTGTTGAGTTTTCTTTTAGTTTAGTTCATATTGAATGCTTTGAAGTTTGAACGGTGGCTCATGGGACTTAAACTTGTCTATAAATCGTTTTTCTGTGTTTCCAAAAAGGACAACATGAAGCTTCTGTGCAAGTTCTAAGTGTGAGTTCTTATAAATGCATGTATTTGTGCAATTGATGCTCAGCATGCATCTCTGCAATTACAATCTATGTTTTGTCTGATTTGCACAAAAGTACTGCAGTGATCAAACTTTTGTTTTCTTTAATGAATCTATTTTTTTAGTTTGAGGCCAGGCTCCCCTCTGAGCTCAGCAGCTTGCATGGCCTGAAACTAAAAATAGATTCATTAAAGAAAACAAAAGTTTGATCACTGCAGCACTTTGTGCAATTGATGCTCAGCATGCATCTCTGCAATCAGAATCTGTGTGTTTTAGGAGTTCTCATAAATGCATGTATTTTGCGCAAACCAGAGAAAACACAGATTCTGATTGCAGAGATGCATGCTGAGCATCAATTGAACAAAGTGCTGCAGTAATCAAACTTTCGTTTTCTTTAATGAATCTATTTTTAGTTTCAGGCCATGCAAGCTGCTGAGCTCAGAGAGGTGGAGCGTGCGTGGCTCGATGACCCCCATCAATCTGCCACGAGCCGGAGTGCGACAATAGCATTATCATACCAATACACCATTCAGCTCCAGCCAATCAGAGCGCAGTCCTTTCACTGAGCCGCACGAGCTGGAGAGTATAAGAGAGGGAGGCTGCAGTATAGAAAGCACTCTGCTCCTTCTCGGATTTACTCCCAAACCAAATCTCTCTGAACCATCTCCCTTTGTGGAATATCTACATCATCTTCATCATGACTCTCGAGGAAGTTCTGATCCAGAAAGCCACCGAGCGTGCTGAATGCACCGGCAAAGCCCTGGAGGAGGTTCTGGTGTCTGCTAAAGAGAACGACTCCATCACCGTGGGTGTCTACGAGTGCGCAAAAGTTATGAATCTGTAAGTATGAAACTCTCAGCTGCAACTTAATGCACTTTGCATCAATCATATCTGATAGTTTGGATCATTATTGGATGGAATCTCATGGCCTTTTTTCCCCTTTTTCCCCCCACAGTGACCCAGACAGCGTGTCTTTCTGTGTCCTGGCCGTGGATGAGGAGTTCGAATGTGACATCGCTCTGCAGATCCACTTCACTCTCATCCAGTCCTTCTGCTTCGACAACGACATCAGCATCGTCAGAGTGAGCGACATGCAGCGTCTGGCTGAGATCGTTGGAGACAAGGCTGATGAACAGCTTGAAGATGCGCACTGCGTCCTCATCACGGTATGTTAGAGCTCAGATGATGTGATTCTAAATGATTCCAGAATTGTGTGATTCTGAATCATTCTAGAATTGTGGGATTCTGAATCATTCCAGAATTGTGGGATTCTGAATCATTCCAGAATTGTGGGATTCTGAATCATTCTAGAATTGTGGGATTCTGAATCATTCCAGAATTGTGGGATTCTGAATCATTCCAGAAGTCTATATGTGATGCTTTTTTGGTAGAAACATGTGACTAAAGCCTCTTTCCTCTTCTTGTTTCAACAGAACCCATCTGAAGGGTCTTGGGAGGACCCAGCTCTGGCGAAGCTGCACCTGTTCTGTGAGGAGAGCCGCAGTCTGAATGACTGGGTTCCTGAGATCAGCCTCCTCGAGCGTTGATCCGGGCCTCGGCTCCTCTCTTGCTCAGATGCTGTAAAAGCTTCTCATCTGGAAATACTCATCCTGATGACCAGGATGACCCTGTTTCTTCATCCCTGGATACTCCTGAGGAGGAATCCCATCCAGGCAGCACGGCGCCGGCCCGATGGAGGGCCCCCGGTCCGTGAACCGTCGTCCTCTTGTCCCGTCCATGCCAAGATGACTCTCATTCTTTATGTGAATGGGAGTCAGGCATGCCACAAGAGCGACACATCGACCCTCATTCTTTGTGCGGATGAGGTTTGGAGAGGAAGGAGATGCACGTTGAAGGCACGCGCAGCAGGAGAAGAAGCGGTGCTGAGGAGGAGGCGTTTCTTTAAAAAAAGACTTTTTTAAAGGCGACCTCTTTGCTGTATGAGCAACATGACAACAGTTGCAATCAGCGTAAATGTTTCCCACTTTCCAGAATTGTCTTAATTCTCTAAAGGTTTCACTTTAGAAATTGAAAAATGACAAATAATATTCGAAAATTAAAAAAAATAATAATTAAAAAAAAAGTTTATTGTCTAAAGGTTTCACTTTAGAAATGTAACAATGACAAATTATATTCGAAAATAATAAAAAAAAATAGTGAAAGAAAAAGTTTATTTTCTAAAGGTTTAACTTTAGAAATTTAACAATGACAAATAATATTTGGAAATATGAAAAAAAAAAATTTAAAAAAAGTTTATTGTCTAAAGGTTTCACAATGACAAATAATATTCTAAAACATATTAAAACAAAATTAGAAAAAAAGTTTATTCTCTAAAGGTTTCACTTTAGAAAATGGCTAACTTAAGTTAAAAAAAATTATGAGAATTTGTAAAATTGTCTTATGAGCATTAAATGATGTATTGAAGACAAATGTTTGAAAAAAATGACTCTTGATGTTCCCATCCTGTTGGAACAATGTTTGAAACTAATTTATATCTTTCTAACACTTTCACTTTAGAAATTGTTTGAACTTGTAAGTGGAAAATGCTATTAATAATTAATAAAAGAAAACAAAAAAATAATTTGTTTGTTGTGCTGTGTTTACTTTCTCTTGCAAAGCTCATGCTTGACTTGTGTGTATAATGTGTGTGTGTTTGGGTGGAGGTGGAGGAGGTGGTGGGTGAGGGGTCAGAGGTCAGAGAGGTGTGTGTGTGAGTGTGTGTGCGTGTGTGCGTGTGTGTGGGTGGGGGGGGGGGTTATGAAACTAACAAAAGTTCCAGACTCAGCAGATTTGCATGGAAGGCGCTAAAGCCTGTCATCTGCTGGCTGTTGTCCCTCTCTGCAGACCTCATCTGCATGTGTATGGCGCAGCGCACAATAGAGGAGCTCCGAGGCCTGTCAGCTCTAGCGGTCCGCACAGAGCGCCTATTGTTCGGCCTGCAGATGTCTCCGCAGCCACGCCGAGCCATCTGCCGCTTCTCCTGCAGGTGGGGGTCTGGAGGGGCAGGGCTGGGAGGAGGGAGGAGAGAGGAGATGGAGGAGGAGGAGCCCAGTTGGTGTTGAGGCATCATGGCCCAACAAAAGTTGAGAGAACAAAAGAGTTGTTTTTTTTAAATCTTTTTTTTAATTTTTATTTTCTTCCTTTTTACTCATAGCAAAATAAAATAAAATGAAATATGGATAAAACAAAATTGAGAGAAAAATAAATTAAAGAAAGAGAATTGTTTTTAAATAAAAAATAAATAACAATAATAACAATAATAACAATAAATAAATAAATAATATATATTTTTTAAATAAATAAAACAAACAAAATAATAACAATAATACAAATAAATAAACAAATAAAGAAAGAAAGAAAGAAAACTTTAAAAAAGCCAACATAACTGGGCAAGATCAATATCAAGTGACTGTGTGTGTGCTGTTTGAGACAGGTGGTGGGGGATGGCTGGCTGTCAGTCAGGGTGCAAATCAAATTAAGGCAAGATTAAAAAGAATAAGATAAAATAAAGTAAAATAAAAATAAATAGGTAGATGGATAGATGGTGGTGGAGGTGGGGGTTAGGGGGGTTTCCAGTGCCAGAGTGGGATTGGGTCTGACTGGTTTGGGCCGGTTGTGGAGATGATGGAGAGAGGGGCCCCGAGTATCATCTGGTGTCCTGCCAGCTGCTGACTATTATTTACTCTCAGGCACTTAGTGAAAGTTTGGTAAACAAGCCACAAAGACTAGAGCTCAGCTCAGCTCTGTCTGGCTGCAGCAGCCACCAGCTGCTCAATGAAAGCTGCGTGACGCATCAGTATTTTTTCACCACTTTATTTAGTTTTTCCACAAACAATGGGAGTCTTTTTTAAAGAGACATGGAGGATTTCTTTAAGTGGGTTTTCCCTTCTCCCTTTAACAAAAGTACAATGTTTTTTCATATTTACTGAACTCATCTGTGCACTCTAAAGGGTTGAAAAGCTAAAAACAGGTGCACAAATATATTTTGCATGAAAGAGTTATTGCGCAGAAAAGTAATCATTAACCATGACAGTATTGTAGACTAATTGCTGTTTGTCTCCTGGAGCTTGTTAAGAGCATTTGTGATTATTTCATAAATCTGAGAGGTCCTAAGGATAAAAAACAAAAACACAAAATTACCTTTATTTTTTTATTATTATTTAAAAAACTGGGTACTTTCACCTCTTCAAGCCACTAAAAATCATTCAAATCGAGTAATTTAAGAAGGAAAAAATCCCTCTTTAGATGGATTCTTTCACAATTACTTTGTGTTTCACTTTTACTTTTGTTTAACCCCATGAGACCCGCGATCCCAACCGACTTTACTGTCTTTCACAGGCTGTAGCAGGTTCCCCGTAATGACCTGTGGTGACCTCTAGGCTAATCACAGCCTCATAAAACTTTACAGCCATGAACTACAGACCTAGAGCATTCAGAGGATGGGTGGCTTTCCTAGGTAGATTGACATAAAGAGGGTTTCTGTGCAGTTTACACAACAGAAGTGAGAAATCTCCAAATGTCAAAAGTTTTTGATACCAAATCACAGCATGGCTTCTTCTATGGTGTTCCTCAAAGTCTTGGTGTCTTAATGTGGTATTTAGGAGGGAATATTGCTGCAACAATTTGAGACATAATAGAGTATGGGAAAGGCCATCATATACCTATATCATAATGTTCTATATATTTATACTCCCACACTTTATTTTAATTAATTAGGTGATTAAATCATGTTTATTTCTGATTTATGACTAGAACGACTTGACACTCAGTGCTGAGCAGCATCTCAAATTAATCTTCAGGTTCCCAGCTTTCAGATGATGTACACCACTTCTATGTGACATCTACTGTTGACCTGCTAAAGACACCCTGTACCCCCCTAAAAATGGACAAAAACTGGTCTATTGTGGGTCTCAGAGGGTTAACTTCATCAGGCACTTTAACATTTACCTTAAAAAAAATCACTTTTGCCACTGATTTCATGTTTGTATAAAAGAAGTCTGTATAAAGTCTTTTATGAAAGGACACAAAATTTGGAGCTGTGTCTGAGGCCCTTGTAGGTCCGGAGCCCCTCCCTCTTGGGGTCCCTCACCATCCCCCGGACCACTGGAGGACTGTCGCAGCCCCTCCTCATCTGGGCTCGGTGCAGCAGGATCCGATAAACCCCGGTGACGGGGCTGCGGCTGTCTTTGAGCTGATTGTTCTGCAGGTGCACCGCGGTGAAGCCGAGCTTCGCCAGCGAGCTCCTGATCTCCTTCTCCACCTCCTCCTCCAGGTCCTCGCGCTGCGAGTCCAGCAGGCCCTGCAGAGGGCTCGACGGTTCGGAAGGCACCAACGTCCAGGGGAACTGGATGGGTAAGAGCCAATCGCAGCCCAGCATCTGGTCGACGGCATAGCGGTCGACGGGGGGCACCTTCAAGATGCCCTTGATGAGCCTCTGGCAGGGGCCGGGCACCCAGGGGGGGATGGTGTAGGCGCCTGCGGTGACACAGCGCCGCAGCTTCCCAATGGTCTCGGCGCGGAACGGCATACTGCCGGTCACCATGAAGAAAAGCAGGACCCCCATGGCCCACACGTCCACCGGGGCCCCCAGGTAGCACTCGTCCATGAAGAGCTCGGGGGCGGCGTAGGGTGGCGAACCGCAGAAGGTGTCGAGGGCGTCATTGTGGTTTGAAACCCGCGTGCTGAATCCAAAGTCTGCGACCTTCACGCAGCCGGTGCTGGTGAACAGAACGTTCTCCGCCTTCAGGTCCCGGTGAATGACGTTGATGTTGTGCTGCACAGCAAAACATACAAGCTGGTTGAGTTCAAGGTAGATTTGAGAACTTGCTTTAAACCTGACAACCTGACCTCAACTGGGTCTAAATAAAGCGGGCAGCACAATCGCTGTATTTAGACCCAGTTGATTCCTTGCAATCCCAACAGCAACGAAACTGCTATGATTGGAAAACCAAACACAAATGTCACTAACCATGTATTTGATGGCAGAAAGGATCTGGGCGAAGGTGACCTTGCTGCTGTTGTCAGACATTTTTCCATCGGTGGTGATCCTGTCGTGGAGGTCTCCTCCTCCTGCGTACTCCAGCACCAGGTAGAGGCGGCTCGGCGTCTCCACCACCTCGTACAGACACACCACGTTCGGGTGATGCAGGCATTCCATGCTGATGATCTCCTTGGAGAGCAGACGGTGGGCGTGGTTGTCCAACCTGGTCTTATCCAGGATCTTCAGGGCCACTTTGTCTATGAGGAGGACAGATGAAGGAACACAGAGACAGGGACAAGGGACCCATTATGCTTTTGTGCTTTTCCCTCATCCTTTAGTGTGCTATATAGTTTATGTGCATGCATATAAAAGGTCTCAAACTACCAAGGAAAGTGAATATGCAATTTTTTTTTCTTTCCTATATTGTTTAACAACCAACTGCATCCAGTTTAACTTTATGACCTCCCTCTGCTGCTTGTCTTTTACCTTAAAGCTATTCACAAGGTAATCTAAATAAAGGTTCTAAACAGTGAAGTCTGATAGCATGTACACCTACCTTTAGTCAGAGCATGGAAAGCCAGTTTGACCCTGGAAAAGGTCCCGCAGCCGATCTCCCCGCGGACCTTGTAGAAGCCCACCCTGCGGCCTATGATCAGGTCCTTGATGGTCTTCTCGTCCTTGCACATGTCGGTGGTGAGCTTCTGCAGGGGGGTGGGGCGCAGCGGGGCGTTGGCCTCCTCATCGTCTGGGTCGACTTCGGAGCTGTCCGTCAGGCTGTAGAGGCTGTGGTGGCGCTTGGTGTTTTTCACCTGGTACTCGTCTCCAGGCATTTCTGCAGCTGGCTGAAGATAAGGTCATCTTCAAAAACATGATGATGTTCATCGATCAATGTCATTTACCAGCTCATGGTCTGGACATACAGTAGTTCAAGGCTCAACGATAAGGATTGCCCAATTGCCCGGGGCAAGTAAAATGCCATGTTGGGCTAGTAAATTTAGCAACTCACTTGCCCAAATGGGCTAGTGGTAAAAACTAATTATACACAGTTTTTTATGGAGCTGATGATGGAAATAGCTAAGGAGTGAGCCTTCGTGCTTCCTTCTCATCTCTGTTGAGAGCTGCACATGCGCAGTACCAATCGGGCGGCAGGTAAAGACAAAGTCTTTGAGCTGAAGCGCAAGCAAGCATTTCAACTGTCCTGGAAACAGGACTGCAAGTCTGAGACCATGCGGATAAAACAATGTTGTTTTCAAACGTCGCTGGAGTGCCGACAGCATCTCGCTTGCATGGCCGTAAATTTGTATAGGGGCAAGTACAAATTGACTTTGCTGCTGGGCGCTGATGTTGCAATGGAACGAACAATTGACTTTCACTTCTTAGCAATATACGTTCTTTGTCCTGGTGTCCTCGTCGGACCTGGTGGACATGTACAGCTGGATTTAACATTATAGACATGACCACTGACTATCTGTATAACAATTTAACCACCAATTCACAGACTGACCATACACGGTCCAGTCATATACTCGGTTTTGTCTTGCTTTCCCTGAAATTGCTGATAGGAGGTTAAAAACACCACATTTACTTCACTGGTAATAGCACACAGCAGTGTTTTATCATTTCATCATCATGTAAACACAGGTTAACAGTAGGATACATGCTCAGGTAAAATTTCCCTTTAAAATGTCCCCAAACATTACATATACAATTAAATATTCTACACTTACAGTGCAACAGTTTTTACACATATTACTGTAAATCTACTAGACTAAAAAGTTGTAACCCTCAAATAGCTGCAAAAAAAACCAGGAGGAATTTAACAAAAAGAGAACAAGAATATAGGAAGCATATAGAAAACTTGTTTTCTTACCAAGTCAGCAATCTGTTCCTCTGCATCAAAACACAGCTGTAGAATCCACTGCATGCAGCGATAGGAGAAAGTTCTTCTTTCGGCCCAGTAGAACCCAGAAGAAGGAATTTTCTCCACTTACATGTGGAAGTCTGACAGTTTGTGCCAAAGTCATTGCAGAAGGTCCTTAGAGAACTGAGCTGACCGATGTCGTCACTGTTTCCTTCTCTGTCCTCGCTATCAGACTACTGCACACTGATGGCCAAGGACACAGGAGGGGGGGGGGGGGGGGGGGGGGGGGGGGGGGGGGAGTCATCAGTCAAGTGGACAGACAGTAAGAGCTTCCCTGGCCACACCTCTCACAGCTCACCTCTGTCTATCCTCAACCTCTCCTGCTCCTAGCTGATGAGGATTAAGGTGGTGTCATGAACTCTAATCCTGTTTTAATTTGAGTCTGTGCCAAACCTTTCAAATGGTTAACATCAGTTCAGGACGGCAAAAAATGAGGCCCAAAGGATGGCGACAAAATGTGCATATTGTATTTGTATCCACAGTATATATGAGCAGAACGCTTTGGTTTGCAGGGTCAGCAAAGCAGACACCCGTGTGAGAGACGGTGTTGTGCAGCTGAAGGTTGATCTCTTGGCTTTTGTGAAGATGAAAGGTTATGCAACGGTGTTACCCAATGTTCCCAGAGAGATTAGCTCTTTGTCCACTTTCAGACGCTGGCTGAGCAGCGCAGATAAAGAGATTACAAAGCACGACGTCAGCACTTCACCAGCGTCTTTATACAGGTGTGTTGTCCCTGTGAGGAGCAGGGGAGGGACGGCAAGGAGACACTACAGTCAAAAGACATCAAGACAGCTTTCTTTTAACCCCATGAGACCTTTACTGTCTTTCAGAGACCAAGGAATCCATTGGTAACAACCATGACATTTCAACATGTCAGGAAGGAGGCTAAATAACGCTCCAATAACGCTTTGGCCAAATTTTGGAGAGGAAAAATTGGCATGGCCATTTTCAAAGGGGTCCCCTGACCTCTGACCTCAAGATATGTGAATGAAAATAGGGGTACCCACGAGTCCCGGTCTGTGAAATCTTGCAGATGCTATAAGAGCATTGGAGGACACCGGAGGACATAGAGGCACATGATGTTTTTCAGATTACCTGTCTCATAATCTGAAAAAATGGAAGGGATCCCTATCAAAAGAGTTGGTTTATGCGATTTGTTAAAAACATAATGTTGTAAAACAAATATTGGCCAATGTGTCCCTCGGAGCAGATTTGTTTTTAACTTAAATAAAATATCTACACAGTCCTCCAAATTCAAGTATCAATTTGGCTCCGACATACTTAATCAATCGCAGAATTGCATCTTGGTATTGAGCTGAAGGAGGACTGCATTACTATGAATGTTCTCACTGAACGCTCCACTCTTGTGTTAAAAATCGATTCTTAAAGAATTTTTCTGGTAGACGTAAAAGTTTTAGGCTACTGAGGGAAGCAGATCTTTGCACTTTTACTTTCTTAAACAGCAACAATGGTAAATCCTTGAACACAAATTACAGGAAGTAGAGTTCAAGAGCTCAAGATTAGTAGAACACAAGTTTGACTTCAAGGAATCTAAAAAGAAATTAGGAGAAATTTGATAAATAATTTATTTTTTTCTTTGAATCAAAGGAGATAAACACGTTTAATTAAGTGGGATTGGCCTTCCAGCTAACTGATTCACTCAGAAGTGCGTTTCTCCTGCTTCAGCGCCTCCCCCCAGCTGCCCTCCCATGCAGGCGTCTGATTGGATTAAAGCCTTAGATAGGAATACAGCCTGTATTTACATGTGCTCTCTGCACACTGAGAGTCAGCTGCAAGCAGGGTTGGTGAAACTGCAAATCTAGTCGAGCATGACAGTGCACAAGAAGCATCATAGATAAATAAGTGATCTGTAAAATACAACTCTGAGGAACTGAATTTTGCTTTGAAATGCAACTGAATTATAAATCTGGAAATTTCAAAAACACTTTAAGTCACTCCTGCCCTCCTAGAAAGTCAGGAGATTCATGCACCTGCAGAGCTGACAGGTCAACAGCTTGCTAGCCTCTAGACAAACTACATCTTTCTCCTCTTCAGACGGCTGTCGTGGAAGCCGCCGGCGCGCTGGTTCTCTTCCAGCTCTTTGATTCTCTGACGCAGAGCCACAATCTCCTTATTCTTCTCCTCCTGGAAAAACTGCAGCTTCTGAGGACACACACACGCACGCACACGCACAGTTAATCCACAAACACTACACTAGAGAGAGGCATTATAAACAAGACGTTTCTCAGAACAGGACCGCACAGCTCACAGTGATTACCTGTAAAATTACCACCCACTAATTCTACATCTTTTATTCAGTGATTCTTGTGAAAGGCTGCATCAGGTAAATGGTAGTCAGTGTGCTCGGGCTGTTTGCCTGCGGTGGGCTTTCTATTTAGCTATTCCTAATCAAATTTCTTCTTGGGCTGGAACTACTGATTGTTTTCATTATCATTTGTGATTTTTTGAATTACTATTTTATGATTAATTTAGTATTTAAAATGCACATCACAATTTACCAGACCCCAAGGTGACATTTTTAAATTGCTATTCGATTCACAACGATGGCATGAAAACGGAGAAGAGCTCACATTTGAGAAACTGGAACATCCATGTTTTTGTCTTACAACTTTAACCCTTTCACATTGTGTTTTCAGTTCCTAAAAGTTAATATTAACATTTTAGTCGCCTTAAAATGTGTCATTCAGCGTTCGGTTGTACTTAGCTCTATCCTCTCGTGTCACTTCTGCTTGCAAAAACCAAGATAGCGACGGTCAAAATGCCGAACTCAAGGCTTCAAAACCGCAGTCCACAAACCAATCGGTGAAGTCAAAGTGACTACATCCACTTCTTGTACACAATCTATGGGATAGAATCCCTTCATTTGCTTTTAATTGTGGATTATTATTATTATTATTTACAAATGAGCACATGCTTCTTAACATTTTTCTGTCTAAAATGAATATAATGATATTTATTAGTGTGGCCCCGTGTGGTTCTGTCCTCACTCCTGACCTGCACAAACTGGTTTACAATATGAAATACTGCATGTTCCTGCACTATAAGATCTTGAGTTACAGATTGATTACCATTTAACTGTGTTTTGTACCTTGTTAGTGACCCTCTATAATGTAAAAGAGAGGAGGTAAAAGGTGGTGTGTGGGCTGCTCACCCTCTTGAAGACACTCTGTGGAAGAAGGTTGGAGCCGTGTTGCTGCTGCTGCTGCTGCTGTTGGCTCCACTGAGCTGCACTCTGAACTCTGGCTAACTTGGCACCAAACTGCCAAAACAAACAGAGCAAAAGACCAACAAGCTTAGAGAGGAAGCTGGCCATCACAGGTCAACACTCATTGGTAGGAGCTTAATATCAGCTGATAAATAGCGATAGAACAATACCAGTCTATTTCTATGTAAATCTGCACAACAGGCTTGTTAAGCGTAGAAAAAAATAATTCTTGTGACCTTTTTCATTGAGCTAATCAGAAAGAAATCACTCCAGCAAAACTGTAGGAAGTAGCTTTTCATTTACCTCCATCTGTAACTTCAGGAGCTCGCTCTGCCTCTCCCTCTCCTGGTCTTTCAGCCTCCTCTTCAACTCCTCCAGATCCAGATCCTTTTTCTCCAGCAGACTCTTCACCTCAGCATCTTTAGCTTCCACTGTCGGGAAATAAAACCACAGCAGGCCCCAGCCAAATACAGATTGTGTGCTGTGGGCTGATATCATTATTGTTGTTAGGGGACTCTAACAATGTCACTTTGGTAACGTCTCACTGAAAAATAAAAGTGTGAAATGCTCCACACGTTTAACTACTTTACAACCACAAGTGTTAAATGTAAATTTCCGGATATATCTGATCCGCTGTCGTTGCCTTGCATTGAGAATTTAGGGCTGTGGGGGGATTATTTGTGCATGTATAATCTAAATTCATTTAATAACATCAGCACTGTCACTGTCTGTTTTAGTCTGGTCTTACACTGATGGAAACGCTGGCTGTGGGCATCCTCCACCTCTCTCCTGCACTGCTGTCTTGCAGCCTCTAGCTCCCTCTTGTGTCTCTCTGCTTCTGCTCTCATATCACCGACAAGCTGCTGGAGCTCAGCTTCTCCATCCTGATGACAGTGTGAGGACAATGTTTAGAGATAATAATAAGTTAAATGGAAAATGTAACTTGCCCCCCATGGAAAGTCAGCTGTCTCTGAACATTACGAACATTCGTATCACAACATACAGAGAGCGTTGCCTTGTCCACAGACCAGCAATGGGAATGGAAACATTCACTTTTCAATGTATTTAATGATAAATTCTGCTAGTGTTCACTCCTGCCTCAGTTCTTACCTCTGCGGTTCTCTCATTCTGTTGTTTCACGTCCGCCATATAGTTCTTCAGTCTCTCATTCTCCACTGCAACATGAACAGTTTCAGAATATATCATGTAAATCCTTACAAAGAATTTACATTACCGTTTTATGTAAATTACTATAGCAGTGGTGCTATGGGTTTATTTACCAAATAATATAATACTAAATGGATATCACACAGAAAATAAGACATTTTCACATTTTTCCAAGAGACATTAAAAAAAAAAAAAAATGCAAAGATTAGGTTTTGCCTATTTTTTACGCATGCTGCGGTTCACAGCTAAAACAGACAGTGAAAATTATCTTTTGACCGTATATTGACATCATACCATCAAACTAAAAGCTGTCTAGTGTTTTTTCTGTGGACAGAATCCCATTGCTAACACAAGTGTTCGCAGGAAAATGCAGAGATTTGCACAGCTCCATAAATTAATAGAGTACCGGCTTTTAATTGTGGATTATTAGTATTATTTACAATTATTTTTCTTGTCCGTTTTCTGTCTAAAATAAATATTAATTAATTTATAATTTAATTAAATGGCTACTACGAAAAACAGCAATAATAACAACAGCAACAGTATTAAATCTAGAACCATTTATTCCATATTCTCCTCTAACTTGTGTTAGAGTTGGCATAGGATATATATATATATATAGTTTTTTGTGAGTCTAGTGTTTTATTGCACTTACCCCTGAGGTTGCACTGCTCCTGCAGAGTCTGCTGCAGTCTGTTCACTGTGACAAGAAGACTATCTCTCTCTGCAACAGGTAGATCAATAGAATTACGAAGATTTCATGGTTTGTTTGATGCTTTTTAGTTGCCATACATATGTACAGGTTCCAGTATAAAAATATGGAGAAAATAAATAAATAAATGGGAAAATTAAACATAATAGTAAATAAGGACAAAGACCAATAAATAAAGAGGCAAATTAAAACAGAAATATCAATTTATCTCACATTTAATCAATTAATTAATGGCTAAATTTATTTTAAATATTAATTTTGCTGCATTTAATGACAAAATTATTTATTTATCAAGTCATTTATTTATCTTTTCATTTATTTTTGATTTTGGCAGGTTCTATCCTCCATATAAAACAACTCAATGAGGGACATAAAGTTCATACAACCTGTGAAATGTATTTTAATGTATTTCTTTCCTACCTTTATCTAACACTATGTGATACTGAAACTCACCCATCCAGTATTTTCTTTACAAATTAGAGTGCAATACTGCATGTGCAAATACAACCATTTGACACAGTACAGTCATCATCATTATCATAATCATCTCATTGTTGCTATGAATTTTATTCATCTTTAAATGTTGAAATGCATGACAATGTATTAAAAAATATGTCCTTTAATATTTCAGCCCATCAGTATATTTTCACAAATTTGTCATTTGGCATAGAATCACCAGCAGAGGGAGACATATGTCAAATCAATAAAACAAATGCTGTAGTAAATAGGTAAAATAAACCTGCACCTCAAGTTTTCCTTTCAGTTTTCATCCAATGAAAGGATTAAACACTCACCCTCAATCACACTTCTCTCCTTGGTCAGATGGAACTTCATGAGTCTATTGGCATCCTCCAGCATGATCTCCATCATGTTGTTTTTGCCATTAACCTCTGTGATTTTCTGTTTGATACAAGAGGAAATCAAACACTAAAGAAATACTGTGCAATACAATAATGTCAATAACACATGGCATCCACTATTTAGCTAGTTAGCTAACACTAGCTGAGTTGAGTTAGCATAGCTAATGTTAGCTACCTTACCAGTTCTAGTTGAGTAAACTCCTCCATGAAGCTGTCGAGATTAACACAGTTTAACTTCATCATTTTACTAGTCTAAGAAAGAGCAAAGACTGTAGTAACAAAGTAATAATATATGTTTACTGCTTTAGTTCAATTGAGGCTACACTAAGGTTGTGCTAGATCAGGGGTCAGCATCATGCGGCTCTTCAGCTCTCCAGTGGCTCCATGTGGATTTATAAAAACAATGAGTGGATATGAATAACTGTTTTTTGTGTATATTTTCATTTTTATTTATCATTGTTGTAGGTCTGTGGTATGACGTTACGACGGAGTATTAGGGCCACATTGAGAAAAAAAATGTATCTGAGATTTCAAGAATAAAGTCAGAATATTATAAAGTAGTAATTTTACGTGTTATTTTCTTTTTTCTCGTAAAGTCAAGACATGCTATACTATGACTTTTTTTGGTGAAATTTTTCGACATACTATACTATGACTTTTTTTTCATGAAATTTTTCGACATACTATACTATAACTTTTTTTCATGAAATTTTTCGACATGCTATACTATGATTTGAATTCATGTAATCTTTCGACATACTATACTATAACTTTAATTCATGAAACTTTTCGACATGCTATACTATAACTTTTTTTGGTGACATTTTTCGACATACTATACTATGACTTTTTTGCATGAAACTTTTCGACATGCTATACTATGACTTTTTTTGGTGACATTTTTCGACATACTATACTATGACTTTTTTGCATGAAACTTTTCGACATGCTATACTATGACTTTTTTTGGTGACATTTTTCGACATACTATACTATGACTTTTTTGCATGAAATTTTTCGACATACTATACTATAACTTTAATTCATGAAACTTTTCGACATGCTATACTATAACTTTTTTTGGTGACATTTTTCGACATACTATACTATGACTTTTTTGCATGAAACTTTTCGACATGCTATACTATGACTTTTTTTGGTGACATTTTTCGACATACTATACTATAACTTTTTTGCATGAAACTTTTCGACATGCTATACTATAACTTTTTTTGGTGACATTTTTCGACATGCTATACTATGACTATATTTCATGAAATCTTTCGACATACTATACTATGACTTTATTTCATGAAATTTTTCGACATACTATATTATGACTTTAATTCATGAAATTTTTCGACATAGCCTACTATACTATAACTTTTTTTGGTGACATTTTTCGACATACTATACTATAACTTTTTTTGGTGACATTTTTCGACATGCTATACTATGACTATATTTCATGAAATTTTTCAACATAGGGGAGAGTGGGGTAAGATGAGCCAATTTTTACTTATGCTGTCCTCGAGGTTAGGAAAAATGAGACAGAAGCAGAATGAAAACTTGAACCTTAAATTCAGGATCTCTCCTATCAAATGAAATGATCAGCATGCATCCATCACAAAGCTGTCTGGAAAAAATGACCTTCCCAAAAAAAGTGCTCCTGTGGCTCAACTTGCCCCAGGTAAGGGGTAAGTTGATCCGAGTCAGTGGGCAAGTTGAGCCATCGTGGGGTAAACTGAACATCTGAGTTTTTAAGTTTAAACCTCAGCATAAGTGTGTTAACAAACAGTTTCACAGTTATGAACTTGTGAGAACAAACCACCTGTGAGTTTCAAGACCATTGAACAATCAAAATATCATTCAATATTCGACAATATTCCAGTCGTCAAGGTTGCAGTGAAATATGAACTGTTGCTCCCTCCTTGCAGTTCCTCCAGCCTTTTGAGGTTGAGGTAGCTCCTTCAGCACATCACTCAGTGGAAAAGATGCCTCATCCTTTTCCTTGAATACAAAGGTGGGCTTCTCACGTCAAGTGTTCCCCCGGATTCTTCTGAGAAATCTTGCACTCACTTCGTTGCCCTCCAGGCTCTCAACCAAGCCAATGTAATGGTCGCTTCTGCCTTTGGATACAAAGTTTACTATGACAAAGTCACCAACTGACAGATCTGAGATGTCTGATTCACTTCTCTCATCATTAGAACTCTCATGCTCAGAAGTGTCATCAAATGGGATGGGAACATCACTCTCCTCAGAACTGCTGTACGCTGTGATTTTCGTCTTGGTCTTTGGTTTGACCTAGGCCTACCTGCTAAACCCTGCTCTTTCCAGTTGTTGGGGACAGGAAGGTTGTTCTTTCTGCCAATTCCAATGCCAGTTCACAGCATTTCTTTGGAGTAAGGCCGTGGAACTGTTCAGCCAGCTTCTTGATATGGTCTGCAAGCTCCTTCTCTACCTCCTCTGTGAGGACCCTCTTTGCCTCTGCTGTTCCACTGTAACCAACTGTTTTAACTTCCTTTATCTCCCTCTTCTATAAAGGTTAACACATAAAAAAATCAAACCAAGTTGTGTAACACTCAACAGTAATACCATTTTATACATCAGATAATTAATTTGGTTAATTTATGGTGGGGTAAGTTGAGCCAGTGGCTCGGAATAATAGTAGAATATTAGTGAGCCAGTGGCTCAACTTACCCCATAGCCTTTGGCTCACTTTGCCCCATAGCTACCATTTTTGAAAAAATGGCCCAGTTTAGCAATTCAGGCTAATCTTTAGCGAAGGGATTAACATGGTGTTATACCTTAGTAAATCACCAACATGTATAATATATTTTTTTAGACCTGGATAAATTTGCTTTGACCTAACATTCATTATTCCTGACATGCAGAAAATTTACTTTGATAGGGAAAAAACTGTTTTTGGTGTAAAAAAGTACTTACTACTTCTCCCATGTGCTTCACTTCATCACAGCAAGATAGAAATGATGGGTACTTCGTGAATTTATGGTCACATGACAAAACATAATCACAGTTGCCAAGATACAGGGGGTGGGTCAACTTACCCACTGGCTCATTTTACCCCACTCTCCCCTACTATACTATGACTTTATTTCATGAAATTTTTCGACATACTATATTATGACTTTAATTCATGACATTTTTCGAAATACTATACTATGACTTTTTTGCATGAAACTTTTCGACATGCTATACTGACTTTTTTTTGGACTTTTTTTCATGGACATTTTCGAAATACTATACTATGACTTTTTCATGAAATATTTCAACATACTATGACTTTTTTTGGTGAAATTTTTCGACTTACTATACTATGACTTTTTTTAATGAATTTTTTCGACATACTATACTATGACTTTAATTCATGAAATTGTTCGACATACTACACTATGACATTTTTTTATGAAATTTTTCAACATGCTTTACTATAACTTTTTTGTGGACTTTTTTGTGGACTACACTATGACATTTTTTTTTTAAAGTTTTCACCATGAAAAAAAGTTTTAAAAAAAAGTCATAGTATAGCATGTCAAAAAATGTCATGCAAAAAAGTCATAGTATAGTATATCGAAAAATGGCATGAATTAAAGTCATAGTATAGTATGTCAAAAATGTTCATGAAATATAGTCATAGTAATACTATGACTATATTTCATGAACATTTTCGACATACTATACTATGACTTTAATTCATGACATTTTTCATAAAATTTTCATGAAATATAGTCATAGTATAGTAATACTATGACTATAAGTTTGACTTTTTTTCATGGTGAAATCTTTCAACATGTTTTACTATGACTTTTTTTCATGAAATCTTTCAAAATGCTTTACTATGACTTTTTTTTAACTTTTTTTCATGAACATTTTCGACATACTATACTATGTTTTCTTCATGATTTTTTTGCCATACTATACTGTGACTTTTCTGCCATACTACACTATGACATTTTTTTTACTTTTTTCAACATACTGTCCTATGACCTTTTGAATTTATTCAACATACTATACTATGATTTTTTTTCCCGATATACTATATTATGCCTTTTTTCAACATTCTTTACTATGACTTTTTTGACATACTATACAATGACATTTTTGAAAATGTTTTTGACCTACTATGACTTCTTTATGACATACTAGTATTCCTCTTAGTTCACTATAAATAGAAAATAATTGTAATCATCTGTGCAGTTTAAAACTAGCTGATATTAATAAGACAAATGGCAAAAGTATGAAATTGGTTTATTTGTAACACTTGAACAGTTAAAATGCACTAACTGTAGAAATTCAACACTGATCACCATGTACTCCCAACTTTTAACATTTTTTTTAAAAATAAAACTTTTACAGCGCATGCAAAAGAAATACTGATTGAGCATAAGACTGACAATCGAAATTATATTTGCTCTCAGCTCTGAAAGAATTTCACAATATAAAAAAATAAATACAAATCTATGGTATATAATGGTATTAAAGTAATTAGCATTCAATATTTTATGTTCCAGTTGATTCTTTTACACACGTACAACTCATGCTTTATTTTACTTTTTCAGGAGTTCATGTGTTGGTAACAACATGATATATGAAGCCCAATAAGTAGTAATTTAAAAAAATAAAAACTGTGTTTGTTGTTGGTTAAGTTACATTTTTACTGTAAAAGCCTGAAAAAGAATGAGACATGAAAACCATACAAAATGTTGATTCATAAAGAAAGGGCACATGATCTTTCACAGAGTATATCAATTATACATGACCCTATTTTATCAAAAAGAACACCTTTGATATGTATAAAATGGTAGGAATGAAGCATGTGACAGTACAATTACTGTAAATGTACTCTTTATTTGAAGCTTATTTCAATACTTTTATATCAACATTGAATGAAATGCCTATAATGGTTTTTTTTAGCCTGTTTTGGCTTCACCAAACTGCAGACAAACAAAATGAGCAACTAGCTAGTGAAGACAGTGAAGCACTTAACTGCTAAAGAGCAAGTTATTTTTCTCAGGAGTTGATGGAGACCAAACCAAAGGAGTAAAAAGACTTACATTCATCAACTGAACAGAACCAGGATTCCAAATGAATGATAAGAGTTTCTCTTTGACCTTTCCTTAACTGCAGTAAAACACACGTGTTCTTCCTCCCTCATACCAAACTTCCAACTTACCCTTTACAGCCCCTGTCAGAGGGAGCAGCGAGAGGCCAGAGGTGGTAGCAGGACAGGCACAGATGCCCCTGACTATATTTAGGAGACGTGACATTCAACGCTCAACCTTGGGACCCTCAATAGTCAATCTCCAAGACTGTTCCCAAGCTTATCTGTGCCTTTGATTGAAAATTCTTAACTTTCATCGCCGATCTATGGCGTGACGCTCCCCAAAAGTTCAGGGGTCAGGTAGCCGTCTGGTGTCGGCATGATTTTTGGGATTACCAGTTGCGGGGCAGGTGACGAGTTCGGTGTAAGTAAGAGGCTGTTCTGCCTGTCAACAGCCTCCACCACGGTGTAGACAGGAGCCGGGTAAAGAGGGGACATGGGGGTGGTATCTGATTCGTGGTACGGTGACGGTGAAGAACTCACGTCTCCTGTCTGGCAGGGTTCACTCATGTCTCCTGTGGACAATCTGGGGCTCATTTTTCCTGCATTGATCTCTGATGTGTAACCGCCGTGATCTGGATTCACCACCAGGAGCTGAAACTCCTTCTTCTCTTTCTCTTTCTCCGCCATGATGTCTTTCTCTGTGTCTTTGCCGGTGCTTTTCCCTACCTCCGTCTGTTCCTCAGGCGACAGCAACACCTTGCCAGATGACCTCACCTCACTCACCTGGGTGTACAGCGCTTCTCTGCCCGGTGCTACAAAAGGAGGCTCCCCAGTGGCGGGGCTCTGGAGCGGAGAGCTTGGCTCACAGGCGGGTTCCCTACTGTGGGCTTGATTTGGGATGAGTGGAAGGAAAGGCGACGCTTCCTGGTCGCTGGGGAGATCCGGGTCGCAGCAGCTGGCCCGGCCGGAGTCGTCGTCTCTGAAGCCGATGAAGAGGGGAGAGCAGTTGGAGGACAGGGAGCGCTCCATGAGACAGTCCGTGTCCAGGTCGGTCAGTCTGTCGTTATGCTCTTCGATGTCCAGATCGATGAATTCCACCCAGGGGTCGTTGTTGTACAGCTCCGGCCTCAGATCAGGGGGGCCACACAGGATGGATGTCAACTCCTTCAGCTTCCCTTTCTGTGAGATAAAGAAAATAGAGTTGATACACTCAAGAGGCCACTTTCAGCTGGCGAGTTAGGTCAGCTGCTTCAGGCCTAATTCAAGTTTATTACGACTTTGGTCGTATTTTTGTTGCTTTTCTATCAGTAATGTAACATTGTTATCATCAATTTAATTGCTTTCAATTGAAGTTAGGCAGGTCAAGAAAACAAGCAGTCTGACCCGCAGATTAGCCAACTGACTAAGCTTTCTTTGGAAGCAAAAGTGTCCTTCCTGGTTCAACTTTGACCACTAATTTCTTTAACTAATTAATGCAACCTGTGATTTTTAGGTGATAGCGGGCTCAATTTTAAAGCTCAGTCAGCGTTCCAATTCATACATGGTGCCGTTGAAACAGGACACGGCCTTCCCCAAACTGTTGCCGCAAACTTGGAAGCACACTATTGTCCAACATATCATTATATGCTGTAGCATTAAGTATTTATAACATCCAACAACAATAGCTGCCATGACGCTTTGACAGTGTGTAAATAGCTAAGACTCACGGGATATGTTGTACCGGAGTAGATATTCATTAATCTGAGAATATAGAGAAAAATGCAATTTTCTAATGCAAACATATAGTGTCTTTAAATTAGGTTTGTCAAAGTTAACGCAAATTCATTTTAACGCCACTAATTTCTTTAACGCATTAACGCAACTTGTGATTTTTAGGTTGTCACAAGCTCAGTTTTAAAGCTAAAGTGAAGACACTGGCATCATATGAAACTATAAAACCTAAGGACTCCATTGGTACCAACAATGTCATACTAGCTTGTCGGAAAGGAGGATAAATAACGCTCCAAACTTATGCTAAAATTTTGCGAGGAAAAACTAGCGATACAATATTCTCATATATTAAAATTCAAAAAGCTCCACTGGGAAAGTTTCCTGTGGGCCTGGAAATGGTTTCCCTTATACATTTTAGGTGAAGAATCACTTTAATACAGAGTGTGCTAGTAAAATAGGACAAGTCATGGTTAAGCATAATAACATGTAGATGAATACCTTGAGTAGTTCAGGGTCTATTCCTCTTATTTTAGGTCCAGGAACAGGAGGCAAAAGAATAACCATCAATCTTAAGGAAGAAAAAAAAGTGTGAAATTTGACATAACACACTTGATTTCAGACCTCAGTATAAACATAGCAGAGCATATATACTGTACATAATGCCTCGCAGTTCAACACCTTTGAATGATAATACAGACACTGAGGCAGTTCTGCAAGGTCTAGCAGCCCACACAGTGCGCTGGTGAATGAGCAGCACTCTCATTTCTCTAAGCTTTTCTATACCTTCCAGTCCTACACATAAAACCCTGATGGTTGTAGAATACTTACTTTTCCTGCTGCGATATGATAACTAACATCAGGATGGTCACTAAACACAAGCCACCGAAGATGAGCAAGGCCATCACTGGGAATCTCGACCCTGGGAAAAAAAATTACAAAGAAATTCACACTTTATTACACCATAAAATCATCAAAATAAATATAAAGATAGATGAAAGAAAGGCCATAAAAGGCTATTAGGTTTTGTTTTGAGAAATATATAAATCACAGAAGCTCTTTTCAGACATGAAATACATAACATTGCTGGTTTTATCTGTTAATGTAATGACTCTGTCCTTAAAACAGAAAATGTTTGCATGTCTGAAAGGTGCTTTAGAATAACCTGGTTTAGACCTGTATACACATGTCTCTAATATTTAGGTATAAAATGGGGCTGGATTCACTCATAGCTACTTGTAAATTCTGATCAAAGCATTAAGAAGATCACAAAGGCACCGCCGTTTTAATACACAGGCTTACTAGGGCTCAAGCCAAGACTTTACCGCTCTAATGAAGGACTTTGACACATGTTTTAAAGGTTGTAATGGACTTTAATACATGCGGTTGTTATTGATTGATTTGTGCAATGTGTGGGTGGATAGAATGCCGCAACAGTTATACAATTAAACTGCAGTAATGAGTGATTGTTGATGCGTTAATGCATGCAAATTAAGCGTGGGCTGATGTTTGTGCAAGTTAGACGGGGCAAAAGTTGAGTCGTGATGGTGCTTGGTGGAGTGGAGGAGGGCCTGGAATATACTGGAATATCATTTATTTTTCAAATAGTGATTCTGATGCTAAGCGGAAGGAGGGGGGAGCTGCTAAGCGAACTGTAAGCAGAAAGGTCTATTCACGGTGACAAGGACAAGGACATTCAGCTGCAGCCTCTGCAGGTATAATGTAAGATTGAAAAAACAGCATTTGAAACAGCTTCATCCATCCAAGCGAGTGTTTACCTTTAGATGGGACGTGGACAAATACAGAGTCACTGAACTCTCCGAGCTCTTTCTCACCGAGCATTTTGCACCGGACCCGGACTTCGTGATTGACGTTAGTGTGAAGCCCATAAATGGAGCGACGTGTGCTTTTCACAAGGTCGACCTGTGGTGAAGAAAAACAACGTTCAATTAGCAGAAGCAGTGCTGCGGCATCGCAATGTTCTCTTAAAGAAACATTCCTTTGACACTAATAAAAAGTTTACTATAAAAATCAATCAATGTATATTAAAGTCTTGGACTCTTTAAAGTAACTGTACTGAGGTTAACTGATGCACACAAAAGTATCATTTAATATGATACTAACATCGACTTAGCTGAAGTTGTAGTTTAGCACACTAAAATAAAACACCCACCACTTCCCACAGGTCCGCATCGACGTCGCGGTACTGGACCTCGTACTGCAGCGTCATCCATCCCATCTCCACGTCTGCGGACTGAGGCGGCTTCCAGCTCAGCATGATGTCATAATACGTGCCGGTCACACTCACATTCAGCAGCGTCCAGTTCAAGTCGACTGGAGGATCCGGTTTCACTACAGGCCAGAAAAAAATTGTTTTATCATCAGCAATTGATCAAGACTTTTTAGCTGATAGTGTATTATTACAGTTTACACACACATGTATTCATTCTATAACACATGGGTGGTGGAGGCATGTTCGTTGGAGTCAGAGAGTCCTCCATTGGACTAAATGAATCCATTTGTTAAGGGAAAAAAAGTTGATCCTCGTGTCAAGAGATCCCTGCCCTTTACATGACATGAGCAAAAGTAAGAGGACACCTACACACTGTACCTTTAACATGTCATTCTAAAACCGCAGCATTAATCCTCCACTCTTCTGGTTTCAGGCTTTCCACTCGATTTTGGAACCCTGGCTGCAGGGATTTGTTCCCATTCAGACACAAGAGCTTTAGTGAGATCAAACACTGATGTTGGGTGATAAGACCTGACTAACAGTCAGCGTTCCAGTTCATTCATTGTGCCGCTGAAACGTGGAGGCACACTATTATCTAAAATATCATTATATGCTGTAGCATTGAGTATTTATAACATCCAACAACAATAGTTGCCATGACGCAAAGACTCATGGGTTATGTTGTACCGGAGTAGATATCCATTTATGTGAGAATATGGACAAACATATACATGCATGTCTGTCCAAAATGTCATCACTTCATCATTTTATCCTGTTAGACATTAGTGTGAAATTGCCATAATTAGCATATGAATTCTTGAGTTACGGCCAAACATGTGTTTTGTGAGGTCACAGTGACCTTTGACCACCAAAATCTAAATCAGTTCTTCCTTGAGTCCAAGTGGCGTTCCTGAGATATTGCATTCATGAGAATAGTACAGACAACCCGAAAACATAATGCCTCTGGCTACGGCTGTCGTCGGCACAGATGAAGAAACTGACATGACTGTACTGTACATGGGTTTTTAATCAACTTTCTGTACTTTGGATCATGTACAGATGCGCAGTGAGGCAGTAAACTCACCGATGTCTTGAACGTAGAAGATGTTCTCGTCATAGAGTTTGGCTTGATCCCTTGAGCGGAGCTGGATATGGTAAGATGTCCAGATGGTTGTGTGGTTCTCATTGAAAAAGCACTCGTTTGGCCTGTCGGTGCTGTAGTGAGGACACTCACTCCACTCTTTGGTAGAAGGGGTTCTGCTGGGGGAGGAAGACAACATGAAGTCTACAAAACAGCATGAACTAGAGAAAGGAGGGGACAGGAAACACCTCATCATTCAGTCAGAAAATCTACTCAAAGCATTCTCTACATATTTTTGCATCTTTATAACAGATAGTCCTAACAGGGTATACAGAATATACTTAATGCTTTAGCTATAGAGTGCTCCAGGGATGACGTATTTTAGTAAGCCAACTAGGCAGTTAGCATCGCCCTGGGTTCCCTCGACAAAAAGCCAATGGGATTTTTCCATTGAGTTTTGGATCATTGCAGAAAATAAGCTCTGATGCAAACAAACATTTATGATACTTAAACGTTCACAAATGAACAACACTTATGATTTTTGAAGTGCATCCTTTAACCAGCATCTTTAAGAAATCTCACAGCCTTATGGTGTGCATACTATAGCCCTCAGATATAGTAATATTTCACCACTAAGTGTCAGCCTGAACTGGACTTTTGCCTTGTCAACACAGAGCGAGCAGGTGCGCCAAATGCCAGATAAGGTTTAGACACAACCATGTTTCATTTGAGTTGTAAATGCAGAGACCCTGCTTGACCTTGCAAATGTGGGTAAAGAGGGTTTTTTGAGGTGGTTTACAAGTCGTCTCTAACCTGCATTCACTTAGACTACACACATTTTCTAACTGACAACTTGTTTCCCTTCTTTTCTTATCGCGCATCCATTTTTTTCTCTTTTTGTTTCTTCCTAACATTCTCCTTTCTGTCTTTATCTGCGTCACACACCATGTATTGCACTGTATAGGATGCTTGAATCAAACTAAAATATATATGGGCAGATTAAAAACAAAACTATACACTCCTGTGTATTACAACTTATTATTACAGCATCATTTGTTTATTTTATTATTCACTTTTTTATTATTTTTTTACTGACTTAACTGTACAATAATACTGTTATTAATACTCCATTTATAATGTACATTCATGAAATATTCTTATTCATTTCTTATTTATACCATTCTGGCATTTATTGTATATTTAACACACTTAATAGATCCCACTTCTCAGCATTTTGTATTTACTTATTTGCACTGTGGTTATTTGTTATATATATTGCATGTCTTAATGCAAATATTATTATTATTATATTTGTAGATATTTCATATTTCTTATATTCTCATTTTCTTATTTTAGTACTTACTTTTATTTCTTTACGTATATTGTGTTATATATTGTAGCATTATGTACATCATTTACATGTTACATACTCCATTATTTCTATTTTCTTAAATTTCTTTATGTTTATAAAAGAACAACAATATTTTATTTTTTATTTGTTTTTGTATTATTTTTTAATTATTATATTTTTTCTATTATTGTAATGATTAGCCATTAATTTCATTTCACTATTGTTTAAAAGCCTGGATAGTCAATATTGTTATCTTTTGTTGTAATGACATTATTTGTACTCTGCCTAGTTGTATGCAAATAAAATGATAATAAAATAAAAAAATTAAAAAAATATTCCCTTTTTTCCACGTTACCTTGATTTGCTTAAACACACAGAAAAAGCACATATTTCTGTTTTCTCCCTTACTTTTTGTTAATGTAGAATAAGCGGAGAGCTCCCGGCTCGGAGAGGCTCTGGGAAGCGCCGACATTCCATCTGCAGTGGAAAGTTTCCATGTTGGTGGAGACGCAACCAGTGAGGTATGGAAGTATCTGGGGATCAACTGTAGGGAACATAGAGAGAGGAAGAGAGAAACATAATCTTGTATGTTATATTTATCACATCTAATTTTGTTTGATAGTGTAAAAATCTGTCTCGCTTTCTTTTCTGCGTTACAACTGGTGTGACTCATCGTTGCGTGCACGCCAGGGACAGGACTGTAGCCTAAATCCAGTGAGCAGCCCGGCAGCCACAGGGAGAATATCAACATTTTCTTTTTACTGCTCTTCAAGCTGCGGCCACAGAGTTCACTGCCACGGCTGTCGTGGAATGATCTACAGTATTTGCTTTTTCTGTACTCAGAAAGGCATTTGCACACAAAGTACTACTGGATCCTGTTTTACTAGCTGCACAAAACCAAACCATGTGTGCACAGAGCCTGTTTCTTCAACTCTCTTGCAGCAGATCTTAGCTGTGTGCCAATTCCTGTCGGTCTGTAGTGTGTTCACACAGTCAAAATTATACACAATTAAGTATATACAGTTTGCATACTAAAACATTACAACATTTTTAAGTGTGCTGTTGATAGAATAGAATATATTTGTCGTTGTACAAGTACAACAAGATTAAGTTTGCAACTTCCGTATCAGTGCTATAGTAATAAATAAGGTAAAAAAGTACAAGTTAAAATAGCAATAAAAATATATAAACACATTTATATCAATATACATTTTATTTATTTATTTATAATAAAAAATAAAATAATATCAAATAAATAAAATAAAATAACATTATAAACAGTATCCTGCTGTATTAAAATAGTGCAAATAGATCAGATGTGCAATCAAACCAAAACAGTGTAAACAGCTGTCACTGTGTTGTATTAAAGTCAGCTAATTATGGTGGCAGAGACGTTATGGGGGGCAATTAGTGGACTGATTCAGTGCAGTTATCGCTCTAGGGAAAAAGCTATTTCTCAGTGTGGAGGTGAAGGCATAGAAGGCCTTATAAGGTCCAAAGAGAGGATGGACTGTGAGGTCTGGATATACGCATATATTTGACTTCAGGACATCTCTGACTACATACATGCTGAAAATCAAACATTTGAATGTATTAATTTAGATATTTTCCAAAGTAAAAGTCCCTAGAAGTGTATGATTCACCTTTTTCTCATGGTCTAGTGTTAAAAAAGCAAAACAAAAATCGCGATAAATCGTAATATCGAATCGCAATTCTTGTAGAATCGCAATACATATCGAATGGGAGCCCAAGCATTGTGATAGTATCGAATCGGGAGATAGGTAAATCGTCCCAGCCCGACTAGCTACTGTACCACTAGAGGTAAGTGAAGTTCAATGTGGGTGAACTGTCCCCTTAAACAAAGAGCGGAGGGAGCCTTTTTTATGTTCCATTAAGTAAACACTGCTGATTGCATTACCGGGAGGCTTTGTGATCAATGATTCTGGGGACAGCAGCAGCAGTCATCCGACCACGTCAACATGTCACAGAGGAACAACACACGAGGACATGGGCTGGCTGAGCACCAAGACGTGTGAGGACAAGATGGCTCCTTCACAGCTGCGAGGCAGCGCCGGGGACAGATGATGAATACCTCTGGCCTGCTTAGGGTGCTTCAGGGAAAGGGTGCTACAGGTTAAAAATAACCTGTTTACCAGATCCCTGACTCCTCCTCGGAACTCTGCTTAGCTCAGGATTAAAAGAAAAATCAATTTGACACTCAGCTATGCGGAGCATTTATGTGGCTCATTTCATCTTGATAAATGAGGACATGTGGATAGTGTGTGCGCTGTGTGTGTGTGTGTGTGTGTGTGTGTGTGGGGGGCAGGGATAATGTATTGATTTATTTTTTGGGTGTGTGAGAGTACTTGGGTATATTCCTGTTTTTGTTTGTATTATTATTATTATTATTTATTAAACATTATTGAACTTAAAGATCTGAATAAATCAAATATCAAAGACTGAGAGCAGCACATTTACTCGAGAACTGTGCTAAAAACGATTTGAAAAAGCTTGAGCATGGAAATGAATTATTGACCTTGGGAACGAAATAATCATAACTCAAAGGCTCACCACCTTTGAGGGTATTTAATTTATAGGGTTTGTCAAACACATTCAGAGCATTACATCTGTAAATGGCTTCCCAAATGAGTTCCCAGAAAATGTACTATATCACGAAATATACCAGTATTACAATATGAAATCGTATACCTTGTCACCCGCCCCTATTCGTACGTGTACTACTAGATATCATTGGGCAACATTGTACCTTTGACTTCAACACATTTATCTGCAACCAATTCCGTTTCAATTATGGCTGCTAAAGTTAACACGACAATAACGCGTTAATGCAAATTTATTTTAGCGCCACTAATTTCTTTAACGCATTAACGCAACTTGCGATTTTTAGGTTGTAGCTGGCTCAGTTTTAAAGCTAGAGTGAAGATACTGGCATCATATGAAACTAGAAAACCTAGGGAATCCATTGGTACCAACCATGTCATACTAGCAACGGACGCTAAATAACGCTGCAAAGTTACGCTAAATTTTGGCGAGGATAAACTGGCATGGTAATTTTCGAAAGGGTCCCTTGACCTCTGACCTCAAGATATGTGAATGAAAATGGGTTCTATGGGTACCCACGAGTCTCCCCTTTACAGACATGCCCACTTTATGATAATCACATGCAGTTTGGGGCAAATCATAGTCGAGTCAGGACACTGACACACTGGCAGCTATTGTTGCCTGTTGGGCTGCAGTTTGCCATGTTATGATTTGAGCATATATTTTATGCTAAATGCAGTACCTGTGAGGGTTTCTGGAAAATATTTGTCATTGTTTTGTGTTGTTAATTGATTTCCAATTGTCTTGAACAAATAAGAAAACGTGCCATTAATTTGCGATTAAATATTTTAATCTATATTATATGCCGCACAATTACTCTCAATTAGGTATTTTTTTACATTTTGCTGACAATACTTAAGTAAGGAATACTTCTTCCACCACTGAGTGAGAGTGAGTATATAAAGAGAACAAAAATGGGAAAAAGTGCATTGCTCCAGCTAATGATGCCTAATTCTGACCCAGTCCACCTTAATATATGCTGCTGGATCAACTTGCAAACCTTCATTTGCGTGCTTGGCAAAGTAAGTGCTGCTGTGTTTGCTCAATAGCTGCCAAACAGAGGTCACTTCTAGTGCAAGTAAACATGTGAGCAGTAGAAGCCGAGCACTCTCAGGACACAGCTATCAGAACACACACACACACACGCACACACGCACGCACACACAATTTTCAATATGGTAATATCAATTTACAACATATTCTCATTACAGGACTCTCTCTCTCCAGGCAAACTGCCACAGGCGTATGAAGTAAACATGTTTACTTTAGCATGATTTCTCTCCGAGTGCTGCCGACACAGTCTATATCTGGATGAAAACAAAACATCCTCGCTCAGTCTATTCTGATAAACCCACAAAGGGTTCAAAGGGAGCAGGAAATAGCAGCTTGTATTACATTCCTTTTAAAGGACTCATTCTTACCTCCAGCAGAGCCCATATATTATCATGTAGAACACAGCGCATTGTCTAAAGTGTGTTTTTCCTTTTATAGCATCTAACAACATCTGCACAGCTGTGTTGGTGGGAAGCCTTCATTAATGTCTTTCCTGTGAGCACACAGGGCAAACGGTTATTTAGAGAGTCACGTGTTCAATCAATCAGTGCACTCTCCGGAGGAAGTACCTTGTCCTCTGCATTTAGAAAAAAGCCATTTCCTTGCTTGGCTAAGAGCCACAATGCTCTCAGCTGTGATTACTGAACATTTCACTTTACTAACAAGCCTTATGGGAAAAAACATTTAAAAAAAAAAAAAAGAGAAAAAGCTTGTGTATGCCCGAAAGTGACGAGAGTATGACCCCGTAATCACATCAAGAACCAATGTCCTGATTCCTGGGTGATATAAACCGTGGTGCTCAGGTGTTGAGGAGTAAGAAATATACGTTCACCCCTACAGGGACCATTCAGTTCCTAGAAGTAGTAGCCTTCCTCCAGCGGAGAGGTGCTCCAAAGATGAGAGGAGTTATTTTGAGCAACTCGTGTTCTAAAAGTCTCTCATAGACCATGTTGGTTGACTGACAGAGTAGCTATACAAGGCTTCAATAGACATGAAACCCTTATCAAAAAAATAAAACGATTATTTTATTAGTGGTTAGCACCCCTTCCCGAGTATTTCCTCATGTCTTTCGCGTTTTCTTGCAATTAATTAAGCTAAATAAGCTGACGCTGCTAATTAGCAAAATTGCTGTCTGAAACCACCTTCAAATTTTGAAGCGCTTTGTCATTTAGAAAATAATAAAACAATTATTTTGTTAGCGGTTAACACCCCTTCCCCCACTCTGAGTATTTCCTCATGTCTCCAGTGTTTTCTTACAATTAAATGAGCTAAATAAGCTAACGTTGCTAGTTAGCAAAAGGTAGCCAGCCAGCGTTACGATACGATACGATAATACTTTATTGTCAGACAGGTCTGAAATTTGTTTTGCATCACAGCAGCTCCATTTGCAACATCACAGAAAGGACAAAGACAAGAAACAAGGATACCTACATTTAAACATTACAATCACAGAAGACGATATTCAGGGCCCTTCAACGTACATTTGATCTGCGATTAGGCTCCATATTTAGTTTTAGGATTGACTGGTGCACAAAAGAGTGCTTCAGTCTAACCTTATTAAATCGTGGAACCCTGTATCTCCGATTTGATGGTAACAATTCATATAAACTGTTCAAAGCATGGTTGGGGTCAGTTATAACCTCTGTCAGCATGATGAAGTACCTCTCTAAGAAAGTACTGAGACCATGAACATGTTAAATTTATATGTGTTCTTCAGTTACATGTATGAGTTTCTCCAAAGCAGCCATTCACCACAGCGACACCAGACCTGTTTTGAATCACTCGACATAATTTGAGATGAATGCAGCGATTCAGAAATCTGCTATCGGCTATTAAAAGTTGTCAAACTTGCTACCATGTCTGCATTAGAAACTTTGCTGAGGCATGGATTTCAATAAGCAATTTGGCAGCAAGTTGACAGCTTACATGTACACTCCCTTATTATGCTACAGGGGGGGAAAAAATGCATGCCAGAACACAGCAGTTTTGTTCATAAAGGCATGAAACAAAAATGGAATAAAACTAAGCAGCATGGAGAACAGGAGTAGAGGGGGACGCGTCCTCCGTCTAAACCCCGCTAAACTACTAGTGTTATGTAACAAGACAAAGCACAGGATGTCCGCGCGTGACTTTAATGGTCGCCTAGTTTATATCTTTGTGGAAAAAATACGACCCATGTATGCAAATACACAGTGTTTCCACTGCCACTGAGGGGCTGTTTGGCAGAAAGGGGGGCCTCAACACACATAACAGCTTCCCATTGTTCAGCGGTAGAGTACTCTCTGCTCTCTAGAATTCCTGGGAAGCCACTTCACTAGAAATCCGCTGGCCGCTCTGTGTGGCTCTGTGCAGAGGGCTTCGCTGTTGTGCAACACATTTCATATTCATTTGAATGCCAAAGCAGCACGAAGCACAGAGTAGGACATACATGTTTATGTTGTTACGGGCTGAAATTGTCCTGCGGCCCATTAAAAGCACATTTATCTCAAAATATTGTTCCACCTGGTGTTGTGCAATTTGTGATTCCACACCAAATAGATAAACAACACTTGAAATTCTGAGCATCAGAAGACACCAGATTTCAAAGAAAGCATAATCAATGCCAAGCATAAAAGTGGCAAAACAACACAATATGTTATGTATGTTTTAGAATAAACATCAAATTTAAATCCGTCTCAAAATTTGAAATGCCAACAAATGGTCTAAAATTCTAATCTACTTATATATCTTCATAAACATACCTCGCTCAGAGGCCAGTTCCAGCGCTGAGGCAGTGAAGGTGTGAAGGAAGAAGAAGAGGAGCATGGTGAGAGCGGCAGCCATGGTGTTGAGCTGTGGAGGAAACATGTAGCGAATGTTAGTTTCTCAGCGAAGTCCACCCAGTTGAACCACACAGCCCATGAAGGCCCAGCCCACTACCACCATCAAACACTCCTTAACTTTTTTTTCCGGAGGAGAGATTGGGTACACCCATGATGAAACTGTATAGCGTCACAGAAGCTGTAAAATGCTTTACATAAAAGCGTTCATCAAATTACTTAATGTTTGACTTTGTAAAACCCGTTCCAGTGCATACATATAGCAGCTTATCTGTTATTCTATATCCTAACATTCACTCTGTTTCCACTACGCAAATATTTTACTGAATACTTGGAAGTCTTTAGGACAGGAACCCGAGAGACCCCATTTAAACCTGTTCAACCTGTTAAGCTGAATCATATTGTTGTACTGCTTTAAGATAGATAGTTATTTTAAAAGGATCTTATTTCAGACTTTCATCAAAGTCATTTGAATTAATGACATCTTATCTGCTCTCTGTTTTTTCCACTTGAGCTGATACCACTAACTCCTTTCAGGGCTTTGAAACTTCCAACTCTTTCTATAACTGAGTTGCTGACATTTCAACTGCATTCATTGCTTTCACTTTATGTTTTCCCTTCAACTACTACTTTCAATTCCTTTCAGCAGCTTCACTTCAACTACGTTAAAGGTGCTATTGATTAGATCGATCACATTCCGCCACTAGACGTCACATTCTCCCTGCCCCGATGCATGGCATTCACTTTACAATAAGTGGTTGCCATGCACTCACCGTCAAACTCAGACAGTTTTTTTTTCACACTAACAGGCAACTTGATCGCTGATGACCCAGAGATATCACGTGACCTGTCCAATGTTTCACAGGTTTTTTTTCCGTGTAATTTGAAACAACTTGGAAAAAAAAGAATCCATGTGATGAATAGCACGCCGCACTTCTTGGACAGCGGGGAGGATTCACTTTACAACAAGTGGTTGCCAGGCATTTACCGTCAAAGTCAGTTTTTTGATTGCTGATGACCCAGAGATAACACGTGACCTGTCCAAAGTTTCACATGTTTTTTTCCGTGTAATTTGAAATAACATGGAAAAAAAAGAATCCATGTGATGAATAGCACGCCGCAGTTCTTGGACAGCGGGGAGGACCAGCAGGTCTAAATCAAAATGTTTTATTCATACTATCTACACGGTATGCACAGTTTATCCTTCATGGAGCGAACAGTTTTCAAGTTTTCCAGCCAACAGTGCTGAGTTCCTGCCAGCACATGTGCAATCTATCCCTTACTTCAATCTGGGCCTCGTTTCGATCTTGTTTACGGAGACATGGATTCATATTATTTTCATCTTATAAAGCAGAGTTTTTCAACCGAGAAGTTTGGCCGTTTGTGAGTTTGTGATTAGGATTCCCAAGGTATTTCTCAGCCTGATCTATCATTTAAAATATCTTTAAAAATACGTCACAATGAGTATTTTTATAATCTAACTGGAGAGGCCTCCTTACTCAGAACAGCAATGTCGTTTTTTTAGATTTTGATGGCAACTTAACACCTGTCTAATAGCTGGAATTATGATTACTTCATGGCCTAAATATTTGTGTCAACAGCCAGAAACATAAGAACAAGTCCCTCAAGCTATTTTGTGAAGAAAGAGTACACGTGAGAATGGATAAGATCAGGTGTCTCTGAGGTATCACATGTTCTTGACCCTAACTTGTAAACAATGGATTTTTTGGGCCAATTGAAAAGATCATTATCACACATGACACTATAGTAGCAATGAGCTTTAAGAGGGAAGCAAACATGCTAATTCTTGCCCCAGATGGAAAAATGAAGGGTAAGATAAAGATTGATGAACAAATTAATAATTTATGTTTTTGTCATCCACATAATCTGTAAAATATCCTGCCTCATTACAAATCTTTTTGACAACGCTATGATAGCCAAATATGAAGGTTACTTGCCCAAAAATTTCTCCATAATCTATATCAACCTCCAAAGTGCAGCATCAGTCCGGCTCTGTGGTTCAACAGGTTCACAGACAATATGCTAAAAATAATTACTGTTACATAATCTTCACTACCGTACTTGCGTTGGGTTAGGCTAAATACATAAATGTGAATAGTCCCAATGCGAGGGCCAGGAGTGAGAAGTACAATGTTCATTTCCACCAACATCAACTTTGCTGTAGTCATGGCATTATAACTTTGTAACCTCTGCTCACCACAGAACAGACAAGTATTTTCACTCTGGGTCTCACGCTGATAACACACAGTAACAGACTCAACTACCATCATAGCAACTCTGTTTGGATGAAAAGGTGTGGACTTCACAAACATGCTCAAGGTCATGACATGAAGTTTGGTAAAATCTTGTAGTAAAATGTGTAAACGTATTCTAATTGCCATTTAGTCCCTATTGCTTTTTATACAAAGATTATTTATAAGACATACTTAATTCCCATATAAAATCCATTTTGAGCTTGTTCTGTGTTCTTGCAAATACAACCCCAAACTGTCCCTGATAAGTTGACTGCACAAGGGTCATGACAAGTTTGGAGTCTAAAACAGGGGGTAATGAAACATAAAGGTTGAGAAGCTCTGCTGTGTGGTGACATTAGAACAATATCAACAGGATGACACACAGTATGGAACACGCCCTTGTTTTTTATCACATTACAGTAAAATGTACATTATGTGCTGATGTTATGTTGATGTGTTCAATGTCACGTTGACTGCTGATGTTTTGGAGAAACCTTTACCTTAAATGTAAAAAGCGTGAGAATACTATTTTTTTATCAGGGCAGACGTGTGCAAACAGGAAGACAAGGGAATTCCCCCTCGGGTACAAAGCAGAAAAATGTCCTTTTCTATTGCTATGTAGGTCGTTGCAGAATTCAATGCATGTATCACTGGTAGTGTGAGATTGCACCGTCCGCGAAAAAACATTACTGTAGATCTGTGCATGTTTGTCAGGGAATTAAATGGACTTTCCATTGATTCCTTCAGGCCGCCGTTATCAGGCACCTGTGAGGATAACTAACCGTTACGCCAACTCTTTTTATTCCTTCTGCTATCAGGTTATCAAACTCAGACAGTAGTCATTTCAGGTGAGACTTTTATTGACAGTTCCCTTACATTATAAATCATGTAACAACGTCTATTTATTATCTATTTGTTATCTCTTTATCTATTTTATTGCTATTTATTATATTGTATTAACTTATCTGCTGTCCTTTACCGACCTGTGTTTTTCAGTTTTACTGGTCTGTGATTGACGTAACATTTTGGATGTTTGTCTGGATGTTGTCTGTGTGTGTTTGTGGGGTAAGCTGTGAATTGAATTGCCATTCTTGGCATCAATAAAGTTGTCTGAATCGGAATCTGAATCATTGTAAAGTTATGTTTGCATTCGATATTCTCATCAATTAAGTTAAGTTAAAGACACAGTGCGTACAATTTTAAATATTGTGTTAATTTGGCGCCCCAAAGTTGTTTTTTTTGCCACTTCAGGGCAGCGGAACACAACAATGTTTAGCTGTAAAATGAGAATGTTTGTGACCCGGCCGCTATGTTGAGATCAGTTGAGGAAATATCAAGCACCGCCCACCAGCCGGAGCAAACTTTCTCATTTTACAGATAAACAGTACACTACAAGATGATTTTGAAAGGCGAGAAATAGGCGTTACAGTAACAGAATATTGATTCATATTTGATCAGCGCTGCCTAGTTTGACCGTTTGATCAGAGTTCGCGAGTGATTGACAGCCGGCTCCGTTGAATGAACAGCCAATAGGAACGCTCTCTCTGAAAGTCTCCCATCACAGGTTAGATTTTCTAAAGCCTGAAAACAGAGCCATGAGGAGGTGCAGAAGTCTAGTTATCTCTCAGAACACTTGAACTACAATATGCTGTAAGGTTATTATGGAAGTTTGCCCAATGATGCCAAAAACATGCTACCTACTGCCACTTTAACTATGGATAATCATGCAATAAATCACTATCAAATATTTTTTGACAGCCCTAAAAATCACACAAACTATTATCAAAATAGTCTCCGATTAATGTTAGATCAACTAATTGATTAATCGACTATCTCTTTCAGCTCAAAGTATTGTTCTTTCTAAGAAATAAACAATAAACAGTGTGTTTCCCTTTAATACTGCACCATAATAAAAGGTAACTCCCATCTAATTGTGGAGTAAAATACAAGTTAGGCTACTTGTAAACATGACTTGTCACATTTAAAACTTGACAAGCTACTTTTATAATTTCCTATAAACAACTTTAACAGTTTCTTCAAGGTAGTTTCAGTTAATGAGTTGGGTTTTTAATCCTCTTCACAGTTTAGTTTAAATGCTGTGACCTGTTTTTGTCCCCAGAGTGCTGCTTGAGATTGTGCAAGATTCATGGAGGACAATGCAGATTAACACACAACAACAAGCTGCCTCTATTGTGTGAGTCAGTAAACATTTCAGTGTACAATGAGTTAAATACGGTTGGTTTATGTAACTATGTGTAACCGTGCAGGACATGAGAGTAAACTCACCGCTGTGGTGAAGTGAAGTGGACAGCAGCAGCAGTCAGTCTGTCTCCTCGTCCTGGAGCTCTCACAGGTTTCCTTCTTGATAAAACAGCAACACCATCGAGATATATCACACTCACAGAAGTGACAAACACATTTCCTTCCAAGCAGACCGCGGACACGCTCTGAAAAACAACCGGGAGTGCGTTTAACCGGGACTCACGGAGAGCAGAGCTGGTGACGCTGTCGAGGAAACCCTGACTCGCTGACACCGTGTGTGTGTGTGTGTGTGTGTGTGTGTGTGTGTGTGTGTGTGTGTGTGTGAGTGTGTGTTGGGAGCTGCAGCAGCAGCACAGCTGTAAGCAGCAGTCAGTCAGTCTGTCAGCCTGTTGTTGTTCCTGAGGGAGAGAGGAGGGCGACATCTGTCGGTGGAGGGTTAGGGTACAGCAGGACAACAACCTGCAGAATAAAGTCATAATATTACGCGAAAAAAATTCTTAGGTTTACGAGAAAAAAAGTTGTAATATTATGAGAATAAAGTCATAAGTTTACAGAAAAAAGTCGTAATATTATGAGAATAAAGTCATAATATTACGCGGAAAAAATTCTTAGGTTTACGAGAAAAAAAGTCGTAATATTATGAGAATAAAGTCATAAGTTTACAGAAAAAAGTTGTAATATTATGAGAATAAAGTCATAATATTACGCGGAAAAAATTCTTAGGTTTACGAGAAAAAAAGTCGTAATATTATGAGAATAAAGTCATAATATTACGCGGAAAAAATTCTTAGGTTTACGAGAAAAAAAGTCGTAATATTATGAGAATAAAGTCATAAGTTTACAGAAAAAAGTCGTAATATTATGAGAATAAAGTCATAATATTACGCGGAAAAAAATCTTAGGTTTACGAGAAAAAAAGTCGTAATATTATGAGAATAAAGTCATAAGTTTACAGAAAAAAGTCGTAATATTATGAGAATAAAGTCATAATATTACACGGAAAAAATTCTTAGGTTAACGAGAAAAAAAGTCGTAATATTATGAGAATAAAGTCATAATATTACGCGGAAAAAATTCTTAGGTTTACGAGAAAAAAAGTCGTAATATTATGAGAATAAAGTCATAAGTTTACAGAAAAAAGTCGTAATATTATGAGAATAAAGTCATAACATTACGCAAATAAAGTCATAGGTTTACGAGAAAAAAAGTCGTAATATTATGAGAATAAAGTCATAAGTTTACAGAAAAAAGTCGTAATATTATGAGAATAAAGTCATAATATTACGCGAAAAAAAATCTTAGGTTTACGAGAAAAAAAGTCGTAATATTATGAGAATAAAGTCATAAGTTTACAGAAAAAAGTCGTAATATTATGAGAATAAAGTCATAATATTACGCGAAAAAAAATCTTAGGTTTACGAGAAAAAAAGTCGTAATATTATGAGAATAAAGTCATAATATTACGCGGAAAAAATTCTTAGGTTTACGAGAAAAAAAGTCGTAATATTATGAGAATAAAGTCATAAGTTTACAGAAAAAAGTCGTAATATTATGAGAATAAAGTCATAATATTACGCGGAAAAAATTCTTAGGTTTACGAGAAAAAAAGTCGTAATATTATGAGAATAAAGTCATAATTTTACAGAAAAAAGTCGTAATATTATGAGAATAAAGTCATAATATTACGCGGAAAAAATTCTTAGGTTTACGAGAAAAAAAGTCGTAATATTATGAGAATAAAGTCATAACATTACGCAAATAAAGTCATAGGTTTACGAGACAAAAAAGTCTTACTATTATGAGAATAAAGTCATATATTCAGGAGAAAAAAAGTCTTGCTATAAGAAGTTTACGAGTAAGTTTCGTAAGTTTACGAGAAAAAAGTCGTAATATTACGCGAATAAAGTTATAAGTTTACAAGAAAAAAAAGTCTTATTATGAGAAGTTTAAGAGTAAGTTTACAAGAAATATAAAATAATAATTAAAAACTATAACAATAATATTTATTTATTTTGCACAAATTAAGCCTACACAAACATAACAAAAAATAAATAATATACAGGAAGAGGCAAAAAAAAAACACTGGGCTTATCTGAAGCCTCCACCTAGAGACAAGATTAATATACAGAAATAATATGACTACATAATAGTGATGACAATATATATATATATATATATGTACATATATATATATATACTGGATATATATATATATACAAAGTATATATATATATATATAAATATATATATATATACACAGTAAATATATATAGAAATAAATAAAATATATATATATATATATATATATATATTTTTTTTTTTTTAATTTTATATATATATATACATAAGGATGTTTGCATTTGCAAATGCAAACTCTTATTTCCCATGTGCCGAAATGAATGTGGATGGAAACTATGATCACCCTAACAAAGGATGAATAACAATAATTTAAGATAGAATAAAGTTCAACTACTGCTAACTAATAGTTTGTCTACATGTAATGGACCTGCTCCTCAACTGTTTTAGAGCAGCATTTCTCAGCCTGCAGAGTCACATTTCATGTCTGTCAGTCTGCGGAACATGTGAGTCTCACCCACTCACATGTCAGCAGCTTGTTTTTGACACCCACGCCTTCTCCACATACTTTGCATAGCACACAGGCAGAGACACATGTGTTGCACATACAGTCTTAACGTTTTGTTTATGAGTTTACCTGGGTAAAAAGTAATTACTGTAAATGTAAGACAAGCATGTTATTCATTTTCTTAAATCCGCAACAACAGTTTCAGTAGAAACAAGTTATGAATACACAACCCTGAACGTTAATAGGCCTATGCTATGTCAGCAAACAGTTGCGTAGTATTTACACATCACAAATGGAGCAACATTATCATTCATTTGGAGTCATGTTTCTGGCCACCTGATGAATGGAAGTGCAATATATTTACATTTATTTAGCTCTGTTTTTTGGTCTCCAACAAACTCCTGAGGGGAATATCTGTCTCCTTAGCAGCTAAATGTTACACTTTCTTCACCACCTACCTGTGTCTGTCTGCTGTTTGGTGCTGAGCAGGTAGTGTACAGTGAGAGATTGTTGAAAACAGCTGCCTGCTGATAAGAGTATTAAATTCTTGATAAATTTCCCTTTAAAGGTACATTTTGAACAGATAAAAAAATGTGTTAGTAATTTGCAATTAATCACGATTAACTATGGACAATCATGCAATTAATCGCGATTAGACATTTTAATCGATCGACTAGTTTGTACAGATGTTCACCTCAACTGTGTGAGTCAAAATTGCAGCTAACATACCCCTTTTCTCAATGCACTGTTCAGGTTAGGGTGTCACGTTAACTGTCAATGGATTACATATATGTAGTGTATCACGCACAAGAAAAAAGCACTTCTCTACCTGAACAGAATGATGAGAGCTGAATTCCTAGTGAATAAACCAAATGCTAGATTCTTTTTTAAAGATACAAGACATACTTAAACGATGGTAGACATGCCACAACGTATACATAAAGACAGAACAGCAAAACAGGTTATGGCATTTACACAATATAGTTACAGTTAAGGTGTGGGAGGGTACACGTTGAGTTCATCAAGTGCAAGATAAATAGTGGTGGTGTGTATTGTGTGTGATTGGGATGTGTGTGTAAATGCATGTGAGGTGAGGGGTGGGGATTAATAATGAGTTCTGAGAACAAAAGCCTTAAAAAAATAAAAAAAGTAATAGAAATGGAAAGTTAAACAAAAGAAAAGGAAAAAATACTCATACCAATCAAATGGGAGGTGGAGGCAAGTTGAGTCTTGTGGGGTTACAATATGCAAAACAAGCCCCACGCCAACATTCCCAAGCACAGTTCCCACCAGAGGGGAATATTTTAGTTTATGATTGTTCCAAGACCAGAGAGGAAAGAAGGCGTCTCCACATCATCTGTAATGAAACAAACTGTGAGTCACATGTGTCTTGGTGCTGAACCCCAAAGAAGATGTTAAGTCACCACTAGATGGCAACCACAACTAGTGATGTATGTAGGCCTTTGGTGACTCACTGCTCGCTGGCCTCAACCCAATCAGTGGTCATCCAGGTGGTGGTTTTCTAATTGGATAAGATCCAGATCTGGTGAAGGTGCTTTTTGTCACGTTGGTCCTGTTCTCTGGAACAAACTGCATGATGACCTGAGATCCCCTTTGTATAAGAAACTGAAAACGTCTCAATTCCTGTAGACTAGATGTCTTTTAGTTTTTTTTTTCTGTCCTGTTCTTTTCTTTTTTTGCTGTTGCATGTTCTTGTATCTTCTGTGTTATATTCCTCTGAACATGTCACATGTTGCTGATTGTGTAAGAATGTAAAGCACATTTACTTGTAACAAAAACCCTCGGAGACCCAAAATAGACCTGTTTTTGTCTTTTTTAAGGGGAGATAGCAGGTCAACAGTAGATGTCACATAGAAGTGGTGTACATCATCTGGAAGCTGGGAACCTGAAGATGAATTTGAAATGCAGCTCAGCACAGTGTGATAAATTTTTCTAGTCATAAATCAGAATATAAACATGAATTAATTAATGTATTAATTAATTAAACTAAATTGTGACGATCTAAACCCTTATATACTATTATGATAGAAGAGTATGATGGTCATTCCCAGGCTCTGTTATGTCTCATAAGTTGTTGCAATTTTGGGTTGATACCATTTCTTACACAGATTTGGTGCTAAATTTAACAATTTTTTACCACTCAAAAAATGTATAAAAATTATCAATATTCCCTCCTTAATACCACATTAAGACACCAAGACCTTGAGGAACACCATAGAAAAAGTCATGCTGGGATTTGGTATCAAAAACTTTTGACATTTGGAGATTTCTGTAAGAATTGCATTTTTCAAGGATTTGACTGAAAGATGCAGTGATTTCATTTTTGCTTTATCTATGGAATTGAGTTCATATCTGCAAATATAAAACAAACATATAAAACAATAAAAAAAAATCACTTAATAATATATTTTGAATTAAGATACTGTGTTTCTGGCAACAAATGTGACACGTGGATTAAATTGGTACTGGCATGCTGGTTTAAATAAATAGAAAACTGGTATTATGAAGATGTGGATGTTATTGCCACATGCATTTTGTGTTTACAGAGCAACAGAGTCAAATACATTCAAATATGGGCCAAATTGGGATTTTTTTGACCTTTGCCCAAATCACGCAGGCTCAGCTTTGTCCAGGATAAACAACTGTGATGCAACTAGTCCTGTCACACTCCAATGAGGCTGTTTAGACACACAATAAATAGCAGATTTCCTCATACTTCTTCTTGTACTGGTCAGCACTCAAAGCAAACAGGATTATCAAAATTGTTACTGGAAATAAACTCACATTATTGTTGGAAACAATCGAGTGTAGATAGAGGAGCAAAACGACTGGCCTTGGACTGACTGACGTTTTGGAAAAGAACACTGGGTCTCCTGAGTGAACAGAGGAGGTACAGATCTGGTTGTTCAGATTTGATGGATGAGGATTTCTTCAGCGAGGGAATTCCTGAATTTGTGGATCGGTTGAGTAATCACTTCCCTCCTGCTGATTATAAGACCCTGAGTGTTCCAGCTGGACCAGACGAGAGGGCCGAACTCTGAGGAGCACATCATGAAGGTACTGTAAACCCCACAACACATTTATCATCCAGATGCGGTGCCACTATTATATCGAAAATTGGATAGTATTGTTTTGATGCTGTAAAAAAACAACTTGAATTTTGAACTTTGGACAATATTTATCACTGTTTTGTGTTGTTAATTAATTTCCAATAATACATATATACATACATTTGCATAAAGCAAGCATATTTGTCCACTCTCATGTTGATAAGAGTATTAAATACTTGACAAATCTTCATTTAAGGTACATTTTGAACAGAAAAATGTGTGATTAATCATGATTAACTATGGACAACCGATTGACAGCCCTAGTTTATAACTATTAGAACTTATGAGTGCAAAGGATAAAGTAAACACAGCATGAAAATGGGTTTTCCTGCATTCCACAACAGAAGAGATAACAGAACTTATCATACTTGTTTTGAAATGAATCACAGGTTGCGATTCAAAGTTCTCCAGAGGTCATTCACTGTTGTCGAAACGATATACTAAAACTTGATTTGTTCAATTAAAATTTTTCCTTTAAATGCTGATAAGATAAGTTTCTATGGCCGAACAACTTGTAACTGTTATTTATGCCAAATAATATAAATGAGATATTTTACAGTATATAGTCTGTTAATGATCAAGAATAATCAGATTTTCTAGGAGAAAATAGGACCTCTATTCATGGGGAATACTGACAAAATGGAAAGTTTAAAAGTCATTTCCTTCATGTTATGATGATGACTGACGCCAATATCTTTTTTTCAAGAATAAAACATTTTTTAAAATTATACTTTTTTCATTCTGATTGTTTTTTAACCAGATTAAGATTGATTTAACTGTTTTCTTGCTTTTTGTGTACAGTTGGATTTGGCTGCAGCTCTGTCTTCTTTGGCATTATTGGTCGTCTTTCTGTCTTCAGCTTGGTAGGTGTACATACACAAGCTGTCTTTACATTCTGCTGTAATATTATCACATTCACTTGGCTTATAATGTACTGACGGTACAGATTTCTCTCTTCTCTACATTATCTATACTCCTGACACTTAAGAATGCTTCTTTTTTTTCAGATGGATAATAAGTTTCAGTTCATTCACAAGAGAGGAATATAACATAAATGTTTTTTTTAATAATGTCAATGTCCATTCCTCTCAGCTGTCAGCAGCCTGTGAACTGCAGATGGGGCCCTTACGGAGAGTGGTCGGAGTGTGATGGCTGCTCCAGTACAAAGGTACTTCAGAGCACATACTCGTGCTGTAGGGGAGAACGGGGTCGGTTGGGACACTTTTGCATAAACACCTAAATAATCTTCCATTTCTCGCAGACTGCTTGAACCGCTTGCAACCCAAACGTGAAAAGCACAATTTCGTTAAATGTGCATTTTACCAAAATTCTGCCTCCCCGGGATGGGCAGGACTCTGGGTAGGGATGTTAAAAAACCTTGGGCTAAAAAAAAATATCATTTAAATTGAAAAAGTGCAGTCTAAATTTTAACAAATTATATTTAAAATGTCACTTGTTCATACAGTTCTTTGATAAGAAGAGAATATTTGTAAAATTATTATATTTTCATAAATTACTGAGATATGCATGGAATTTGGCAAAAAAAAAATAGTTATGTTGAAAATAAAATATAGAATTATTACACTGTGACTCTAAAAGCAGCTTCACAGCAGTGAGTTACAAAAATGTAGGACCTATAATGAAGTCACCAGAAAGGCCAGACATCTTTTATACAGTGTGCCTTCCATTGTGGTTCTAAATTGATGCCAGAATAAATAGAAACAAAAAAAAAATCTGACTCTGATAATAATTTAATTTAATTAATTTCATGTTTACGGTCACTTCCTTTTCAGGTGCAGACTCGCCATGTGGAGGTTTACGCCCAGTTTGGGGGTTTGCCATGTTCAGGAGGAGCCACACAAACACAACCATGTGTCCCACAGAAAGGATGTCCCTTGGCAACAAGCTGTGGAGACAGATTCCGCTGTACCACAGGTATGTTGTGACATACTGTATATCATATTTAACAAAATGTGCCAAAGCTATTTTTTTCTAACATTACTATCAATTTAAATTTTAATCAAATAACAACAAAAGTGCCATGATACCTATTTATTTATTTATTTATTTATTTATTCATTCATTTATTTATTTATTTATTTATTTATTTATTTATTGAAATAGGGGCTAAGGTTTTTGGGATTGAAGTTTGGTTAATCTTTTGGTTAAGGCTCAGGGTTTCAACTTGATATGTCTCTTTTTCTTTCAAAATGATGTCGCTTGCTATGTGAAATGAAAAGTGTTTATTGAAACTTGATGCAGGTCAGTGTATCAGCCAGTCTCTGGTGTGTAACGGGGACCAGGACTGTGAGGATGGCCTGGATGAGAGAGGCTGTGATCAAGACAGCAGCCATTACTCATGTGACCTTGACAAAACGCCTCCCAACTCTGACTTCACAGGCAGAGGGTGAGTAGCTACAACTCCAGCGCCATTAAACTGGGTCCTTACAGTAACTATAGTGACAGCTTGATGATATGCCATGTTTGGAGTGAAAAACATGTCACCTATGAGATAAAAGTCTCATCTCATCAAACGTGATCTGCTGTGTCATGCTGTACAGGTACAACGTGTTGACAGGCAAACTGAGAGCAGGTGTGATCAACACTCTGAGCTTTGGAGGGCAGTGCAGGAAGGTGTTCAGCGGTGACCATAAGATCTTTTACAGACTGCCACAGAACCTCCTCAGGTACAACTTTGAGGTGAGTTGAACAATAAATTAATATTCACAGATGAGTAGCAACAGACTTCTCTGCCGCAAATGCGATACGATTACTTTTTATCAATCAGTCAAACTTATAGTACTTCACTGACCTCACAGGACCGACTGATACGCTGAATGACAGACTTTGCCATCAGACACAGTCACCATACGGCTATCATGGTCTAAAAATAAAGCAAATAGAGCATGATGAGCAATTCTCATATCAGCTGCTCTAATGAAACCAAGTGTTGTCTTTGTTTGTGCTGCAGGTGACAGTAGACAATGAAGAGAGCGATGAGTCCTACGAAAGCTCCTGGTCCTACGTGCAGCACATCCAGGTCAACTCCTTGGTGGGACACGACCGCCGCACTTTCCATAAAGAGGTCACTGACAATAAGGTGATGATAAAACCTGATCTGCTTCACCAATCACTCATTTTGGACTTCCTACTGTTAGTGTTGGACAAAGTGACAGATATTGTTATGCTTGGGCTTTGTCACTGGCTGGGTTAAAGGTTTCTATTCACCAGCTTGCAGAGAATGTCATCACAGTCTTTCCATATCTGTCGTCCAGGCTTACAGACTTATAATCCTGAAGAATAAAGTGGAGCTGGCCCAGTTCCAAAACTCTGCCCCTCAGTATCTGACTCTGGCTGAAGGCTTCTGGAAGGCCTTGTCCTCGCTGCCGTACACGTACGACTACGCTGCGTACCGCCAGCTGTTCGAGATATACGGCACACACTACCTCTCCGAGGGCTCACTCGGAGGCGAATACCAAGCCTTGTTGGAGTTCGACCACCAGGCGTTCCAATCGACCAGTAAGAGCTTTGCTAATAATAATAATATTGCTATTAATATTAGTTCCTTTACGTACCCAGAAATCTTGATTCTGAATGAAAAATCAGAAGCTGAGGGAATGTGATGTGTTATATTTTTGGGGAATGTTTCTTGCATTGACTTTAGAGAGGCAAAGTCCCGCCCCTTCCAGTGGACGACTTTGGGACCTTATTTCGGAAAAAATATGGTTGTGTCTAGAAAGTAACCCGCAAATTGCGAAACCTGATCTGAGATTTATAAAAAACTCTTTTCGAGATCTACTCAAGATCAATGCCTAACCTTAACCATCTCGTGAGAGTTTCCCCAACTTGCGGGTTCCCTTTTAGACACTACCGAAAAAAATATGAACAGTAGTCAACGGCGAGAGACAAATCATTTTTTGATCCCGTTTGAATTGCGCCATGAATCACACATATTGTCAATTTAAAAGATAATTTGCAAGTCAAGAAAGTTGCATTTTTGTCGTAAAACTGTTGAAGTATGAGACTGTGAATATACTTTTAAAAAAAAAAATGTAGAAAGATTACACACACACAAAAATCACATTTTGTACTGGGTTTGTTTTTACATAAATAAGGTACCTTTGGGGACACCGGAAGGGGAGTGACTTCTCACCTCTCTATATTGATCAGTACCACATACGAAACTTTAATTTTAGTTGAGTTTAATAGCAATCAAAGTTTTAAAATGTCTCCTAACATATTACGTTTATATTCTCAATGTGCTGAAATTTGGTGCCTGTCAACTGATAATTTCAGATTTTCTAACAGTTTTAAATCCCTTGCTCTTGCCTTATTTGTGTAAAGGTACGACAAATATAGACTACCAGAGGTGTTGGAGAAAGGTCAAACGCCGTTTTTTCCGGAAGAAAGTCAAGACCGTCTGTGAAAAACTGACTAAAGCTTTTTCATCCAACGACGGTGAGTGAAAGCTTTCTTATTTATAACGTTAAACCACACAGTGGGCCCCTGGACGGTCAAAGAAATCAGATATACAATTTAATTTTGCTAAGTTTGGATTTAAATAAATGAAATGAATTTAAACTAGACTAACCTGAGCTCTATTGACATTTTCCTGTAGGACACAGCTCAACCAAGATGCCCATCAAGGTCAAGGTGTTCGGAGGAGATGTGTCCTTTACCGGCGCTCTGTCTAGCCTGAATCTGGAAACGCCAGAAGTTAACGGAGAGATCTACGACAACTGGGCCTCGTCTGTCAAAGACTTCCCTGAAGTCACAGACCAGAAGGTACACAGCTGGTTGTATCTTAGTGTTGGGTTAGTTGATATAAAAACTTTGTTTTATTAACTTATCTTTTACTTTCTACACATTTTGATTTTTTTTTTTCCATCCATCGTTTTAAGTTTTATTGTGATTACCTCCATCATCCAGTGTAGTGTTAACTAGCTATTAATAGGCTGTAGGTAGTTTTTTCCCTGAATGATTATTTCATTTGTCATATGTTCTGGATGTGTCTAATGTTCTGTGTATTATATTGATGTAAACTTGTTTTCCAGCTGCGTCCTCTGTATGAGCTGGTGAAGGAAGTGCAGTGTGCAGGTTTGAAGAAGCTCCACCTGAAAAGAGCCACAGAGGAGTACCTGGCGGAGGAGCATCCCTGTCACTGCCGGCCCTGCCAGAACAACGGCCAGCCGCTGCTGACGGGCTCTGAGTGTCACTGCGTCTGCCGGCCGGGAACCTCAGGACGAGCCTGCGAGATTGGAGCTGTGATCGGAGAACAACCGGGTAAGCAGACAAAAGAGGATAGAGGATTAAATGATAAAACAACAGATTCAATTTGTTCTGTCAAAGGTTTAAATGTTAAAAAAGATGTAACGTTACTGTGCCGTCCAGTCAGGGACAGAACAACAAAGACAATATCTTTTTCTCTCAGGGATCATCCATGGCAGCTGGAGCTGCTGGTCCTCCTGGGGATCCTGCTCCGGAGGTCAAAGGTCAAGGACCCGAAGCTGCAACAACCCCGCCCCCAGCAGAGGTGGCCACCACTGCTCTGGGCTGCAGGTGGAGCAGAAGCCTTGTGAGGACGCAGGCATCCAGCACTTACAGTAAGGACACATGCATACATGAACTTGTTTGTTTTATGCTTAATAAGCAGCAGGTGTCTGCATTACTTTAGTTTTCTCACTGTAAACTGTTTGTGTGCAGGATGATGGAGCCTCAGTGCTTCAGCCTCTCTGTGACGCCACCAAAGACATGTGGAACGCCTCCAAACCTCAGGAACGGGTTTATTCAGGTGAGTTTGCTTGATTGATGCTGTATTTCCACTTATGTAAACCTTGGAGACCGGCAGGCTCTTTGACTTCCAAAAACGGTTGCAAAACTGTAGTAAACTTGCAGCAGTTTTCTGGAGGAGGAATGCATGTTTTGGGCGTAGCTAGCTACTGTTGTATTTTTCTTCTCAGAATCCCAAAGACTTTTACCTGGTTGGAAACAGGGTGGAGTACTCCTGCACAGACGGTCATTACCTCAGTGGAGACTCTGTGGCTGAATGCATGGAAAATCAGAAGTGGAGGACAGGAGCGAGGGTTTGTAAAAGTACGTCTTCACTTCATTAACTCTGCCTATGTATTCAGTTCTATTGTTTGTTCATTAGCAGGATATCTCAGGAGCAACTTCCTGGAACAGATTAAAATGGAAATTGGTCGACCACCATGCCAGTCATAGCATGAATCCAGATGTGGATGCAGATGCAGATTAAACATTTCTAAAGATTGTCTACCATTCACTCTCAGGCACCCTCAAGTTATCATTGTAGGAGTCACAATGTTGTTATGTTTCCCCCTCTTCCCATCCCAGGCTCAATATGTGGGATTCCTCCTCTCAACAGTGAAGTTATAGCCACGCCCACGAAAGCCGCCTATCAGATTGGAGAGAGAGTGTCCCTGTCCTGTTCTACGGGTTCAGTGCTGGACACTGAGGTGTCAGAGATCATGTGCAGTCCCAGTCTTCAGTGGTCTCCTTCTCCAGCCAGTGTTCTCTGTAATGCCGGTACGTTATTGTAAAGCTTTGTACGCTCAACAGGTTGATATCTCAGAAAATAGAAAAAAAATAAAAAATAAATAAATTAAATAAAAAATAACTTCAACTGGAATTTAAAAACGCGTTTTGCTGCTCTCCGACACAAAAGACAGGAACTGCAGTTATTTCATGATGGTTACGGCTGTCAGTTGTGCCAACAACACAAAATTAAACTTAAAAATAAAACATTGTTAAAAATGTTAAAATAAAAAATAAAAAATAAAAAATAATAAAAAAAAAAAATTAAAAAAATATATTATTATTTTTTTTAAATAAAAATGGAAAATAGAAAAAAAAATGTAAAAAATAAAAAATAAAAAATAAAAAATGAAAAATAAATGAAAAAAAATATATTATTATTTTTTTTTAAATAAAAATGGAAAATAGAAAAAAAAATAAAAAAATAAATGAAATAAAAAATAACTTCAACTGGAATTTAAAAACGCGTTTTGCTGCTCTCCAACACGAAAGACAGGAACTGCAGTTATTTCATGATGGTTATGCCTGTCAGTTGTGCCAACAACACAACATTAAACTTAAAAATAACAACATTAAACAATAATAAACAACATTAAACTTAAAAATAAACTTAAAAATAAAACATTGTTAAAAATGTAAAAATGTAAAAATTCAAAATTCAAAATTCAAAATTCAAATGAAAAATAAAAAATAAAAAATAAATGAAAAAAAAATATTATTATTTTTTTTAAATAAAAATGGAAAATAGAAAAAAAAGAAAATTAAAAAAAAATTAAATTTTTTTTAAAAAATAAAAATGGAAAATAGAAAAAAAAATGAAATAAAACATTGTTAAAAATGTAAAAATGTAAAAATTAAAAAATAAGTGAAAAAAATATAATTATATAATTTTTTTTAAATAAAAATGGAAAATAGAAAAAAAAAATAAAAAAAAAAGTCTGAAAAAAAAAGATCTGAAAAATATCTGGAAAAAAAAGTCTGAAAAAAAATGTCCGAAAATTTTTTTTAAAAAAAAAGATCTGAAAAAAAGGTGGAAAAAAAAGACTAAAAAGACTGGAAAAATGTCTGAAAAAAAGTTTGAAAAAAAAAGTTTGAAAAATGTTGGAAAACAACATGTCTAAACAATAACTGAAAAAGGTAATAAAAAAAAAAATGTCCGTAAAAAAAAGTCTGAAAAATGTCTGAAAAAGGTAAAAAAAAAAGACTGGAAAAATGTCTGAAAAAAAAAAGTTTGAAAAATGTTGGAAAACAAAGGTCTAAACAATAACTGAAAAAGGTAAAAAAAAAAAAAAAAGGCCGTAAAAAAAAGTCTGAAAAAAAAAGTTTTAAAAAAAAAGTTTGAAAAATGTTGGGAAACAAAGGTCTGAACAATAATTAAAAAAGGTAAAAAAAAAAATAAAATGTCCGTAAAAAGAAGTCTGAAAAATGTCTGAAAAAGGTGAAAAAAAAGACTGGAAAAATGTCTGAATAAAAAAGTTTGAAAAAAAAGTTTGAAAAATGTTGGAAAACAAAGGTCTAAACAATAACTGAAAAAGGAAAAAAAAAAAAAAAAAAAAAATTCTGAAAAAATGTCCGTAAAAAAAAGACTGAAAAATGTCTGAAAATGGTAAAAAAAAAAAACTGAAAAAAAGTCTGAAAAAAAATGTTTGAAAAAAAAATTTGAAAAAAAAGAGTTTGAAAAATGTTGGAAAACAAAGGTCTAAACAATAACTGAAAAAGGTAAAAAAAAAAAAAAAAAAGGCCGTAAAAAAAAGTCTGAAAAAAAAAAGTTTGAAAAAAAAAGTTTGAAAAATGTTGGAAAACAAAGGTCTAAACAATAACTGAAAAAGGTAAAAACAACAAAAAAAAAAGGCCGTAAAAAAAAGCCTGAAAAAAAAAGTTTGAAAAAAAAAGTTTGAAAAATGTTGGAAAACAAAGGTCTGAACAATAACTAAAAAAGGTAAAAAAAAAAAAAAATGTCCGTAAAAAAAGTCTGAAAAATGTTTGAGAAAGGTGAAGAAAAAGACTGGAAAAATGTCTGAAAAAAAAAGTTTGAAAAATGTTGGAAAACAAAGGTCTAAACAATAACTGAAAAAGGTAAAAAAAAAAAAAAAAAAAAAATTCTGAAAAAATGTCCGTCAAAAAAAGACTGAAAAATGTCTGAAAATGGTAAAAAAAAAAAACTGAAAAAATGTCTGAAAAAAAATTTTTTAAAAAAAAAGTTTGAAAAATGTTGGAAAACAAAGGTCTAAACAATAACTGAAAAAGGTGAAAAAAAAGACTGGAAAAATGTCTGAATAAAAAAGTTTGAAAAAAAAGTTTGAAAAATGTTGGAAAACAAAGGTCTAAACAATAACTGAAAAAGGTAAAAAAAAAAAAAAAAAAAAAATTCTGAAAAAATGTCCGTAAAAAAAAGACTGAAAAATGTCTGAAAATGGTAAAAAAAAAAAACTGAAAAAAAGTCTGAAAAAAAAAAGTTTGAAGAAAAAATTTGAAAAAAAAAAGTTTGAAAAATGTTGGAAAACAAAGGTCTAAACAATAACTGAAAAAGGTAAAAAAAAAAAAAAAAAGGCCGTAAAAAAAAGTCTGAAAAAAAAAGTTTGAAAAAAAAAGTTTGAAAAATGTTGGAAAACAAAGATCTAAACAATAACTGAAAAAGGTAAAAAAATAAAAAAAAAAAGACCGTAAAAAAAAGTCTGAAAAAAAAGGTTTTAAAAAAAAAGTTTGAAAAATGTTGGCAAACAAAGGTCTGAACAATAACTAAAAAAGGTAAAAAAAAAAAAAAATGTCCGTTAAAAAAAAGTCTGAAAAATGTCTGAAAAAGGTGAAAAAAAAGACTGGAAAAATGTCTAAATAAAAAAGCTTGAAAAAGAAATTTGAAAAATGTTGGAAAACAAAGGTCTAAACAATAACTGAAAAAGGTAAAAAAAAAAAAAAAAGATGTCCGTAAAAAAAAGTCTGAAAAATGTCTTAAAAAGGTGAAGAAAAAGACTGGAAAAATGTCTGAAAAAAAAAGTTTGAAAAAAAAAGTTTGAAAAATGTTGGAAAACAAAGGTCTAAACAATAACTTTAAAAAAAAAAAAAAAAAAATGTCTGAAAAAATGTCCGTAAAAAAAAGACTGAAAAATGTCTGAAAAAGGTAAAAAAAAAAAAAAAATGTCCATAAAAAAAAGTCTGAAAGAAAAAGTTTGAAAAATGTTGGAAAACAAAAGTCTAAACAATGTCTGAAAAAGGTAAAAAAAAAAATGTCCGTAAAATATTGAAAAAAAAATGTAAAAAATAAAAAATAAATGAAAAAAAAAATATTATTATTTTTTTTAAAATAAAATGGAAAATAGAAAAAAAAAAAAAAAATGAAAAAAAAATTACATTTTTCTTAAAAAATAAAAATGGAAAATAGAAAAAAAAAATAAATAAATAAATGAAATAAAAAATAACTTCAACTGGAATTTAAAAACGCGTTTTGCTGCTCTCCAACACAAAAGACAGGAACTGCAGTTATTTCATGATGGTTACGGCTGTCAGTTGTGCCAACAACACAACATTAAACTTAAAAATAAAACATTGTTAAAAATGTAAAAATGTAAAAATTAAAAATTAAAAATTAAAACATAAAATAAAAAAATAGAAATAAAAAAAAATGAAAAAAAAAATATTATTTTTTTTAAATAAAAATGGAAAATAGAAAAAAAAAATAAAAAAAATAAAAAATAACTTCAACTGGAATTTAAAAACGTGTCTAAACAATAACTAAAAAAGGTAAAAAAAAAAAAAAATTAAAACATAAAATAAAAAAATAGAAATAAAAAAAAAATTAAAAAAAAATATTATTTTTTTTAAATAAAAATGGAAAATAGAAAAAAAAAATAAAAAAAATAAAAAATAACTTCAACTGGAATTTAAAAACGTGTCTAAACAATAACTAAAAAAGGTAAAAAAAAAAAAAAAATGTCCGTAAAAAAAAGTCTAAACAATGTCTGAAAAAGGTAAAAAAAAAAAAAAAAAATGTCCGTAAAAAAAAAGTCTGAAAAATGTCTGAAAAAGGTGAAAAAAAAGACTGGAAAAATGTTTGAAAAAAAAGTTTGAAAAATAAAGTTTGAAAAATGTTGGAAAACAAAGGTCTAAACAATAACTGAAAAAGGTAAAAAAAAAAAAAAAAAAAATGTCTGAAAAAATGTCCGTAAAAAAAAGACTGAAAAATGTCTGAAAATGGTGAAAAAAAAAACTGGAAAAATGTCTGAAAAAAAAAGTTTGAAAATGTTGGAAAACAAAAGTCTAAACAATGTCTGAAAAAGGTAAAAAAAAAAAAAAAATGTCCGTTAAAAAAAAGTGCTCTCTGACACAAAAGACAGGATCTGCAGTTATTTCATGATGGTTACGGCTGTCAGTTGTGCCAACAACACAACATTAAACTTAAAAATAAAACGTTGTTAAAAATGTAAAAATTAAAAATTAAAAATTAAAACATAAAATAAAAAAATAGAAATAAAAAAAAATTAAAAAAAAAAAATATTATTTTTTTAAAATAAAAATAGAAAATACAAAAAAAAAATAAAAAAAAATAAATGAAATAAAAAATATCTTTATTTTTTTTTAAATAAAAATGGAAAATAGAAAAAAAAAAAAATGAAATTTTTTTTTAAAAATAAAAATTGAAAATAGAAAAAAAAAAAAAAATAACTTCAACTGGAATTTAAAAACGCGTTTTGCTACTCTCTAACACAAAAGACAGGAACTGCAGTTATTTCATGATGGTTACGGCTGTCAGTTGTGCCAACAACACAACATTAAACTTAAAAATAAAACATTATTAAAAATGTTAAAATGTTAAAATAAAAAATTTAAATCTGGAAGTGAGAGTGAACCAAATTGCTGCTGGAAAACCAAAGCAATGAGATGGAAGTGGCTATAAAGGTCTGTAGAGCTGGGGGGAGCTGCAGAGTTGGGTTAGAAGTCTTTGTGGGTTCATCACTATGAGCGACCCCTTTCACATACATGTAGTCATGTGATCTATTGTAGTCTATTGTAAAATTAATACACTAATACATTATAGTTGCTTTAAGGTTGTCTCTGTGGAGTATACACCAATCCTGCTTTCTATATCTCCTCCTCAGCGCCCCCAGCTCCCTCTCCTACATCTGGCCTGAAGTGTAAGCCGTGGGAGAACGTAGGAAAGACGGAGTGTGTGTGTAAAATGCCATCTCAGTGCTCGTGAGTATGACTTTTTGATAATTACTTCTGCATCACCACAGGGAAATGCCTTTGTGTAAAAGTACAAAAAAAAAGTAACACTGCATTTTTCCATTTTTCATTTAGAACTTCTCTACAGTTGTGTGCCAGACTGGGCTCAAGCCGAGCCCGTTTACTCAGTGTTTGTCAGCTTGGAGCTCTGCAGTGTATAGGACGGAGCTTCCAGTTGGCCAACGACAGCGACTGTGTCTGGCCAGAAGAGACGTCCACGTCCTGTGAGGATTGCAAACCAGGGACAATCTGTCAGGGTGAGTCTGCCGGACCATCTTTAAAGGATAAGTCCTGTTTATTACAACTTGGGTTTTATTGTTGTTGTTTTGACCATAACATTAACATCGTACTAATCTCTACATCAAAGTCTGAATGGGAGGAAGACCCTTTGAAAATGGCCATGCCAGTTTTTCCTCGCCAAAATTTAGCGCAAGTTTGGAGCATTATTTAAGCTCCTTGTTGACAAGCTAGTATGACATGATTGGTACCAATGGTTCCTTAGGTTTTGTAGTTTCATATGATGCCAGTACCTTCACTCTAGCTTTAAAACTGAGCCCACTGCAACCTAAAAACTGCATGTTGCATTAATGTGTTGAAGAAATTAGTAGCTTTAAAACAAATTTGTGTTGACGCGTTATTATCACGTTAACTTTGACAGCCCCATTTAATATATATGTGGTGTGTAAGTATATAAATAATACGTGTGTGACTGCATCAGTACATATAATCATTATATTTCTATTCTAGAGTCGAGGTGCGTGTGTCAGAACGTGTCAGAGTGCCCTAAAGACGCCGCCCCCCTGTGCGCCAGCTCTGGTGCTGAGGGCGTTGCCATGGCGTTGACCGAATGTGAGGTCGGGGCCAGACGGTGTGCTGGTGAGAAGGTCAATGTTCTCAGTATTGAGTCCTGTCCAGAATAATGATTGTTTTATTTTACTGAGCAGTCTCACACTGTTCATAAACGAGAGACTTGTTTTCTCTCAGTGACTGAATTGTAAATAGAATCAAATATGTTTTTCTAACACTTGAATGATGTAAATATGTTCCTCTGCCATCCTGTGGTATCTTTATATATTTATCATGGAGGACTGATGATAGACAAACAATACATATGTGGTCGCGCACATCCAAATACCGTTGTGGGTGGACCAATAGAAAGACAGCAATGAAAATATAAATAAACACTGTAGTTCCCTTAAAGCTGCAGTGGGTAGAAATCGAGCAAATATGATTATAAAAAAAGTTATTTTTATAAAACGGTCACTATATCCTGACAGTAGTGCATGAGACTAGATTTTCTAAAGCCTGAAAACAGATCCATGAGGAGGTGTAGAAGTCTAGTTTTCTCTCAGAACACTTGAATTACAATATGCTGAAAGGTGATTATGGAATTTTTGGCCAATGATGCCAAAAATATTCTGCCTACTGCAGGTTTAAGTGTAATTTATGAGCACATCCACAAGTGATGTTTCGAGCTACAGTGTGGGAGCAACAGTGTGCGGACTGATGATGATGACAGCATTTGCATGTGAAGTAAACATAAGGTTCTGTTGTAAAGGTTTGACAAAATCTCTAATAAATGCCTTGATTGTTTTCATTTTAGTAAGTCAATAAAACACTTTTTACAATATTTTTTTGTTCTCTTGGTTGTTTTATTTTCCCAATACAAGTTAAATCTGCCAGTTCAGTGATAATATTCCAACCTAAGGACTCAATGACATAAATGAATTTGGGCATTTTTGATGTTATTTAATCAAAGGAAGAAGTCTTTCTCATTTTATTTGAGTTACTGTAAATACAATCACTAGTTTAGTTTAGTTTGGGTCTTGAGTATCTGGATATCTCTTGGTCACATTATAAAAATATTCTGATGTGGGGTTGAAACACTAAATGCTGTTGGTTACATGCTTAAACAGTGAGCAAGATGTGCAGTTAAAATCTCCATAAGAAATAAAATAACATTGTTTTTTGATTTTATGTTTTTATTATTGCACATGAAGCACATTAAGCAAGTGTTAATATTCCACTCTGTGCCTGTTATTAGACTTGACTGACTGACTGACTGACTATGGCCTTTTCCATCTTTCAAAAGAGGGTCAGATCAGGTCAACAGAATGATAATGACCTGATAACCGGCTGAAATGTTAGCAAATTTGATTTCATACTAACTCGGGGGATATCTAACAATAGGTGTCGCTATCACACATATTTCAATATATGGAATGCACATCCCATATGTACCCCACATTCCCTATACCAAATTTGGTGAAAATCCGATGATACTCCAGGGTCTCCTGCTGCCATCTAGTGCCTTTGCAGAAAATAGGCTCTGAAAGTAAAATGCAGCCAACCTAAGCAAAGAATTGCATACCAAAACACCTATTTAAGCCCAATTTAGAAATGCTTTTTGCCTTCCCATCGTTCCAGTTAGGTGCGCCTTTGGTTCTGAATTGAATATTTATACATATTTCAAGAATAGCAGTGCAAGATGTGCTAACGTCAGATGTAAGATGAATTCAAAGGTTGAGTGCAACGGCACAGAAAAGCTTTTGTAGGATCATCTGGCCTCACAAACGCCTTCATTGACGATCTCAAACTGATAGTTGACACATTTGAGAGCGGCCATAGAGCACAGGTCCATGCTGCGAGTCCTCTGGGTCCTGGTCAGCTTCACGCAGAACGTGTGCACTCCAGCTCTGGGGCAGTCCCGAGCAACTCTGCACACACACTTCTTAGATGCTGAGGACAGATGTGAGTTAAGGTTAGGAAAATCATTTTGATAGAATATATGTGAAGTCTTAAAAATATTCAAACCTCATTTGTGAATACAGGACTCCTAGATGACGCCCAAAATTTGCTTGCTGAGCACATAAGCCCAAAAAGTTTTCGGTAAGACTTTATAATATCTATCATTTATAAACGGTAAATTGAAAGTTATTGCTGATAAGAGATAATAACAATTACATTCTGAATACATTAGTATCCTATTCACGGAGTCCGCCATGTTGCACCGCCAATGCAGCATCTACGTTTATGGTGATTATACACTAATGAAAACATAGTTATGAATATTATATTCCATTTCTGCCAGTAAATCCCCTTAAATCCTACACACTGTTCCTTTAACACATCCATAGGCTGGGTGTGGTGACTTTCTCAGCTGGTTCCCTCACAATCCCACAGTAAAATGTTATCATATGTGTATGTATGTGAATGTAAAAATGGTTTCATATCAGACAAACTTACCAGAACAGGTCTCCCATTCATAACAAGTGTCCAGATCACAGGGCTCCTGAACAGAGCTCTTGGAGGACATGTTGGCTCTGAACTTGGCCCACTCTAGTTTGGACAAGTCGGCCGCATCACACTCGCCCTCGCTGACAAAGAAGAGGGGATCACCGTGGCAGCGACCGGCGTGGAAGGAGCAGAGGGACATCGACACGGTGACACCGATGTCTACGTTCAAGATGCAGAGGGTCTCCGGTTGTGATCTGCACACACACACAAACACACACAAGTCAGTCAGCTGCTGTAAAAAATAATAATGTGTTACACTTAGCTTTTACATATTAAATTCACCATATATTCAATAACATTTTGTTGTTTTATGAGAAACACACAACAGCTAAGATAAGATGTTTACAAGTTGATTTAATAACAAGATAAGCCGTTTTTATATAACATTCACAATGGATAAAATGCAACTGTAAGTGCTTCACACAAGAATAATAATAATAAAAAAAAAAGGTCATCTCTCTCTTGCTGTCTACAAACAACATATACAACATATGAAATAAAATAATTCATAAAAACTTACAGGCAGCTCTCCCGTTGAATACAGACACACTGAGAGTCATGCCGTTTCTGTCCTGGACCACACTGTTCATCAGGAACAAACGGTACCTCTACATACAGGAAATACACAGGAACAAGACACAACTTCACCATTTCCTTCATACAGACTAGTTTTCATACAAAACAGCCTCGTTTGGGTCTGTCTCATCTCATCCAGTGTGTGGGAGTCTTTTTGTCACTTGTCTAAATTTGATTTCGAATGTGGAATTGGCTCACTGCTGGCCCTTGTGGCCGATGGGGGGGAAAACAACCACAACAATTATGGTTCTCACAAACCGTAGATGCAGTCAGCCCAGTCGCACAGCAGTTCGTGAAATAGTCACGAAATTGAATCTACTGATTCGTGTACATAGACATGAATTTTATTTTTTTTCGTGATGGTCAGCGCAAAATCGATTCGTATGTAATCCATGTAATTGTGAACCGGGAAGTTTAAATGTCCCGTGTTTCTGGCCGGAAAACAGAGTACGTTTTAGCAGCCTGCGGTGGCTTTTTGTAATTGTTTTCAATGAAAGGGAAGCGTTTTGTTGAGCGCCTCGCGTTTTGTTGAGCGCCTCGCGTTTTGTGATTCAATGACTGTGAGAGCTCAAAATGAGTAATCTACTGTACCATCGGTGCAGCGTAAGTCAGCAGGTAATGGAGGCTCCCAGGTGAGACTGTCGCCGCATTTGTAGAAGCCTGATGGCAGCGGCAGCAGGCCCATCTCGTTACAGTTCAAACCCACCGATTCCCCCACTTTGTACTCGTCTTTGATGGGGAACAGCACCATGCCATCGGGGATCTCAGGAGGAAGGCACAGTTTCCCTAAAGGTAAAGGACGACAGATTTTAAGCTGCACACATATTACAGTTATTTGTGTTTATAGCGTTAGAAGAATTTGCAGAGACGTGGTTACCAAATTACCAGAGCTCTTAGATCACTGCTCACTTGTCTGGTGAGAAAACAAACTTACTGATGCAACTTCCAGATGGTTGACTCCACGTCCCATCAGGAAGACAGTTGATGAACTGAAAACCCTCCAGGTCAAACCCAGTGAAGCACTGGAACTCCTCATCCTCACCAAAGTTATAATACTGCTTTGCTTTCTGTTAGAGGAGGAAGTTAATAAAAAACCCAAAAGTTAGGAATGATACAATCTAGGGCTGTCAATCCATTAGGATATTTAATCATAATTAATCTCATGATTGTCCATATTTAATCATGATTAATCACACATTTTTTATCTGTTAAAAATGTACCTTAAAGGGAGATTTGTCAAGTATTTAATACTCTTATCAACATGAGAGCAAACAAATATGCTGTTTATGCAAATGTATGTATATATTTATTATTGGAAATTAATTAACAACACAAAACAATGACAAGTATTGTCCAGAAACCCTCACAAATTAGTTATGCAAATATATATATACATACATTTGCATAAAACCAGCATATTTGCCCACTCCCATGTTGATAAATGTGATAAATCTCCCTTTAAGGAACAGTTTGAATGGATCAAAAGAGTGTGATTAATTTGCAATTAATCATTATTAACTATGGACAATCATGCCATTAATCACGATTAAATATTTGAATCGATTGACAGCCCTAATTCAATTCATTATTGTTTTTAGATTAATTATAATTAATCACTGGAAAAGTCTTTTAAAAAAGCGGCAGACTCCATACAGAGGCAACTTTCCTTTATTTCAACCTGCCAGACATGTATTTATTTTCTTGGCAGTAATGAACTTCCATACCAGAAAGAGACGAGACTAGAGAAGTGAGTATTTCTCAATATGTTGGCCAGTTAGCTGACACCTTTATCAGTGATAAGCAGTAAAATACAGTCTGTAGCACAGTGCTGTTTCTCTATTGCTGTTAAAGTGTACATTTCATTCACTAACTACAGGCTGGAGGTTTTGGTGTTTACCCTGAGGAAGCTGTTGGCGGGCCTCTTTGGCCTCAGACAGCCCTGCACACCAGGAGGAAGCTCGTCCCTCCAGCCCATAGTGAAGTCGTCATCATTGTCACAGGTCTCCTGTCTGGACAAGAAAACATGAACACAGAAAATTATACACTTGTGTATGACAACAAAATACCACCTAAACAATTTGTATTTTGCAGCAGCAAATCAATGGTTGCATATATAATTACATAGTGATAATGTTAAAAAAATTTCAACATTTTAGTGAGGAAAAAGTATTTTTTTCATCACTCTTCCAAAGGGTGACTCTGAAATTGCTGTAAAGGCATCACATTTTCAAAAATTGGACTTTTCATGACTGTATCAAGATGTTTTAAGATAACAGTTTGTCCTACTTTTCAAAGAGGGAGATGTGACACGGATCCTCTTGTCTGTCAGGACCGTTGCAGGGTTGGCCTCTTCTTAGGGGGGCGGGGTTATCACACTGCCTCCTCCGATGTCTCTTCATTGAGGCTCCACAGCGAGTCCACGGACCCCAGCAGCTCCAATAACCATCCACCGCCTCTGTGGATGTTACACACCAAACCACATTTCCAGTGTGAACATAACCAAGGCTGTGGTGCTCCTCACATCTCGTAATATGAAAGTGTTGGACAGAACCAATATCATAATGATGAACTATCAAGTTGAGGACTTAAAAAGTAGAATTTTATCCAAATACTAAAAGATTATCCAGAAGATTCATCCTCTGGGGAGCATGAAAGTGATTCATTAATTAATTAATTAAGTACATTTCTTGACAATCAGCTTGATAAAGTTAGATTTTTGTGTGCAAGCCAGTATGACATGGTTGGTACCAATGGATTCCTTAGGTTTTTTAGTTTCATTTGACACCAGTATCTTCACTCTAGCTTTAAAACTGAGCCTACTACAACCTCCGAAAGATCGATTGCGTTAATGCGTTAAAGAAATTAGTGATGTTAAAACAAATTTGCGTTATTATTACATTAACTTTGACAGCCCTAATTAAAACATAAACCTACGGTATTGTTAAATTATCCAAAAAAACTCCTTGAGGAAATCATTATAAATAAAATCTTTGAACACACACACTTTTGTTTTCTCGTTCATCAGCATATTGTGTTCTGCAGCTGTACCTGAAGTGTAATCAGGAGCTCGTATCTCACAGTTTGGGCCAAATGTGCCGGTTTGGCAAACACACTTGCACTCTGTGCCAGAGAGAACCGGCCTGGCGTTGTTGGGGCACGGAGAGCACTTGCAGGTATCAAACTCCTCCAGGTACTGCAGCAGGGCCTTCATCAGGTGTCTCCTCTTCGTGGCAGCACATGGGATCCCCCGAACCAGGTTTATGATGGGAAGCAGCTGGACAAACACATACACATATATGATCAGCTTTTTGTAGATTTTTTGGGGAATTTTTCTGCGTGATTGAAGACATTTCAGTGGTGTTTGATTCAACCTTGTATTCGACCACAGCAGGGTTGTCGAGAACAGACTTGGCCCAGTTCTTGTAGGATATTTTGTTCGGAGTGGCGCCCTGCCTCTCCCAGGCCAGAGCTGCTGCCTCTCTGGCTCGACCTCCTCTCACCATGGAGAAGGACTTCTCTGCTGACTGGATGTACGAGCCTGGATCGAAGATTTAAGGAATGAGTGAAGGAAAGAGCACGGTGAGAATAAGATCAGTGTTTTCACTGTCAGTGAACTGTACAGTTGGGAATAAAGAAGGTTGGCAGATTTTGGAAGAAACCTTCATATTTCTCAGTCATCCTGTTGTTGGAGCATCGGGTTACACTGCTGTGTTCGGTGTAGACGATGCAGGTCCAGGTGGTCTCTCGGCTCAGGCAGTCTCTGGTTCGCTCTTCTGTTTCACCTGTTGGAGAGTGTAGAGCAACATGATGCAGACACAAAGGAGCTGACAACAAAACTCATATTTACAATGTTTACTGAGGTAATAAATCAAGTGAGAAGTAGGCTCATTTTCTGATAGACTTCTATACAATCAGACGTCTTTTTGCAACCAGAGGAGTCGCCTCCTGCTGGCTGTTAGAAAGAAGTCACTTCCGCATTGGCTTCACTTCTCAGACCCGGAGGTTGCCCACTGGTTACCACTGCAGCCCAGGGTGTCATTCTGAGTTTTGACCACCCGGCTGTGCCGTTGTACCTGAACTGATGAGCTCCTCTCGGCTGAACTGGTACAACAGGTCATAGTGGCCTCCCAGTTTCCCTGAGCTGTAGTAGTGCGTTCCGAAGCGCTGGAAGATGTCCCTGTAGAGGGCGTAGTTGTACTCGAGAGGAAGAGCGTGAAGGAACTGGAGGAAAGGCTGCGACAGGACGAGTTCCCCCGGGTCCCTCACCTTGAACGTGGATACAGGCAGAACCTGGTGCACCCGGATAAACTTGGAGTCCTACGGAAGGAAAGATAGGAAATGATAAAGATGAAGAAGGAGAGTATAGCTGCAACCAACAACGTGTGTACGTATGTATAGATACATTCACATATGTTTGAGTCACTCACCTTTTTCTTCGAAGCTTCAAAAGCTTCATTGTTAGAGCTGGTTTGCTTCATCGATCTCCCACTGAGCCAAAAGATGAAAAAGGAATTGACGTTTTGAGATTGTTGGCTGTTTGTAGACGACCTGGACGTCTTCACGTTGATGGGCTCGGTGAGCAGCGGCTGAGGGTCGATGCTGAAGTCCTGTACCTCTCCAACCTTTACAACCACACAACCACATCTGTTAGTCAGATTTCAGATTTGAAATTTTTCTGGTTCTTGCCGCAGGAAGATGACATCCCCATTTTTGATCCTGCCTACAAAGCTCCGATTGGTCAGTTGTTTCTCCAACCGCGGAAATAGCAGTCAGTGAGCACAACACACACAAGACCTATTTGGATCACCGAACAAATCTGAGATGTGGGTGGGGATTCAGAGGTCTGGATCCAGGCTAGCTTTACTGAATGGCGGTAAAATGTATTATTACAAATAATAACACTACCTTAATGTCAAAGCTCTGAAAGTTGTGAGGGATGCGGTGGTAGAGCTGCGTGGTCGGAGGCCTCCTGATGATGCAACTTCCTCCCATAAACATGTTGTCCAGTACCGCTCCCCTTGGCTCCTCTGCTAGAGCATCAAACCTACAAACACAAATCAGGGAAAAGTCAAATCTCATCTTGTACATTAAGCACTAAAGCCCAACAATACATCAGCAGACAGATAATATTGGCCGATATCAGTTATTACTGATATGTAAAAGGAAATTTCAGAGTAGTAAACTGGAGCTATAAAAATTTTCTTGGCAGCATTTAATATATACTTATGTTTAAGTTTATTTTAAATTTAGTTAGTATATAATTTAAATTCAGTGATGTTTGCTGTTCAGAATTTACTATTTTATAATTTCTGTTACTGTCATTTCTAAGGAATCTATTGGTAACATGCTATGTCGTGCTAGCTTGTCGGGAAGGAGACTAAATAACGCTCCACGTTTGACGAGGAAAAACTGGCATGGTCATTTCCAAGGGGTCCCTTAAGAGATTGACAATAAAGCAGTTTCCAGAACAGAAGTGCTTGCCATCCAATCGCCGAAAAATGCAATTCTTGCAGAAATCTCCAAATGTCAAAAGTTCAAACTTCAAATTCAATGCAACAGTGCAAGACGCATGCTGTGTTTTTAAGAGGACCATTAGGAGCAGCTGACAGAAAGGAATGTAGGCTAATTTATGAACACAGCAGGGAGGAATGTTAAAAAAAACTCAGCAGTGACCTTTTGACCTTTAGCTTACCCATTCCCCACCAGGTCAGCCCCGGGAGCCACTCTCTTCTCCGCTGGACACACAATTTTTAATTCGCCACAGTCCCTCTCATCAGAGTTATCTACACAGTCGTTCTGTCTGTTGCACGTTAACGTTGAGTTGATGCAGCGCCCTGCAGCAGAAAGGATGTTTTGTAGAAGATAAAATGTTGGTATGTATCTTTATCTGTGTGTTTGTGTGTTGTGACAGCAGATCAGAGATTAAACAAGTGGGCCTGCAACTGAAAAAAAAATAATTTTATTCCCTCAATCAGCTGTGAAAATTCTAAAAAAGTTAAAATGAAAACAACACTACATTTAGAGGATTGCACTTTTTCATTTTTCCTATGATACATCAGTGATGTAAAAACCCTACTTACCATTATCACACTTAAAGTCGTCTCTGCAGTCGATGGGCGCTAACATGCACTCTGTGGACGGGTAACAGGCTCTCTCCTCTGTCAGCTCCACGCTGCAGGCCGATCCACCGAACTGGGACGGCCTTTGGACAGACCGTGTCCGAAGCTGTGGCGACGACATGTGAGAGAGACTCGTTAAGATTTTGATTCATTTAATTAAAAACCCTGTACAAATTTTAACCACTTTTCAACTTTAATTTTAAGCCCAACTAAGTTGTCTTTTCCTAAACCTAACTAAGTGGTTTTGTTGCCTAATCCTAAACAAGTGTTTTTGTTTAATTCACAACATTAAGCACGTATTTACTGTGAACGAAAAGTGACGCCGAGGGGCCTGACAGAGCATCAGTATGTGACGAGTTGGGATGAGACCATGTCGGACTGTCCACAGGGACCACCAAAATCAACCCAAAATGAAGGTTCCTCGTAGTAGCTTTAATTTAGTCACTTTTCCAGTCTGAATACACAAAACCAACAGAGCATAGAATAAAGACACAGCTATGAGAGGGAATCTGTCGGGGTTTTGCAGAGTGATTTGTGTGTTTCTTGCCTGTTTCCTGGCGCAGGGCGAGCAGTCGGACCAGGTCCCGAACTCTGTCAGCAGGCAGTTGATTGGACAGGCCTGATCGTTACAAGCTTTCCTGTCATGTTTCTCGCACAGCTGAAGGCAGCTGCTCTTCCAGTAATAATCATCATAATTAAAATTCCTGTCAAAAAAAAGTATGAAAATCACTTTAACATACAGCAGCTGTTGGCATCATCTGTATTAGGTATTTGTATTTCACAACAATAACTGAAAGACAGTTCTTGATTACAGTATTTCACAATTGCTTTGGCTCTATTTTTTACAGCAGTTCCAATTAAACTCTTAATTCTGGTCTCTGAAATTCACCTATCTGTACTGTCTCACCTATGAGTTATGACACCTACGATGTCTCATCTGTATCAGTGTGTCTCACCTGCTTCTGTGCTGTGTGCCTTGGTTGCAGGTCCTGGAGCAGGCGGACCAGGATCCCCAGGGGTAGCGGTCACAGAAACAGGCCAGGCCAGCTGATATCCAGCTGAGGAGCTGCAGCAGCAGGACCAACCGGCTGGAAGGAGCCATCAGGGAAACTTCAAACTGGTTTCACCTCCTCTGAAAATAATGCGATGACCAGAATCAACATTTTTTTTATTTATATTATAGATTTGTTGGATTTTTATTATACGGAAAACTTGTACATTCAATAAAGACTGCAAAATGGCAGCATTACAAACAGTAAAAACATCAAACATAACTGATTTCCAACATTAATAAACTACTCAAAAAAAAAAAAAAAAGAGAGGAGCATCCAAACTATATACACTGCTGACTTAACTGTACAATATTGTGCAATACTGTTATTAATACTGCATTTATACTGTACATTCAAGTAATATTCTTATTAATTTCTTATTTATACTATTCTGGCATTTATATTTAACACACTTAATAGATCGCACTGCTCAGCCTTTTGTATTTACTTTTTTGCATTGAGGTTATTTGCTGTATATTGCATGTCTTAATGCAAATAGTTATACATATTTCATATTTTTTATATTTTTATACTCTTATTTTTAGCAATATTTTAGCAATTATATTTCCTTACATATATTTTGTATATATTGTAGCATTATGTTCATTATTTACATGTTACATACTACATAAACATTTCTATTTGCTTACATTTCTTTATTATTATATTATATATCTAAATTATTTCTGATTCTGATTAACAATCCTTTCCCTTAAAAACATTTTGAACATATTCAAATGATTCATTAAACTTTTTTATTAAAGTTACTACATTTGTTATATTTAGACTAAATATATTTCTGATGCACATACAATGCCCATTTAGGCATGCAATTTCTAGTTTTAGCAAATTTCATCAATAGAGTGAATTCAGTGTTTTACATAATGCATAAAAAGGTATTTAATAAGAAAAAGACAAAAAATAAATAAAATAGTACAAAGCAAAAAAAAGGAAAAATCTGACTCACCACATATACTGACGTCCTCTTCAGCAGATATTAAAGCATAATAATGTAGTAGCTCCTGTGTTTGACTGTGTATTTGGTCAGTTAAGAGTCCTCTCACTAAGTCCACTCTGCTCTGCAGGGAGACCTGAATCTGACTTGAGGTTTATAGCAGCAATATAAAACCTCCCACTGTGAATTCTCAGGGGAATCCAGTTACCCAATCAGTGTCTGAAAACATCTCAAAATAAAAACGACTTTTTGTTAATAACAACAATAATCAGAAAACACAGCAACACATAAAGTTCTTACATAACCGTCTTTTCCCTCATTATTACGGGAAGCAAAGTGTTCTGGAGTTTCCCGGCTGCAGAGACGTAAACCAGATGTTTTGTGTTTGAGACTTGACAGTTCGAGATACTGAGGGGGAGAACACATATTTTCTTTGCACACTTTCTTAAGTTATCCAAGTATTTGCACAATCTGGCATCGGTTCATGTTGTAAAAGGCACATTAGTGAGTTCAGCCTAATTTGTAACACTGCAATAAAAAAAAAAATGTGTATATAGATGAATGTATAGGTTGGTGCCCAGTATATGATTGGACCATTTTTGTCATATATGACACTAAGTGAATGAAATATTGATATTATGGTTTGGTGTTATTGCTTAATTTTTCCAAGACTTTGAGATAGAAGAAAAAAGTATGTTTTACAAGTGTAACAAAAGATATTGAGACGTAAAATGCCCCAAAAGTTGTACATTCATTTTGTAATTTATAATGAAATGGTGCAAAATGGGATAGACTCCTCGTTAAAAAAATATAGGTAACACTTTATAATAACCATAATTTATTAAATGATAAATTGATAGTTTTTACTGTCAACAAACAATGAAAAGATAATTAATAATATTTAATAATGATATATTTTTTGTTATTTTATTATTAGTTTGTGTAATTTGAAATAATTAATAATATTAATTAATTAATAGTTTATAAATTCTTTATTGTTTCACAACAACGTATGTTCTGATACCATTTAATTCTCGGGAAAAGTATTTATTTTTGTGCACTGCTGTTGTATGATTACTTAAAGGAATAGTTTGACATTTTTGGGAAATACTCTTATTGGCTTTCTTTCCTAGAGTTAAATGAGAATATTGATATCAATCTCATGTTTGTGTGTTAAGAGCTGTTGATAGGCATGTACTTTTTACTTTGGACAGAGGCAGGCTAGCTGCTTCCATTCTTTATGCTACTACTTAATGTACTTAACTTGCACATGAGATTGATATTGATCCTCTGATCTCACTCTTGCAAAGAACGCAAATAATTATTTCAAAATGTTGAACTTTTCCTGTAAGCCAAAGACAATAAAAAATATGAAATATGCTCATACTTGTATATAAAACTTTATTCACATTATAAAATGTCCTAAGCTGTACATAAGTTTAGCTGTGGATTCTCTACATTGCAGGACACGCTAACTACACATGGCATACTCTGAGTCATATACATGCCAAAGAAAAATAAATAATTAGACATCACCACTTTAGATTACAGTAAAGAAAGAAAAAAACATCACAAACACGAATTTACAAATTACACTTACATTCAATGGTGAAATGGCTCTAGTGGAGTGCTTCGGATGAATGAGTGGATTTAAGTTAGTCTTTTGTGTGTGGCTTTTTCAATTCTGCTATTTATATGTATCTGGAACATCTGCAAAGCCCTTGTGATGGAAAACTGAAGCTGAAAGTTCAAAATCAGGGAAGACTGCTAATGACGAGCTGCACATTCGTATACAACAAGACGAAAAGCCCTGCTAGTTTCCCCTATAGAGGCTGCAATGAGCATTACACCCCCAAATATTAAAGTGTTGGACAGAATGAGCAACATACTGATGATTCAGCTATTCTTTACGACGCGTATTAGAAACATAATGTAAAAGTTGCAATTTTACAAGACAAAGTCTTGATATTTTGATAATGAAGTCAAAGAAAAAGACATTTCGAGAAGATCAGATAAGGGTATCTCAAACTTTTTGGGGCCAAGGATCCCTTAAAGAGGAGAACATTTTCGAAGGACCCCCTCATAATCGTAACACCGATAAAGCATAATGCTAACTACCGTTTGTACTCTTAGATGCCATTGGAACTATTCGTATTCTAAAACTTTTCAACCTAAATAACCTGTTTGATAGTGATAAACAGAAACACATTTGAATTTGATTCATGTTAACACCACTTTTTTTGCTCTGATAATCCGGGTGCTTTGTAATCAGATGTCGCTTTAGCTTGGCTGGCCTCATGACTTCGTTCACTAACACCTGAAGACACATGACGTATTTTAATCTCCGTCGCTGCCGCTTGATATAACTATCGTCATATTTTCTCTATTTAGCTAGTCTAGTCATAGCGTCACTTGACGATATGGACTGACTCAAATCTAATATTTATACAGCACCATTTTTCTAATTTATAGCTAATTATTTCACGGACCCCCTGACAGAGTGCCATATACCCCACTTTGAGAATCACTGGATTAGATTACATGCCCTCACTTGTTTACTATGACGGGGCATGAAAAGAAACATCTCATAATTTACAACTTTATTCTCAAAATGTTGTCCTGTCCTGAAGGAAAAGGTCATGAGGTCATTAAAACAAAAGGGGTTTATCCTCTGGGGAGTAGGCTTGTGATAAATAAGCAACAATGCCAGAGAAACGCCTCTGAGAATGTGTTCTAGTTGTATGGGCACGTAATTGTTAAGAGACAGTGTTGCCTACTATGGACAGCGTTGGTCAATAGGAACTGTTGACCTGTAATTGCTCCCAGAGAAAAGTTCAGAGGGTCTTCTAAATAATTAGAAATCATTACATAACACGGTAGATGAATTGCTTTGTCTACGGGGCGTCACACCAAACAGGCAAGTAGAGACTCACCTGGCAAGAGCCTCTACTGAATGATGTTCAGATGAAATACACCAGGAGGTTGTCGGGACTAAAAACATCTCACGCTGTGACACATTCAAACATGGAGGCGTGACACGAGCACAGTGAGACAGCTGAGAACGAAAGATGCCAGTGCATAGCCTGAATATGTACATTTTTATTCTCCCATTATATAAAATGGCACGAAACAGAAAGATAAGGAGGGATGGCTGCATATGTAAGAAAGAAAAAGAAAGAAAAAATGCAAAGATGACTCACCTGAAAAAGAACCAGAAAATAAAATAGAGTTCTGCACAGTACCGCCTCATTTTATCCATCACTAACTGTCAGCTCGTCAGGGTAATGCAACACTTTCCACGGGGAATTGTGCATGTACTTTCTTGAGATTTCTTGATAAAATACATTTGAACTCGAATCAAGCTTGAAATTTTACGTCACGAAACGGACCGGAACGAGGTGAGTCGCAGAACTCAAGAACCGAATGACCAACAAGCAAAGAAAGTTAACATCAAGATGGAAAAGACAAATGGCGTAGAATTAGATAACTGGTACTACAAGATTACAATTTCAGATAATATGGGGGGAAAATACTGTAACTAAATCAAAAGAATAAAATGAAATAAGGTTAATGAATCTCTTATTTGATAAACATCATTAAATAAAATAAAGTGAAAGTCCTTTCCTTCCTTTCCTATATGTCTTGACTCTCAGCCAGACACCATGCAGCAGAGTCCAGGGAAGCGTCTCTTCCTCTGTCTGATCAGCGGGTGAGGAGTCAGATTCAACAAGCTGCTGTCATCTGGAACAAACAAACACACAGTCTGATTACATATGAGTTGTGAGCAGTTATGTATATATCTGCTGCCGGTCGCTCTTGTTTTTGTCAATATTATAACCTCCGCCAAGGCCGAGGAATTCTGGAAGTTATAGTGCTGCAAAGTTATTCACAACTGCGACTAATAATGTTATGAATTTCATCCATCACAAACATTACATACCTTGGTTTTTCAGTGGCAATGGCATCGTGTCCCTGAGTTTGCTGAGTAGGTTTCGCATCTCTCGCATATCTCTGCAAAATCAAAGAGACACAGACATAATTGGATGAATTACTCTGAATTCACAACAGTTCAAATACAGTTCATCAGCGCGAGAATGAACTTTAAAAAGCAGTCGGTGTACCTCTCTATATTTTGAATATCGATTCCCACCAGCCACTGCTCCTGAGGAAAGTCGATGGGGGAGGAGGAGCGGTCGTCCAGGATGGGAACGTCCGAGCTTTCATCCAACCTGAAGTCCAGCCTCGGCTCCGAGTCTGTTCCTGCTGGTCCCAACAGAGACAGCAGCAATGAGACAACGTCCACAACTCAAACATATTCAAAGCAACACATGGATGATTTCTTCTCATATTGTGATGATTTTTTGTACGTTGAAGTCTTTAGTGAGCTTATAACTCCTTTAGGAATAACATTCTGCATGTCAGGCATGTTCACTGAACATTCAAACAATCAAATCATAAACACCAGCTTTTATAAATGTTATAGTTTTGTTTTGATTTGATTTTTATATAATCTCTCATTTAAAAATACAATGAATATGAATCCAGGCCCATCTGTACATGTTGACCATACTGACAGCTCTGTACTGCCCTCTGCTGTTTCAACAGTGCGTAAACTGAACTCTGAACTCTTCAGATATATTTGGCTGCCCGCATGGGAAAACATTAGTAGAGGTTTTATGGCCACATTGCATTAACCATATTTACATTTTATTGATGTTGACAATGCATTTTGAAATTGCATTTCAAGCCAAACTAAGACCAAAGCAGATGAATATACTTTAAATAGACTTTGACAAGTATCGATTTGATTTCAAGTAGAAAAATAGTAGGTGCAAAATACATTTTGAAGTCAACATTTTATATATTTACCTGAAATGCATTTGAAGTAGGGCTGTCAATCAATTAAAATATTTAATCGTGATTAATCGCACATTTTTTATCTGTTCAAAATGTACCTTAAAGAGAGATTTGTCAAGTATTTAATACTCTTATCAACATGGGAGTGGGCAAATATGCTGCTTTATGCAAATGTATGTATATATTTATGTTATTAACAACACAAAACAATGACAAATATTGTCCAGAAACCCTCACAGGTACTGCATTTAGCATAAAAAATATGCTCAAATCATAACATGGCAAACTCAAGCCCAACAGGCAACAACAGCTGTCAGTGTGTCAGTGTGCTGACTTGACTATGACTTGTCCCAAACTGCATGTAATTATCATAAAGTGGGCATGTCTGTAAAGGGGAGACTCGTGGGTACCCATAGAACCCATTTTCATTCACATATCTTGAGGTCAGAGGTCAAAGAATCCCTTTGAAAATGGACATGCCAGTTTTTCTTCACTAAATTTTAGCGTAAGTTTGGAGCGTTATTTAACCTCCTTCGGGCGTATAAAGTAACGTGGATTTTCATTACTCTTGTATTTTCCTTTTCTTGAAATGTTGTGGCATAATAACACTGTGATTTTTTAGTGACAGTACTTTTTCTGTGCAGCTGCAGCACCCCCAGCAGGCACATGGATTTCAGCATCTCCGTTATGAACATCTCCAGGCAGCACTGCAGCTGGATGAAGAGCCGACAGATCTCCGGGTGGATCTCTCCGTCCTCCAGACTGCAGCATGAAGAGGAGGAGGTGTGAGAGGAAGAGAGGATGAAAGGGAGGAAGGAAAAACAGAGAGAGAGATACAATTAGACAAACAGAGGAAGAGAATGTAGAGTCAGGTTTCCTACAAATTTTATATTTCAAATACTTTTCCAGACTTCTCGGTAGATTTTTCAGACCATATTTGACATTCGAGTACAAATAGCTAAATGTTTATTGTGTAAATTAAACTGTTGTCATGTATGTTACATTCTGACTATGTAGCCTATGCTATTATGTTGCCCAATAATGCTAGAAGATGTAGTTCGGTACTGTAGCTCATACAAAAATCAGTTAATACCAAATCCAGATAAGCTCAATGCACAGCATTTCATTCAAGATGCAATGCTAAAACTGTGAGTGCAATATTTGTGACCCAGCAGCCATGTTGAGATCAAGTTGAGGAAATACCAAGCACCGCCCACCAACCGGAGCACAGCCAATAGGAACGCTCTCTCTCTCTGAAATGACCTGTGATTGGCCAAAGTCTCCCATCACGGGCTAGATTTTTTAAAGCCTGAAAACAGAGCCATGAGGAGGTGCAGAAGTCTAGTTTTCTCTCAGAGCACTTGAATAACAATATGCTGAAAGGTTATTATGTATTTTTTTTGCCCAGTGATGTCAAAAACATTCTTGCCTACTGCAGGTTTAACTGTCATGCTTTTCTGCTTTTCTCAGATTTCTATCATTGTAAATTCAATATCTTTTGGTTTTGGATTATTACTATATTATATATAGACAGCATTTGACTGTCGTGAGGGACTTTTTCACAATTCTCCAGCATTTTATAGATGAAAAAATGAATTAACCTAATAATCGAAAGATGAATTCATAATGAAATAAATCATGACTGCAATCAAATTCTTGCCTACTGAAGCTTTAACAAATCTCCCTTTAAGGTACATTTTGAACAGATAACATAGTGTGATTAATTTGCAATTAATCGCTTTAATCTAGTATTTATTATAGAATTTTTGAAAGTGAAAATCAATCCAATATAAAATTAAAAATAAAGCCAAAATATGTTCCTTTTTTTTTTTTTTTACTAAATAATCCTCCTTCTTACCCTGAGACAGAGATGACGGAGAGGTCGTGGTGTGCAGCCCGGGCCATGGAGCATCCTTTGGACCGAGTGTGCTGCATCTGAGCCCGCAGAGACGGACAGTCTGCAGAGATCTCCCCCACGGAGATCACCTGCTCCCGGTACAGAGCGACCAGGGTGTTGAATTCCTGCACAGTCTGGAGAGAAAAAACACAAAACCATCGACTATTGCAGTTTTCTTTTTATCCCATTTTGCACCACAGCTGCACCTGCAAACATGGTCTCTCTATGTGGTAAATGCACGGAGCTGTGCAGAATGGTGCAGAGATAAAACACGGATGGAGCACTCTAGCTGAGCATGCATGAAGAGGGAGGACTTGTTCTCACCATCCTGCTGCCGTCCACGGCCCCCTCCTCCGCGCTCTCCCTCCGCTCCGGCTCCAGCTGCGCCACTTTACTGATGGGGAAGATGCTGCCTGCGGACCTTGGGCGCTTTTTCCGCCCGTACGGTGCAGAACACATGCATGCACACCCACCACCAGACACAGACACACACACACACACAGAGAGAGAGAGATGGAGGTGTCCCCTCTTTTCTGATGTGTCCTCTATAAGGATGAAAATGCACTCAGACGCTGCAGGGTTGCAGGTTTTTGGTTGATGCATAAAGAGCACACCCCTGCAGGTGTATCTGTGTGTGCAGGTTATTCCCGGTTATTTCCTCGCTGTGCATCCCAGACCGACCGAGAGGAGGAGAGGAGAGGAGAGTCACCTTCAGCCTCTCCTGAAGGCCGAGAGGGAGGCTCCTCCGTCTTCTTCTTCCGCCGCGCGCTCACGTGTGAGGAGGATTCAGCACGAGCCAACAGCAAAACAAGTCGTCACCCTCCGACTGACTATTAACTCTTTGAGAGCATCCTGATAAAACAGGGTTTCTTCTTCTGGTACTTTATTAACACTGAACGATGAAGGGTATTTAGTGCATTAGAGCATTTAAAGGGGAACACCACCTAAATTAATAATTCCAATATGTTATTTCTATGGTCTATAGGAAATTTCAATCAATATTAGTGAACATGAGTTACTCTCTCTCAAAGCCAGAAACCACAGAAATAAGTCTCAAACTTGTGATGTCATCAAGTAGAAAGTCTGGAGCTGCCCCATAGACAATGAATGGGAGATTTTATGGACCCACAGAATGTGTTTTATTTTTTTTATAAACTCTGTGGCAAATAAACATTTATGATACTTACGTGTTTTGTTCCGTAAGATAATCTTCACAAATTAACATAATTTCTATGATTTTTGAAGCATAAAAAGAAGTAAAATGGATAGAAAAGAAAGAAAAGTATATCAAATCTCTTAAGCTTGTGTTAAGCACAGACCTTATTTTAGGGCATCTAATTAAAATCCCATTAAAAAACAGTCCCCATGTTTTCCATTTATCCCACTGGCTAAAACTAAGCCACTGTGAAAATTATTGTATTTTATAATGAAAAAAAAAAAACAGGCTTTAACAGTTTGTTAAATAAAGTTTTCTATTTGGATACATTTTTATACACGAACCATTTCCATTAATTCATTAATATGGCACGACCTGTTATTACTTTTAATACTGAACTATCGAGCAAAAAAAATAATAAAAAGATTAAACCGGAAGAAGTTTGAAACAGGCAGACATAAGTATTTTCCCCCCACAATAATACAATTACAACAGATGCAGTGGTTTTATTCTTGTGATCAATTTCAGTCTCCTCAAGATCAAAATGCTAAATCTGACCCCATATGTTCAAATAAGAAAAGCAGCGATACATAGCTCACACGACACACCTTTTTTCCTTTCTAATTTTTTTTTAGTATGTAAGTCTTTACACAATATGATTTCTTTTTTTTTTTAATCAGACCTTTGTAAGCCTTTTTTCTCCAAGAGAGTGATCTAAGTAGTGTTCACGGAGAGCTTTATTTTATTTAAATGTCTTTCTGGCTCCCTATGAATACAGTGCATTCTGTGCCAGAGAGCTCAAACTTAAAGGTTTCATATTACTTGTTATCAGAAGGCACAGACTAAGCAAAGGCACCATACTGAAATGGGTATTTCTTTTTTTTTTTTAATAACTGCTGCTGTCTTTACTTGTTAGATATTTGATTCCTGAGCACCCCTCTACTTTGTGAATAAAACAACGTACACGTAGAGGCAAAGCTTTCTCAGCAGTACATCTCACTTCAAATCTACATAATTTCAATGAGCATCACTCAGCAAAACACAAATATTAAACTTCCTCTCCCTCCTTTTTTCAGTAAAGTGCCAGTTTGTCTCCCAACATCCCGTCTGTGCTACATTAAAGAAATAGTTCAGTACTTTGGGAAGTAAACGTTTGCTTTCATTTAGAGAACTAGATGAGATCCATCATTAATGATCTCATGGCTGTGCATTAAAGGAACAGTGTGTAACATTTCGGGGATCTATTAGCAGAAATGGAATATAATATTTATGTCTTCATTAGTGTATAATCACCTGAAACTAAGAATCATTGTGTTAGCTTAGAATGAACCCTTCATATCTACACAGGGAGCGGGTCCTCTTAACGGAGTCCGCCATGTTGCTCTGCCATGTTTCTACAGTAGCCCAGAACGGTCAAACCAAACTCTAGCTCTAAAGAGAGCCTTATGCGTTTTTACATTACCAGAAGGCCACTGTAGTTCTCCGACACGCTTGTGAAACTGCGGTAACGTGAGCCACAGGAGTGCAAAACCGTGGTACCGCCAGCATAAAGAAATAAGCATATTTCCCCAAAATGTTCAACTATTCCTTGTTGAAGAAAAGTGTTAGATTGCATTATGAATCATTCATAAATCATGTTTTTTTTTTTTTGTCTGATCACGACCACTATTAACAAACAGTACTACCACAAACCAAAGGTTTCACTACCAAACAGCACGCATTTGACGAGGTTTTCCTTATTCCAGAGTAACAGAATTAACAGAAGAAATGTCACTCTGCTTCAGGCAGTGGCATGTTTCTGTACTTATTTCTGTATATCAGGACACCTCACAGTGTATTATTGCACTTACACCATGAGTACTTAACAATGGCTAAAAGAAGCTATGTTCAAATCATCATAACATAGTTAGTTTGCAGTCAGATAACACATATTGTAAACTCTAAACCATCCGTGCGTATTTCAAACCTGCAAATGTTCAGATTCCTGCTCCTCGCTTCTACGTATGGCACGACCACCTCTGCTATTTCTGAGATGCTTTACCGCTGAAATAACTGACTTTAAAAGAAAAGAAAGATAAACCTGCACTGCAAACTCTAGAGCGTTCCTCAGTGTCTCAAAAGAAGAAGTAGTACATGAGGAAACAGAGGAAGAGGAAAGCCAGGATCCAGTTGACTGAGTGGATGTAGACGATGACCAGGCCGATGTCGAAGAGCCAGCCGCGCATGTCGGTGAAGTCCAAAGCATCCAGCGTGAAACCTCCGTGGACAAAGTGCCAGCGTCTCCCTGCCGCTGCTGCCTGTCTCTGTTCTCCTGAGGTTAGACAGATAAAATTACCGTCAAAGTGATTAAACACAATTTGTCCTTATGCTGGTTTGAATTTTTTGCATTGGTAATTTATTTGAAAATTGGATTTACTTTTAGTGAGCAATACGAAATTGTTCGCACCCAAAACACTTGTTCAGAACTGTGGTTTGCAGCTTTCTCGAGAACCGCTCATACAAACAACGTGCCAAAATCAAAAATAAATAAATAAATGACTCAATAAATAAATAAATAAATATGTCAGTAAATGTAGTAAAAGTAATATGAAAAATAATTGTAGCCCCTAATTAATTGATAAAATGTGACATCAATTGATATTTATGTTTTAATTTGCTTCTTTAGTTATTTATCTTTGTAATTATTCCCTTATTTATTTTTCGCATTTATTTTATATTTATTTTTAAATGTATTTATTTATTTATTTATTTATGCATTTATTTATTTATGCACGATTTTCCATTTGCATTGACCCTTTATTTATTTACCCAAACTCATTTATTTCTGTGGTCTTTTCTTAATATACTTTTCTTTATACATTTATTTTTACATTTCTTTATGCATTTCTGCCTCATTATGCAAATATATATGTAATAAAAGGTTTAATGTTGCACATTACCGATTGCAGTTTTCATCCCCATTTTCATTTTGTCTTTTAATATTGCAATCTCCATAGATAAAAATACTTAAGAAAGACGTTTTTTTTATTGCGCCGTAATTCTTTTAAATTATTGTTGCTAGGTCATTTGCAGTGTTGTGTATATCTATAACACCATATTCCATAGGCACAGTATATTCACTATGCAATAACATTTATCTTACTGGGTTTGTATTAATGCTGTATGTTCTGCCCTCTGTTGAACTTCTACTGCTGTAAAGATAAACTTTATTATTCCCACTAAATTGTGGGGAAAAGCAATAAAACGTCTGCTTTCTTAGAAAACGAGGTCATGGCACGACGTGAAGAAAGGGTGAAAGAGAGGTCAGAAATTAATCACTTTTTGACCACACCCCTTTGGATTTGAACACATTTTTTCCTCCATGTTAACCTGTATGAGATTGTTATGAGGCAGTAAATTGTGCACGGCCTGTCAGACACTAGTGGCTCCGTTTATTAACAAATGTTAATCACTTTGTCATATTGCTTATTACTAATACTAGATGGATTTAGTGCCATGGCTCTGTCGGCACAGGTTGCTGATGTCGGCTACTTTTTATTTTACCAGAACTTGTCAAAATGACAAATGCCCGGTTCAGCTGGTTTTCACAAAAATGAAAGCAGTCTAAGCTCGTACACTGGACCGGTACAGGAAAATGTGTTGACATGTAGGAAAAAATGTGTTCAAATCAAAAGAGGTGATGTCAGAAAGTGATTAATTTCTGACAGAATGCCCCGTCAGTCAAACAGAGACACATCATTTTTCTGATTTTGTTACTAACATCTAGTGATAAACTGAACCATCTCCTGTCAGAACCAGCATCCTGGTTACTCAGGATAATCCAGAGACTTCCCTACCAAAGGATTAGACTGGAACTACTTTCTAGACAAAAGAAGACAAATATGCTGATACAACTATTACTAAACACTTTCTCACCCCAGAAGGTACGGAAGCGTTTGCGACAGCTGGGCAGAGGCCATTTTGCACACGAAGCACTCTGGAAGTTCTGCTTGCGGGCGTTGTACACTTTCGGGAAGAAGGTCTGAACTGTTTGGTTGAGCTCTGAAGAGGAAAGAGAAGAGAGCAGTGCGTACGGTCACTATGTGTATCGGTATGTTGAAGGCCGTTATACCTTATTACTGTACTGTGGGTTATTTCTATCAAGGGCAGGGCTGCGACTAATGATTCATGTGATGAATATTGTGTAATCCATCCATTATCTATACCCGCTTATCCTGTCCAGGTGTACACCTACAGGTCACCAGTCTACCCAGTCAGACAACTATTCACACTGATATTCACACGTACAGGCAATTTAGAGTCTCCGGCATGTTTTTGAACTGTGGGAGTAAACTTCTGGAGAAAACCTCACATCGGAGAAGCTGGAACCAGCAAATGTTTGGTATTTCTGATTGTATAATAACAAATTGTTGTTTCTAAAATCAGATAGGAAAAGGACAGTAGGTCAGATATTGCAGTATTTTGTTTTGCTCACCTTTGTGGATGGTGGTGTGTGAGATGAGGCTGCGGCAGAGAGGGCAGGGTGTGTTCGTCGGCCGGTTCTTGGCGATTGTGCGGAGGCACGGCTCGCAGAAGACGTGTCCGCAGGGCTGGCAGCTGTACGGACTGACGTACACCTCGAGACACACGGCGCAGGTGAGGCCCTCTCTGTCCTCCTCCTCGCTGTCCAACAGTAAACCGCTCACACTTTCGGCCTGGAGAGAGAGAGAGAGAGAGACACACACATCCTTTCAACAACAACCCCGATGTGCTAGCATGCTATACAAATATTTTTCCACAAATGAAATTGTAATATTTTGCGCGAAGCGGATGGGTGACGCATCGCCCTATTGGGGTTTATTTCACAATAATGACCGGCTAGCTGTACATTATCCCGCTTATTACACAGCTACTTACGATTAAATTTGATTCAATATTTCAAATGATCGACAGCCCTTCTTTTTTATTACGTGATCAGTCTGTGAAAGAGCTGTGATTTCATTTTTGTTCAGTAGTAGTAATTTTGAATTAGATCATGATGTGAGTGTGAATTCTGCTCTCTCACCTGCTCCAGCTGGCTGTGCAGCCATCGCTCTCTCCTCCTCTGTTTCCTCCGAAGACTCTTAAGACGGTTCTTCTCTCTTTTGCTCAGTCTGTTTGAGGCTGGGGAGGCCATGAAGGCTTGAGGCTGAGAAGGTGAGACGTACACACATATCAAGAGACCTGAGCCGTGACACTGATTCAACAGCTGGAACAACAGAATACATGAGGGAGATTAATGCTTGTTAACTTGGTTATGAAGAAATGCCCCCAAATTTCAACTGCTTCATCATTTTCTGAGCTCTAAAGCTTAATATTTCGTTAGATTAAATAGTTTTATACAGACTTTTTGTATAAATTATCCAGTAAGTGTGTTATAATGATTTTAGTTATAAATGTTCAAATCGGATTTTGAAAACCTCAGAGCAGACAAATCCTGGCTTATTACTAATGCAATGCAAGGTGGATTTAGTGCAATAACGCCGTCGGCACAGGTTGCTGATGTCGGCTACTTTTTAATTTACCAGAACGTGTCATAATGACAAACGCAGAGACACACATTTTTCAGATTTTGTTTCTATCATCTAGTGGTAAACTGAACCATCTCTTTTCAGGGAAACAGCATCCTGGTTACTCAGGATAATCCAGTCCACAGAGCCCTGAAATCCCGCCCCCGCTGTTGCACAGCAGGAACTGCTAGTTATTTTTCTTTTTCTTTTTTATTTCTATAATGCTCAGAATCACTACAGGGCCACTTTGAGTCGTGATCTCTCTTGTGGCGATGTAATATATATTTTTTGGAACATCAGGGTGTCCCGTAGGAATCCTAGATCCTGACAAATCCTGTCTCACATCAATTCAGTTAGAAAGCAAAAGTCGCTGTTTGACATAGCTCCTGCTCATATCCCTGAATGTTCATGTTTTATGTCATAAAAGTGTATACATTTTTTATGATGTTAGCAGAGGGGGCCTTTGTTTCAGGCAAGATGGCCCACCTCTGCCATAAAACACTGCAAGAAACCCTGAATGTGCTGGTTTCAGGGCTCCTTCAGTATATACTGCTCCTATATACCTTACAGGGGCTGCAATATCTCTTTGTATATCACTATATATTATGTGAAATCTAATTTAAAAGAAGGTTGAAAAAGAAAACAAATATACAGTGATAATATATGAAAATAATCATTAGCTTCAGTCCTAATTTAAGTAGATTTTTTTGAAATTCACTGTAAATTGCAGCAACATACCACCACTTCATCATCCTGCTCGGCCACACTGTCGGAGATGGACCTCCCTCTGAGGAACAGGGCTGAAACAGGAACCTCCTCGTGGACAGCCGAGGTCTCTGGAGAAGACTCGACGTCCTCCACAGTATGCAGCAGCTGTCGATCCAGAGGTGACCGTGTCCTTCCAGAAACAAATGAACGGCAGGCGACGGCACCGACTGAGGCTTCACCATCAATTTCAAACGGCTGACTTGTGGGATACGAGACAGGTGACCGTGTAGACTCATGTGTCCCTGTCATCGTACTCTCAACAGCAGACCTGACTGTAGGGCCCGCAGGGCAAAAACACGACGACCTGATGGCGACGTCATCTTCCAAACTGCACCGTCTCCTGTGAGAGATGCAGTAGAGAGGACTGAATGAAAATGACTGGGTGTTTTCACTGTCAGTCAGTGAACTGGAGGCCTCAGCAGGGCTGATGTGGGACATGACAGCAGCACAGTTAAGCTGTAAACTGTCCAGCGCGGTCCTGTTTAGTTCAGGCCTCTGCTCTCTGTTCTGGGAGCCGTCTGTCAGCAGACCAGCCGGTTCCTTCTCAGGCCTCGTCCTCCTCGGCTGGACGATGAGAACGTAGTGTTTGTGGTCACGATCCACGCGGCTTTTGTTGAGGTGGACGGTGGCGTCCCGGCCACAGGGACACTCACTGCGGTTTATAAAGTTGAAGCCGCCCAAACGAGCTCCGCAGTTCTGGCAGTTCAGTTTTCCTACAGTCCACTGGGCCTATAGACAGAAACCACATACATCAACCATATCTTGAAATCAATTGGTTTTTAGAAAATTAAAAGTCAAATCCATTTGACTTTTTTTTTTGTATAATAAAATGTAGGGTAACGATTACTTTCCTTATCGATTTAACTGTTTGATTTAATGTTTCATCTATAAAATGTCAGAAAATACAATAGTGAAAAATGCACAAGGTGACTTCACCTTGCTTGTCTTGTCTACCAAATCAAAAACATTCACTTTACAATGATATAAAAAAGAATATAAATATATGCATATATATATATATATATATATATATATATATATACACACATATACATATATAATATACAGTATATATATTATATAACATATATATACATACAGTATATACATATATATTATATATATATATATATATACATACATACATACAGTATATACACACACAAACACGTTGTTTTTAAAAAATATAGGCACATTAAATTATGCAGTATTATCACATAATTCAAAAAGTATAAAACTGTATAAAACTTAATTTTCAGAAACTAAAAAACACATAACGTTAACTTTAGTTTTAGTAATTTAATGCAATTAAAAATAAGAAACTGTATGACACTGCATCCTAATCTACATGAGAAAAAATGAAATCACAGTTCATCACTGAGCTGAGACACTTACCTGGTGAACTGCTGTCAGTATCCACTCTGGCAGTGTGTCAACATTCACGTGCCAAATACTGCAAACAGCAGCTGAGCTCTCATCTGTGGCCTCAACCTGCTCCCACATAAAGGACACACAATCAGCGAGAACAGCTCCCATCAGACCCAGTTTCTCTCACACTGATAGCCAGCCATCTTTTTTATGACTGAAACTCAAGCTGTTATCTTTGACTTTTCCCCAACCCCGATGTCCCCTGACAACTTTATAGACTATCCGCTCTGATTAGGGCGGCAACTGATGATGATTCCCGTCATCACTCTCAATTTTGGGGGGGATTTATTGATGAATCATTTAGTCTATAAAACGTGAGATAAAAGTGAAAATGCCCATCACAATTAAGATAGGACTATTCAATTTGAATGATATGAAACAGTGAAACACAGTAAATCCTTTCATTTACTTCAGGACAAATTGCTAAACACCTCAGATACACAAAATGTTCACCAACCATTGACAAACATGCTGAGTCTATGATGCCTTTCCGACACCTCCTGCAGCGGAGCATGGTTCTCTCTCTCCACAGGCCAGCTGCTGCTGCTGCTGATGATGATGATGATTGTTAAGACACACAACTGAAAAACACACCTGCACTAACATACACTCTGGCAAAAAAGAGTACTTCTTTGAAGTTTAGATCAGATTTAGTTTGACTTCAAAAAAGCACAGGAAAAACTCATTTTTGTTTTAATTGGATTCTGAGTAAAACCAGACATCAGATACTGTTGACTTTATTTTGCATGTGCATCTGCATGTAGCATAAATTAGCCAAGACAAACTTGAAGCAGCAGTGGGTAGAATTGGAGCAAATATGATTAAAAAGAGTTATTTTTATAGACGGTCACTATATCCTGACAAAAATCAGAGGAGGAAAACAACCAATCAGAGCTGAGCTGGAGCCTTGCCGTCTCTCAGCAGCTGTCAATCACTCACAAACTCCGATCAAACGGTCAAACTAGGCAGCGCTGATCAAATATGAATCATCATTCTGTTACTGTAATGCCTATTTCTCACATAAAATGTTTTCAGAAACATCTTGTAGTGTACTGTTTAGCTGTAAAATTAGATCAGTGTTGAGATCAGTTGAGGAAATACCGAGCACCGCCCACCAGCCGGAGCAAACTTTCTCATTTTACAGCTAAACAGTGCACTACAAGATGTTTCTGAAAACATTTGAGGAGAGAAATAGGCATTACAGTAACAGAATATTGATTCATATTTGAACAGTGCTGCCTAGTTTGATCGGAGTTTGCGAGTGATTGACAGCTGCCTCTGTTGAATGAACAGCCAATAGGAACGCTCTCTCTCTCTCTGAAATGACCTGTGATTGCCCAAAGTCTTTCTCTCAGAACCCTTGAACTACAATATGCTGAAAAGGTTATTATGGAATTTTTTTCTCAATGATGCCAAAAACATTCTGCCTACTGCCACTTTAAGTAAAACATTTTTAAATATAGACCTGTGTTGCATGATATAAGAGAATGTACTGCAGTGAGCCAGTTATTTACATACGAGGTAACCTGAAGCTGCACCCTGTAGGACAACATTTATATTGATGTGGCTATTTTTAGTGTGAGAAAAAAATGCTGTTGGGTAAATGCAAATGAATGAGATACACTCAAGTGGACACCTGAACATTACAGCCATATGATTATTGAACATAAGCCTCCACTAGAGGCTTTCCACATATTTTGGGACCTGGCCTGCTGGGGTTTGTCCCATTCAGACACAAGAGCATTAAACACTGATGATAAGGTGGTGATAAGGTCTGAGTCACAATCAGTGTTCCAGTTCATCCCAGAGGTGTTGGGTGAGGTTGAGGTCAGGGCTCTATGCAGTTCCTTCACACTTAACTGGGATTATGCAAGGGGTCATATTGATGCTAACCAAAGTTTTCTATAGAATAATATTGTAAACTGTATGATTAAGATGTCCCTTCATTTGAATTAAGGGGCTCAAACTATGGAAACCTTTTCCTGGAAATGTATTAATTAATAAATTACCAGCTATTGAGAAATAGCAGAATATAATTATTAAATAATGTTTATAATAAAGTAATTTTCAATAAATTTATATGTAAATATTGGGGGTAATTTTAGCAGTAATTCCAAAGAAATTTCAAAATTACTTGCTAATTATCACCTAATTACCAGGAAATTTGTGGACCTGTAAAATTAAGTGTTATCATATATTTAATGTAGGCTTTAAGAATTGCTTTTTAAAAATAATATTTCTTAATATAAAGAAAACCATGTCTGCCATGGTTGAGTAAATGTACTTGCATTCAACCACTGCTTGTAAATAATTAGTCTTAAACACAGGTAATTAGTAGTTATAGTTATTTTCTTACTGCAGAGTAGGGCTGGGAGATAATTTAATAATATGATAATTTATTGTCTTTCAATGGAATCATTGTGATGCAATTATATATTGAGATATCATGATACACAATTATTAATTGATAATAAATAACACATAATTTTCTCAAGAAATCTGATTGATAAGAATTCCAGTGTAATTAATTATCAAACTATTGTCTTAATCTGATTACTCTGTATTTGTGTTGCTGTGCATGCATGTAAAACATAGTCAGTGTATGGCTGGAAATATATATATCATTTTTGCATAAATTATCTGAAATGTTCACCTGTCACCATGGCAACATGTACCCTGTTATTTGTGCAGGTGTGCAGGTGCTAGTTTCATTCCCTATGTTGACCCACCAACATTAGGTTATAAAGTGAACATAAACAAGTCATGATGTATATTCAGGTTTTGCTTCTGCAGCAGGTTGAGTAAAAGTCCATCTCTCACAGTTTTCTAACTACAACATTGAAACTACTGTCTAATTTTCTCATCTTCAGCATGCACTGACTGCACATAGCTAATAGTCCCAGGTATAGCAGGATCAAAACAATGCTACTTAGCTCCATTAACAGCAACAACAGACTCTCTTTGGGCGTTTTCACTGACAAAATAACATTCTTAAGATAACGACACTATTATAGAGAATATATTAATTACACATAATAACCTACCTGACAGCTGGGGAGACTTTTAGAGTCGTGGAAACGGAGGAAACCTGAGATCAAAAACAAGAAAGTTTAGCAGCAGCCTTTTCTCTTTAAGCAAAGCTGTGACGTCATGAAGACACAGGGGGAACTACGGAAAGTCTAATAGACCAAAAAAGCAAACGTCGCATCGCTCTAAAAGCTTAAAGGGAAATTAAACTTTTTTTGCCACCACCCCCAGTAACGTTACGCTCTTATGGAGAATAAATATATGTAAATACATAGTGAACTATATATTTATATATATATATATAAATATATATATTTATAAAACATAAATAAATAAAACATAAATATATATATATATACATATTTACATATATATACATATATATTAAAAAAAATGTATATATATATTTGTTTTATTTATTTATGTGTTATAAATATAAATATATAAATATATAATTATATTTTATTTATTTATGTTTTTATATATATATGTATAAATATCCTTTATTACCTCCATAAGAGGTTAAATAAATATGTAAAAATATATATAATAAAAAATATATATTCTTTATTGACCTTTATTGATATATATAATTTTTTTCATGATGTTTTTCTTAAAATAATAAAGGATTGTGTCACCATGTTTTAGTGTTATGAAAGCTGATGAACGCCAGGTGGCAGTGTCTCTCCTGGTGGTCCCAGAGCTCTGACCATGGTGCTGAAAACAAAACAGAGGAGAATAATGCCACACTACTTTCATAACATAACATAAAGTTAACTGTGATTAAGGTCATACAATTTTGAGAATAAATAATATATAATATATTAAGATAAACTTAAAGCATTTTCTTTTCTTTTCTTTTAATTGTGGTATGTTTTTAACTTCAAAAACAGTGGTTCTGCTGATAGGAAAAAAGTCAATTCCACAATAGTTCCATACACAAATAAATGTATTATTATTATTATTATTAGTAGTAGTAGTAGTAGTAGTAGTATTGAAGTTGTTTTTGTTATTGTTATCATTAAAGCAAATAAAGATTTGTTTACAGTGCTTTTTTATTTTACAGTTGATGCTTTTTTTCTCACCAAAAAGGCACAATCCGCTTGCTTCAAGAAAATTTTATTTAAAAAAAAATAATCAGCAAATTTATTTGACTTGCAGCCTGAAGAAAAAAAAAATAAAAAAAAAAAATAAACGAAATATCTCAGTTTGTATATGTCTATTTATGTGACTTGCAGCCTGAAGGAAAAATAAGAAAAAGAAAAAAGAAATGAAATATTTAAAAATATTTATTGAAAATTACTGTATAAACATGATTTAATAATTATATGATAAAATAGTATATAACCTTAGGCACTGCTCTTCATCGGAGGTGGAAAACCAAAACTAATAGAAGACACTTCTGATCAGCACAAATCTCACCATTGTGTGACTTATTGTCTACACAAATGTAACCTGGTATAGCTAATATAATGATTCAGGGAGTTTTTAAAGAAATTTCAAAGAAGTTATTTGCTAATTAGTATCTATTTACCAGGAGACATACATGGAAATAAAGCAGATCAATTAGCTTTGTATTCTTTTCTTGGAAATGTATTAAAGGTCCCATATTATAAAAAAGTGAGATTTTCACGTTTTGTTATATTAAAGCAGGCTTAATTCCTTTATAAATACTGTGAAAGTATCAAAACACTCAATCCACAGGGAAATACACACAGCCCGTATTCAGAAACTCTGCATTTGAAACAAGCCGTCAGGATATCTGCCCATTAGTGATGTCACGAACAGACAATATTTAGACCCTTTACACAGATTTAAACGTAAACATTGTAAATCTGTCCCAGTTTATTTCCTGTTGCAGTGTAGGTGAATGTCATCAGTTGACAGGAAGTACACATGGACCCAAGCTGTTGCCTAGCAACGCAATTCTGTTGCAATTCTATTGCAATTCCGTCAAAATGCCCTAAAACGGAGTGTTTCAGACAGAGGGTAAATACAGGCATATTCAGGCTGACAGTATGAGGAAAATAAAGTTTTTTTTTAACATTAAAGCATGTAAACATGTTCTAGTAGAAACACAAAATACAAGTATGAACCTGAAAATGAGCATAATATGGGACCTTTAAATGCATTTTTATTATGTATTACTGTCGACTAAAACCTCCACAAAAAGCAGCCACTCTGTTCCATCCTCACAGACACAAATGACGCATTTTCCATCACTGGTATAAATACGCAGCATCATTCTCTGTCAGCAGCCGAGACTCGCAGTCCATGATGCGCTCTCCAAGGTGCAACGGTGTGATGCGCACCAGGCTCTCCATCTCCATCAAGTAACACCTCGAGTTTTCACAACAATGGAGGGTGCAAACAACACCACAATTTGGCCTCAGTTCGACAACAACTCTTCCAACAGAACCTCCGCACCTGAAGATGAGGAGGAGGTGGTGAAGCTGAGTTACCAAGTGGTCGCATCCTTCATCCTCGGTGCGCTCATCCTGTGCGCAATCTTTGGGAACGCGTGCGTAATAGCAGCCATCGCCTTGGAGCGCACTCTGCAGAATGTGGCCAACTACCTGATCGGCTCTCTGGCGGTCACCGACCTGATGGTGTCGGTGCTGGTGCTGCCCATGGCGGCGCTTTACCAGGTGTTGAACCGCTGGACTCTCGGAGAGATCATGTGCGACATCTTCATCTCTCTGGATGTGTTGTGCTGCACCTCGTCCATCCTGCACCTGTGCGCCATCGCCTTGGACAGGTAAGGCAAGGCAAGGCAAAAGGCAAGGCAGCTTTATTTGTAGAGCACATTTCAGCAACAGGGCAATTCAAAGTGCTTTACATAAACATTCAAGAATATTGTGACAAAGTGCAAAAAGAACATTAAGACATAATTAAAACAGTTATAAAAAAATTAAAGATTAGAAAATAAAAACAAGGTAAAAAATAAAAGCTAGGATAGTATTATTGTTTGTGAAAATTAGAAAACCCAATAAACATATTAGTGAAAAAAAACAAAAAAAAACATTGTGGGGTGGCATAAACTGATATTTGAGTTAACACCAATGGAATATCTAACATACAGATTTAAATGTAAAATGGGTGATTTCTTTAAGACTTTGACATCCTTTTTTAAATATGCTGGTGAAAAACCTACAAATATTGTACTAAAAGGTCTGATAGATTGCAATATTGAAAATTCGCTAAGTGCCATTTTTATACATATACATACATAGATGCTTTGATATTTTCAACTACATATGTGATTGTGTACAATCATCTCTTTGAGTATATTATGTGCTATGTACGTATGCTGTGTGTTAGGGATCTAAATCTGGTGTTTAGTTCTTGTGGCCACTGTGTGTTGGTGTATTGTTGGTTTTGTCTGTGTTTGTGTTTAAAAGCATAATAAAAATATTGTTGAAAAAAAAAAAAAGCTAGGATAGAAGCTAAAATTGAATATAACACACGAGAGTAAAAGCTCTAGTGCAGTATATAAGATCATTATCTGGTTTAATAAAAGGCAGCAGCAGAAAACAGGAACGTTTTAAGCTTTGATTTAAAAGAGTTGGAGCTGGTCCTGCAAATTTCTGGGAGCTTGTTCCAAATATTTGGTGCATAAAAACTGAACGCTGCTCTTTCTGCATGTTTAGTTCTGACTCTGGGGACATTAAGCAGACCTGATCCAGATGACCTGAGAGGTCTGGATGGTTCAGAACATAGCAGAAGATCAAAAATGTATTTTGGCCCTAAACCATTTAGTGCTTTGTAAACCAGCAGCAGTATTTTGAAATCAATTCTCTAAGAGACAGGGAGCCAGTGTAGAGACCTCAGAACTGGTCTGATATGATCCACTCTCTTGGTCTTAGTGAGGACTCTAGCAGCAGCAGCGTTCTGAATCAGCTGCAGCTGTCTGATCCATTTTTATAGGAAGACCAGTAAAGATGCCGTTACAGTAGTCAAGTCGGCTGAAGATAAATGCATGGACTATTTTTTCCAAATCCTGCTGAGACATCAGTCCTCTAATTCTTGCTATATTCTTCAGGTGATAGAAGGCTGTCTTTGTAATTGTCTTAATATGGCTGTTAAAGCTGCAGTTCAGATTCCATGACTACACCAAGATCTCTGGCTTGTGTCTGAGCTTTTTAACATTACAGATTGTAGGTGAGCACTATAACCTTTAATCTTTCATTTTTGGCTCCAAAAACTACGACCTCAGTTTTGTCTTTGTTCAGCTGAAGAAAATTATAGACATATTCATTAAGAAAATATGTTATTTGAATGGCATTGTCACATATAACAGACCAATGAACATATAAGTCTGTATATGTTGCACAAGTTTTATTATATTGACACTTTAAAAAAAAATAAAAAAATAGTTGCCACCTTTTGTCACATTTTTTTTTTTTTTCCCAATATGCTTTGGTTAAATTGTGTGTTTAAATGTTTTAAAGGTCCCATATCGTGCTCAATTTCAGGTTGTATTTTGTGTTTCTACTAGAACATGTTTACATGCTGTAATGTTTACACCAAGATTTCTGGCTTGTGTCCGAGCTTTTTTAACATTACAGATTGTAGGTGATGCACTTAACCTTTAATCTTTCCCTTTTTGGCTCCAAAAACTACGACCTCAGTTTTGTCTTTTTTGTCAGGTACTGGGCGATAACGGAGCCCATAGAGTACATGAAGAAGAGGACGCCGAGGAGAGCCGCAGTCCTCATCAGTGTCACCTGGCTGGTCGGATTCTCCATCTCGGTGCCTCCGATGTTGATCATGCGCTCTCAGCCCAGCAGCATGGCAGAGGACAGGGCCAACCCAAAGCAGTGTGCGATCAGACAAGACCCCTGGTACACTGTATACTCAACTTTCGGGGCTTTTTACATCCCACTGACTCTAATGCTGGTTCTATACGGGCGGATATTCAAAGCTGCCAGGTTTCGGATCAGGAGGACAGTGCGTAAAACGGAGAAGAAGAAAGTGTCCGACTCTTGCTTGGCGCTGTCCCCGGCCTTGTTCCACAAAAAGACTCCCGGAGACGTGCAGGGCAAGAGCTGGAAGAGGAGCGTGGAGCCAAGGCCCATGCTGCCGAGCGTCAACGGCGCGGTGAAACACGCGGAGGATGGAGAGTCCCTGGAGATCATCGAAGTTCACAGCAACAACTCCTCCAAGGGCAACCTGCCGCTGCCCAACACCCCGAGCTCCGTGCCGCTGTTCGAGAACCGGCACGAGAAGGCGACCGAGGCGAAGAGGAAGATCGCGATGGCGCGGGAGCGCAAAACGGTGAAGACTCTGGGCATCATCATGGGCACCTTCATCCTCTGCTGGCTGCCCTTCTTCATCGTGGCCCTGGTCATGCCCTTTTGCAAGGAGTCGTGCTACATGCCCCGCTGGCTGGGTGATGTCATCAACTGGCTGGGCTACTCCAACTCTTTACTCAACCCCATCATCTACGCGTACTTCAACAAAGACTTCCAGAGCGCTTTCAAGAAAATAATCAAGTGTCATTTCTGCAGACGGTGATGTGATGGTGATTCCAGGTGGAAAAAGATGCCTATATAAAACAGCCAGTAAAAGCGGCACAAAGAGATTGTTCTAAAAAACAACAACAACAACAAAAGAGGGCTCATAATGATTACTGTCGATCATCACCATCGTTATCAGTACTGAAATACTCCCAGAGATGTCTGTATAGCCTATGCATAGATAAAGCTGTGATCGGTATAGATTGAAGCTCCATGTTCCTCATCCTGTTCTGTAATGTCCAATAAAGAAATACTTTTTCACAATTTTTTCAGAAGTCGTGATTTTTAAAATGTATGTGCAGATTTATGCAGAAAATCTGCAAATAAGTTGTAAAATAAGGGGGAAAGTTGAGGCTAAAATGTCCTTCCTTTGTTTTATATAAATGGAAATTGAGTATATTTGTATTTGGGGCTGATGGCACTTGATGACGTCACGAAAGTGTGATGAGCATTTTTCATGATTTCCTGACATTTTATTAGTCCATTAATTGAAATAATAAAAAGATTTATAGATAATGGAAACACCATTAGTTGCAGCCCAACTCTAAATGCCATTATATTTCACTGTTCAATTTAATACTGTTTATGTGGCACTTAGAAAACTATAAATTAAGGATCCAAATGAGCAGCACTCAGCATTTAGCTGAAGCTCTTATCGAGGACACCATTCCATACAGACTCTCATTAAAAGACTGCAATGGGCCGTTTAACATCTGCACTGCGATATGAAAAAAAACACCCACATTAATGTTCTATTCAATGTGTATGATTCTTCAGGGGTTTTCTTCTCTTCAGTGCAGATAATTGTCACCTAGCACCTGCAAACTACTTATGGATGTGCACGGAAATGATGGCAGTAAACATCTGGCCTCTGCCACTGCAGTGCCCTCGAGCAAGGCACACAATGTGACACTTTTTTTCAGTGGGAGTGCAGGTTGTGATTGTGTAGTTTCTAGGTGTGGATTTGATTTTTGATTTTTTGATTTTTTTCCCCCTGTGTGGCTAGATAAGCATTCAGGTAAGTATTATTTAAACCCACATAACTTTATTGCCCAAAGATACCAAATATGTCAGGCTGAATTTTGGGGGAAAAGTGGTCTAAAACTTATGCTCAGTACATCTATATTAGAACATTTAAATTGGATGGAATAAATAAATAAATAAAAGGTAAATACAATTTCTCTCTATGTAAACATCATAAAGCTTCAACGAAGAGCTGGAAAAAGAAATTTAAATAAAATATTTATGTAATCCTGTCAAACAGCGTGGAAAAAGATGATTTTAATAACCTCAGAGTTGCTTAAAGGGAAATAAAAGGAGAACATCCGGACGTTAAAGGGTTAATATTGTGATATTTGTGAATTTAAATTAATCACAGTGGGATTTTGAGTCTTAAATTATTCACAGAATTTGATCCGCGCGCAACAGGAAATGTGTCATCCTCCTCAAAGTGTCTTCAAACAGCATCATGAGCCCCCAAAGTGATTCCCCTGAGCTCCACCTGCACTCTGATCCTCTCATAACATGTGTGCATGTGGAACTGATGTATCTTCGTCAAACAAAGACAATCCTTATTACAGTTTGAAAAAAAGGAATTTCGTCAGTCCATGGGGGGTTGTCTCAGATGTGGTGGGTGGGCAATCATACATCCGTCGCCATATGTGCAGTCATATAAAGGTTACAGTTGAAGTGGTTGGGGTGCTCTCCTGGCAAACTCTCCGCCCTTTCCCTCCGTCACTCATGGCCTCATATATAAGTCCATCTTAAAAAGGCTGTGAAGGGGGCACACAGATGGATACTGGAGAGGTGGTCGCCATAGCGACATATGGCGGATGCAAACTCCGGGGGCCGAAGGGGCAATTACCTGATCAAAGGCCTGTTGCGACACAGGAGCACAGAGGTGTGTGTGAGGGGCCCACAGCTGGCAGCCACCGCAGACAATAAGCAGGTGTGGTTTCTATTCTTTGGCTTACAGTGTTACACAGTGACTGTTACTGTACAGCAGCTCTGTGTCCTGTAATCCTCTCAGAAAGACTGACAAACTTTTCTTAATTTTAAAGGTGCCTTAACCCCTTAACAGTTTTCCCCTTTTATTTCTCATTAAGTAACCCCATAAGGTTATTTTAATGATATTTTTCCCATTCTCTCCGATGGGATCACATACACATATATTGTGTTTCAGTTTGCTGCAGCTCTTCATTGAAGATTTATGATGTTTACATTAAATTAAATATTAAACCAAAAGACTCCACATTTTATTTTATGGCTGCATCATTCCACCAAATGGAAATATTCAGCCTAGTCGCACAGCAGTTCGTGAAATTTACGAAATTGAATGTATTGATTTGTGTACATAAACACAAATTACGATTTTTTTCCGTGTTGGTCAGCAAGAAATCAATTTGTAAATAATACACATAATTGTGAACCGGGAAGTACAAAAAGCGGTGAATGCCGCATACGGAGGGGGTCGGGGTAAAAAAAACAAAAACAGGACTTTTGCGACCGCTGTTTGAGTCCCGTGTGAAACCTCAAGTCAAAGTTGATTTATTTGTCATGTGACTTCTGAACTTAAGTTACAGCACTTCCGTAGTTATTTCAACCCAAACTGTGATCTTTTCCTAAACCTAACTAAGGAGTTTGTTGCCTAAACCTAACCAAGTTGATCTTTTCCTAAACCTAACTAAGTAGTTTTATTTTGAGAAGACGGAAGAACGGAAATTGACACTTGTGTGTTGCTGGACATTCATAGGAAAACGTACAACAAATATGTTGTTGAAAGTCGTGCGGAGCATCATGAAAAAAAAGGGAAATTGGTGTCAATGTACACGAATACAACAGATTCAATTTCGTGAATATTTCACGAACTACAGTGAGACTGTGTTGTGCATATTGTGGTTATTGTCAATCCAAACAATACTTTTTTTTCTGCAGTATGGCACCATATTTTTGTGTGCTGTCACATTGAGACAATAAATAAATAAAATAAAAACACCAAAATCTATAGATGCATTTCCTCCACAACCCAATTGTTGTGCTGTCTCTTCAAGTCCGATTTGTCTTTTTGACAAGAGACATTTCAAAAGATAATTTCTCAAAACAACAGCTTGAGGAAAAACACGACCTGCTGACTAAAACATTAAACTGAACTGAAGCATTAAACTCAATTCTACGAAGTCACTTGGCTATGTACAGGACAATACTAAAACCTGTAAAGCACAGTAACACTGTTTGAATGTATCACTGCAGATGCTTGTGTATCTTCCAGGTTTCCTCAGAGACCGGCCGCCGAGTGCACTTGGCTGTAAATCAGCCTGCGTACTGGAGGAGGTGAGGAGTGTGGATTAAATTTCATCCATACGCTCTTGAACTGTTCAGTCATGTTTCCCTTACAGAGGCGCCGTTGGCGTTCTGCTGTCAGAGGAATTACGTTACGGGCTTCCACGGCCTCACAGGGATAAACCCTCCTCGTCTTTTTCGGATTTCTTTTTGGAACTGTTGTTGTTAACAAGCTTAGAGGAACGCAGCAGATCAGGAGCTGCAGATGATTCTCCTTTAAAAGGAAACAACCTTACATTTTAAATAGTACCTATATAGGCCTGTATATTTTACGGACATTATTGGGGAGAGACCAAATACAATTCAATATATATTGAGAATAATGTTTCTAATAATAAAGTCTTCTGGAGTCTTCTAAACAACATCATATAAACTCAACCAAACTACATGTCAGAACTTTCTAATACAATTATGGAGGACGGAACCTGCCCAAAATGTAATAAATAAATAAATGACTCAATAAATAAATGTCATTAAATGTAGCAAAAATAATATTAAAAATAAATTTAGCCTATAATTAATTGATCAAATGTAACATAAATTTATATTTCTGTTTTATTTTGCTTCTTTATTTATTTATCTTGGGATAAATTCCCCTGTTTATTTACTCTTCTGTTTAATTGTCCCTATCATTTATTTATGTATTCATATTTAAATATATTTATTTATTTTTGCATGTATTTTTTATTTATTCATTTATGTTTTATTTATATTTAAATGTATGTATTTATTTATGTATTTATGCATTTATTTATTTACATATTTATGTATTTATGCACGATTTTTCCTTTGCATTTCATTAAAAAAACAAAACATTAAGGAACTTATTATCCTTTCTTAGAAAGATTATCACTTGTTTTTAAGTCATAAACTCAGGAGGATCACCAGATATTTGTTTTTCTCACTTGCCTCTCAGGGCTTCCATAAACATTAGCCACCATTAGCTACTGATCTTACCATACCAAGTGAGGCTCCAGCAGCAAACCCCTGAGTGTATTGAAATGAGCAAAGATGCATTGTAATACTTGTAAACTAACACATTCTAACATGTAGTTCTTCTTATAGTTATAATTAACACTCTCATGGCTCTTTTGATCAACATAATTCATATTTTGCTTCTTTAAGATATAACACTATTGGTCAACTCAGCGAACTTCAGTTTGTAAGTGATGCAGTTTTGAAACTGTAACTTGTGTTGATGCGATCATGTAAAACATGGATTTCTGGTCATGCACAAGTGTTTCTCCAGGAGGAGTTATAAGACAGCAAATGAAGCCTCTGCTGTGAGGTTGTGATGTTTCACAGGGGTCCTCCAACAATAATGAAGTCACGACTGATGACATCTTAATTAATTGAACTTCACCAACCCCAGGGGTTTGGTTTGGTGCTGTGGTCCTGCATTTGAACTACCGAAGTAAAAGGAAATATATATTTTCCATCTCATGGTTTGGCTTCAGTATTTCACTTTTCAACTATTGTTCACTGCTTCACTGAAGCTTCCAGTCCTCTCTCAGGTCTGTTTTTGGCTGCCCAAACCCGACCCCGCTGAACCTGTAGCAGGTGTCAGTGCTGTCACTTTGTTTGTGCAGTCATTTTAAGGTGAAACATCAAACAGAGGCTCATTGTTTGTTGTTTTGCTCTTCCTTCTGCAGGTGTTCCTTCTCTTCTCCAGCTGATTTAAGCACAAGAAGATAAAAGTTGAACAACTCCATCATTTGGTCTGGATGTGTCCGCTGATTGCATTTACTGAGAGTGTTGAGAGGTTTGCAAATTAAATAAGAAATGGAAAGTTATGCAGATTTTCAAAATGTGATTTCCCCCCCCCCCATCTCATTTATCTTATTTTGCTTATTTTAAAAAAGACACAAGTCTTTAAAGAACTTTAAAATCTAGTGATGGTATTGGTAACACTTTACTTTGAACCCCCTTATTTAGTATTTATAATAACAAATAAACATTTAGCAGCTATAAGGACATTTTAAGTGTTTATTACTGCACAGTATATGACAACAATTATTATTTATCCTATTAAAGCGGCAGTAGGCAGAATATTTTTGGCATCATTGGGCAAAAATTCCTTAATAACCTTTCAACATATTGTAATTCAAGAGTTCTGAGAGAAAACGAGACTTCTGCACCTCCTCACGGCTCTGTTTTCAGGTTTTAAAAAATCTAGCCTGTGACGGCAGACTTTGGCCAATCACAGGTCATTTCAGAGAGAGAGCGTTCCTATTGGCTGTTCATTCAACGGAGGCAGCTGTCAATCACTCGCAAACTCCGATCAAACGATCAAACTAGGCAGTGCTGATCAAACATTAATCAATATTCTGTTACTGTAATGCCTATTTCTCGCCTCAAATGTTTTCAGAAACATCTTGTAGTGTACGGTTTAGCTGTAAAATGAGAAGGTTTGCTCCAGCTGGTGGGCGGTGCTTGGTATTTCCTCAACTGATCTCAACATGGCAGCCGGGTCACAGACGCTCTCATTGACATGTCGGCCTGTCGCGAGCTATTGCTTAAATATACTACTTATAAATGATAACATGGGGAACTTAAAAGGATAGTTCGGGTGTTTTGAAGTGGGGCAGTATGTTTGTTCTGTCCAACACATTTCATACAGTATCATGGGTGAAATGAATATTACAGCCTCTAGGGGGCTCTAGTGAGGCTTAAAAGCTGTCATGTTGTTGGACTTTATCTAATTCTAGTTTACAACACTCGTATAGTAGACATGAATGCATACAAAGGAATAATACATTCACAGGTAGCATTATAGGCGATTATATGATATTATATGAAATATATATTATATATATTACATGAAAATGCTGAAAGCACAGCATCATTTGAAAACAGCGAGGTGTGTGCATCACTCGGCAGAGCAATTTCCAAACGTCCTCACTCATATCTCACTTAATAAGGACGGATCAATTCATGACATTTTCCATCTGCCTCTTAAATCCGACTGTCTGGACCTTCTGAGACACATATAAACATGTCTGGTTTTGTTGTTGTTCAATTTTCTCAAGATTTTGACGCCATGATTCCATCATTATCTGAGATGTGCAGCAATTAGTGAGCTAATGCATTTATAAAATTACGGTTAAATTCAAAACATAATGGGCGCATGCAGGAAGCGATGTAGGAAAAATGAACCGCCAATCAGAGCCGAGCAGTCTCTACAGCAGCTGTAAAACTCTACTCGCGAAACTCCAAAACTCTGATCGAACGGTCAAGCTAGGCAGCGCTGATCAAATATCAATCAAGATTCTGTTACTCGCCTCAAATGTTCTTTAGAAACACGTTCATCAGGTGTTGATCCAACTCAAGAGTCAATAGAATCAAACGTGCATTTTGTTTTTAACTGAAGTTGTCAGGAGGTGTTTAACCTCACCACCACCTCACCACACTTGCCTCCCCCAGTTACACAAGTTAAGGACTTGTTTTGGTATCATGCAGAGGTGACGACACTGAGGGCAATTGGAACAATGACCATTTCCTCTCAGTGTGGCTGCAGTGATTAGAAAACGAGAAGAGGACAGATGCAATTACCAAGAATCTGCACTTTGAGTCAAGGGCTTCTGGGACAAACAGTCATTTAGAGGGAGTCAGGGTCAGATTTATGAACCAGCAGAGTGTCAACTATCAGTCAAGTCTGTTCCACACAAAACTGTGTTTACATTCATCTCAGGAACAAGGACACACAGCTTAGTTAATGTGAAACCAGGCTAAGCTAATATCAGACACTTGCATCTGCAGATTTACACGTCCAGATGTGTAAATAATACCTTCTACAAGTTGTTTTTTTAGATTATTTTTTGGACATTTTCACCTTTATTTGACAGAAGACAGTGTAGAAATGGGGAAGAGGGGGGATATGACTTGACATGAAATGCCTTTAACTTGCATTCTTTCTAATAGCCAGCAGGGGGCGACTCTCTGGTTGCAAAAAGAAGTCTGATTGTATAGAAGTCTATGAGAAAATGTCCCTACTTCTCACTTGATTTATTGCCTCTGAAGTGCAGATGCAATACTGTGATGGAGAGTTTGCAAAGACACACCAAAATGTCCTGTTATCTCCCTGTGCGGGATTCCGAGAGAGATCCAATCAGAGAGCCTGTTACATCCCATGTGGCTAATTTGCATTCTTTCAGCTCGTTTTACCAGCTTAAGGCCAAAAGTGTCACGGAAAAGCTAAATGCAGTGGCTAAATGGAGAAGCTAATTAGTTAAATAGCTAATGGGTTTAGCAAAAGCAGCAGGGAAATGCTAATGCAAATGGGGAAAAAAGAAGTTGCCCTGATAAATGCCTGATTAAAACCTGTATTCTTAATTCAATTTGTGAATCCAGTTATTTATTTATTTTTCTAAACTGCATTTTCAAATAGATTTTTTTTATTTATTAATGAATTCATTAATGTCTTTTTAAATGATGTACTTATTGACTGTTTTATGGTGTTTTTGTAAATTATTTTTATAATTCTTCTATAATGGCTTACTTTGTAATTTATTCCATTTATTCATAGATTAATAAACTGATATGTAAACACATTTATGAATACCTATTTTTATTGTACAATTAGTTATTAATCAATTAAATGCTTGATTACTATTTCCGTGACTGGTGAGGTACTCCATAAAACAGTACACTAAAATATGTTTCTGAAAACATTTTATGCTAGAAATAGGCATTACAGTAACAGAATATTGATTCATATTGGATCAGCGCTGCCTAGATTGACAGTTTCAATCGAAGTTCGCGAGTTTCAGCACTACTGTCAGGATATCGTGTCAGTTCTATGAAAATAACTTTTTATCATATTTGCTCAAAGTTACCGACTGCAGCTTTAAGGAGAAACAAATCCATTTGAAATAAAAGATACAATTAGCATGTAATAACCAGTAGGTTGAAAGCAGCCTCAGGTATATTGTTTACCGCTGTATGAAGCATTTCTACGAGCATTCTGAAATGGATAAATAACATTTTGAGATGAAAACCTTCAATTAATATTAATCAGATCGGGAACACAAACATCCATATTCATCCTTGCATGACGTTCCCTCGTTTTGTTTAATTGCGGCGGCGGTATATTGTTACAAATGTCTTTCCTGCTCATCTTACAACCAATTAAGAGACAATGCTGCAGTACATGCACAGATTGAATTAACTGGCTTTTAGTATGGAGACAGTGGCCTCACTATAGCAGACTTACACACAGAATACACTAAGGAGGGATGTCACACAAGGTCTCGGCTTTCAGCAAAAAGCAACAAACAAGCATCAACTAAAACAGCTTCCCTCGTGTATATATACACTATTGTTGAAATATAAATGAGAGGAAAAACGTGGTTGAATATTGAAAGAAAACTCATCTTAACAGCTTGTTAGGGCCAAGGTGGACGCTCAGGTTACCTTATCAGCAACAGACAGATGTTACCTGCGTGGCGCCACTTTAGAGAATCTGTGCTCATCTGTAAATGTCTTAGTCTGCTCACTAAAGAACAAATTATTCAGCTGTTTCACGTGTACTAATTATATCTTTGTTGTACTGTGATTTTGAATCTGTTAAAGAGACAAATTGGCAATATAGAATTCATTCATTTGTTTGAATTAAAGGACTTATTATGACTCTTCACAGCCTGTAAGTGAAGGAAATGCAGACTGCTACAGAGAGTGAGTCAGAGGAAACACAGAGAATGGTGTGAAACAGGGAGGGGCCGTGCCATGGAAAACCGGCTAAGGAAATGCCTCCACTTGAGGAAACAATAGACTCTCCGACAATAACTACACTGTAAAAATGAAGACATTATACCCCAGGAATATAAATGATCAGTATTTAAGGGAAAAAAACGCCAACAAACCAAACTCTTTCACAGTTAATTTGGTTGTGATGCATTACAAAGTGAGAAAGTTCTATTGACTTGTGTTTTTTAGCTGTTGAATGCAGGAAAACTTTACATCATGTTAACTTTATATCAGGTTTCTTTGATGCTGCCCCGTGTAATACCATAACCAGCTTAAAGGTGCTAAATTCGACATCCAGAGCATTAATATAGCAGCAAACAACTATTAGATATAGAGGAGTAATGTCTACCTGAGCAGAGAATGAAGTCACTCTCCCTCTGTCTATGCAACCCGTTCTCAATCCCAACTCGTCAAATAACGCCATTTGGTAAGTGCCACTCGGCGTCGGAAACCGACGCACGGAGGTACCCGTTAGAAACAGTATGTGACAAACCGAGCTTTCAACTAACTCCAATGTAAACCCATCTGCAGTTAAATGAACTGCGCCTTCCTACCTCCAAGCCATGGTCCAACCCTACACTCCGGCACTAACATCGTGCTCCTTTGCCTCTGAACGATTTGCATTCCCGTCTATTGAGTTTGAGTGCGCTGCCTAATGTGACTAGAAATGAAGCCCAATTAGAAACTCCTGTCAAGGTTACTAACAGTTTAAAACAGTTTGGCTACCTTAAAATGAGTCTGCCTAACTTAAGTTCTCAAATTCAGTTAAGTTGACTCAGCAAATTTGGCATTGGGACAATGTTAAATTAAAAGTTGCTTTTACTGTTGAAGTAACAAAAGCAACCAAAGGGACAATTCCAAGTTGGAAAAACTCAAAGGCAAAACTTAACTTAAATTGTTTATAATCTAAATATTCATCCAAGACTGAATAAACTTCGCCTTTTATAAAACTCTAACGATGATCCTGGAGATTGTGACGCTCGGAATGATGAGCAATTATCAATACAGAGCATACAAAAACAAGTCTTTCTTCAGTAGTTTAGCTTTCTTATTTACCTCCAAAACAAGTTTCAGAATAGACGTGAGGTGGTAAATGTTCTTCAGGGAAAGAAACTGTCACAGTGCTTCCACCTGTCTGAATTAAGAGACTACCCCACGCACTAATGGAACAAAACATAATTAAAGATGCTTTGCTCCAAACTGCAATTTTTTTTGCAGAGGTCTGGTACAAAGTGTAGATAGTACTCAGTATACTGCGTACATACAGTAAGAGCACTCTGACCAAACACTTAATCATCCCCGTGTGATTATCAGTCCGTCGGCAGAATGTATTTTTGGTAATCACTACAGTCTTCACATGTCAGACGTCACATGTTGACGTCTCCAGTCATGTTCTGCGTCAGAGGTCAGAGAGACGAGTGTTCAAAAAGGATGACTTTCGAATGGTTGGAGAGGCTGGAGAGCCTGGAGGGCCTGAAAGCTCCGATCCGAGAGTACACGTCTGCGTCCGAGCAGGCGCCCCACGACAGGTGAGGGCTGGGCGGGGTGGTGTGGATCACAGGCAGGGGGAGAGGAAAGGCCAGGACGGACGGTGTCGGAGTGAGAGCAGGTGGAGTGTGGAGCAGTGGTGGAGGCAAGGCAGGAGGTGGGGGGAGCGGCAGTGGGGGTGGAGGTGGAGAAGGCACCGGTGGGGGCGGGAGTGGGCTGATGACAGCGGGTGTCACCGAGGTTACGATTTGTACAGGTGGTGTAGCTTCGGCGACCGTCCCGTTTTTGTCTGGCAGGTCCTGATGCGAGGCAGCGTGTTCGAGTGTGTAGGTAGCGGTGTGGTAGAAGCTGTAGTACTCCAGAGCGTGCCTCGCCGTGGCCAGCCTCAGCCTGCAGGACACAACACAAACCAACGTGACACAAGTCAGCACAAGTTTGTTTCTTCATTTCCTTTATTTTACTTTGCTTATACAATATTATGCTGTACGGTACATATTGTACCTGAAAGCTACTCCTGCTAGCCAATCAGACATGAATTTCCCTTTACTAAAACGTAAGAATAGTGGTGAAGAAAACAGACTAAAAGTAACAGCAGAAAAGATTTTGATCTCATGGGATGTGGATCAAGTCGGTTTGTTAGATCACATATTGCACTGCGACGTGTACACACCTGTGTCTCAGCTGTAAGAGTTTGTACAGCAGCAGCAGGATTACAGCTCCAGCCAGAGTCACCAGAAGCACGGCCACCCTCGCATCCAAGCTCCAGCATGATTTCCCAGCAGGTGAGCTGCAGCTCCTGGGGGGCTGCGGTGTCTGTCCCTCCATACCTCTCTTAGGATTGATGATGGCCTGGAACAGGACGGGCTGGATTGAGTGTCGGTTACTGAGTACGGCGGTCTCAGGCTGAGGAGGGATCTGGAGAGAGGTGCTGCTGGTTACCTGATGACCAGCCTGCATCGCTGCCTGGTTTGATCCGGTGGGGAAGAGTATTGTTTGATGTAAATTATTTCCACATGTTGAACACACTCAGAGAAGTGTGAGCAGGTGTCTCCAAGGAGGTAGCTTTAAGCGTCGGATGCTGTGTAACATAAAAAGCTCTCAATCACTGCATGTTTCAAAATGAAGCTTCTAACATAAAATAAAGACAACTGTGGCCTTTGTGTTGTTTTCCAGCTATATTCTCTGTGTGTTTATTACACAATTCAGTGTTAATAACTGCTATTTTAGAATACCAACACTGTAAAAGAGTAAAACTGAGCAAATATGATAAGATATTTTCGCAGATAATCTGTGAAAAAGATCAAGTTCCTGTGTCCTCCTAGGGCTCAAGCAGTCTCTCAAGCCGCTGTCAATCACTGCTCACGAAACTCGCGAACAAGTGAATTGATCTCAGTGTTTCATTCAAGTGAAATCACTGAACCGAGCAGATATTTACACTTCCATCCATTATCTGTAACCGCTTATTCAGGGTCGCGAGGGGGCTGGAGCCGATCCCAGCTGACATTGGGGCGAAGGCGGGGTACACCCTGGACAGGTCGCTGGCCTATCACAGGGCTGACACACATTCACTAGAGTCAACAATTAACCTAACCTGCATGTCTTTGGACTGTGAGAGGAAACCAGAGTACCCGGAGAACATGCAAACTCCATACGGAAGGGCCCCCAGATATTTACAAAGAAAGAAAGAGAAAGAAAAAGCATGCTACTCATAAAGAAAACCATGAAAACTTGAAATTGCAACTCACTTAATGTCTATAAAATGCTACCAAAACTTTGCAACTTACTTCAAATGTGATGGCGTAGTAGTAGGTACTCATTAGGAAAAAAAGAAAAAATAGAAAAACTGAACACAACAAGAGCGCTGGTTAAGAACTGTGTGGCTTTCCAGGACCAAATGCAAAATCCTGAGAACACACCAATGGGAGGAAGCCAGTGAAAACAGCAGGAAACAGTGCACTTCCCTAACACAGTATACAGAGATATGATTGGAGAGCACTTCCTATCGCCATGGATACAGGAAACTGGTCAAGGATGTCTTCTTTTTTTTAAGGACTTCATTTTAAGTCGTGTGGTGTGAACAAATGACACACACATGAGCACACACAAACTCAGAATAGTAGCTTACAACGGGTCAGCTGAGGAAGGAGATACTTATTATTCTGCAAGTCCCTTCAGACAAGCTCTAATCCTGCAATATAATATTACTGCACATCATCCATCCATGTGGGATAAAAAAGCAAATTAAGCCTCTTATCGTATATCAGCTGGAACAGTGGGATGAAAGTCAAAAACTTGAGGCACAAAAAGAAGTGTTAAAGGGGTTTACAATGCTTCTTTACTTTGATAAATCGGGGAACAAAAACACCAAATAGTGTCTATAGAGTAGTAGAGCCACATATACAGATCTGACCTTCAGATCGCAGCTTTATCTGGGGGGGAAAAATAAGAACAAATTGAACAAAACCTTTTTCAAAGTGAAAGGGAAACGGCTGTTTCGGTGCCACCGAAGCAGCCCACATTAGTCCCGGCCGTGCCAGCGCAGGTCAACAGATGCAGAGAGATGGTGGCGGCCGTGAAAGGCTGGCCCGCTATCTGATTGAGCCAGTATTCAGGGGACGAATAAATGACACACGGGCACAGAAAGAGGCCCGCTCCCAGACGCAAGTCCAGCTCTCATTTATCTGTCTAATAAGTTTTGATGGCGGGCCAAGCCGAAAGGGAGAAACTCTTAGCTCTCACTCAATATCCCTGCCTGGCACCCTCACAATCCTCCGATATTGGAGAAGGGAGTAATATTAAAAGATCTGTTATCAGAAGCCCAATTGTAGTTGGGGGTGGGAGGTGATCCGCCCAGACACCCTGCTAGAAAAGGATTCAGGACCTGTGCTGTTTCTTAAAACCACAAAGACGATTAGAGAAATAATTGTCTTCATTCTGATACCTTCAATTAGTTTATTTATTATTAATGGCTTTTCAAATTCAGGTTTTTTGAGGAGGGTAGTAGGTACTAGGGATGAACAAAATAAAATGAACACCTTGTATCTTGTGGCCAGGATTCCTGTATTGACAGTGATTGTCAATTTCCCCATATACACCAACTAGAAGCTGGGTGTACATTAATCTCTTGTGGTTGATTCATCAGCACAAATCATTAGTAATGTTGAAAAAGAAGTCAAAAGTAAAACACTATGCCCTTCTAATCAAGGTCCCAGAGAACGCTCTGTCTGACTTTTGTGAAATTTACTCAAAAAAGGCAACTGTGTTTTGTTCCTGTGTTTTGTTATGTGGCCCTGGCCTATGTGTTATTCATTGCATTGTTCCCTTTATTGAAATGATAATTTTTTTTTCAAGCACTGGGAACACTATTGTATTTTTTTAGAGTTGTTATTATTATGTGAAAAATCTCGGAGGAGCAGCTTGTCAATAAAACGGTAATAGCTGATCGATCTTAAAACTCAGTCCACCTTAAGTGAGCCCGGGCTAAAGTTGCTAGTCTTCAGGGCTGGCTCGGGTCTAGAAGAGTTGTAGCATTTATTATTATATAGCCTCAACTGTTTACACACTGCACTAATACATTCACAGCTATAAAGTTACTGCTAACTTCATACTCACCGTTTCTCCAATTTCCCCAATGCTTAGGCCTGGCAGGGAGTCAATTTAGGACCGGCAAACCACCGGGCTTGCAATACACTTGCGGAACCTGATAAAAAACGGTTACATTTAATCTAGACGTTTAATAAACTTTAATTTTACAACCAAATTTAACCAAGTTTTTATGGTTCTATCTAGAAGGTAACCCACAAGTTGCGAAAATGTGCAAAAATGCTTGTAAGACGCGGTACCTACGAAGCCCTATCCTAACCATAACCATTCTAAGTCAATGTTTAACCTTAACCATTTGAGGTCAATGCCTAACCCTAACTGTTCTAGGTCAATGCCTAACCTTAACCATTCAAGGTCAATGCCTAACCTTAACCATTCGTGGTCAATGCCTAACCTTAACTACTCAAGATCAATGCCTAACCTTAACAAAATCAAAGTCAATGCCTAACCTTGACTATTAATGGTCAATAGCTAACCTTAACTATTCGTGGTCAATGTCTAACCTCAACCATTCCAGGTCAATGCCTAACCTCAACCATCTTGCGAGAGTTTCGCAACTTGTGGGTTACCTTTTTTAAGTCTTTTGACCTCCCGATCACAAATGAATGCTTACTGGCATTCTTAAAGAATATGTTGTACTGTGAGGGATTCACTTTCTGTGTGATGATGACGACGACAATGAGGACGCGCTAAAGAGGAGGACAATGGTAATGACGAGGATGGTGATGTAATGATAATGATGACATTGCGATGTTGATGTTGATAATGAGGAAGAGGATGATGGAAAATAGAAGGATAATGGCGGTGATGAGGATGATTGTGACAATAATAACGAAGAGAAGGATGATGATGCTGATAATAAGGAGGATGAAGATGATGCGTTAACGCTGATTGTGTGTGTATTAGAGACAGTGCGATGTGAAAAGCAGTTGAGAGAACCGTCCAGTTAATGATCCCAGAGATGTAAATCTATTCATGAGCTCTTCATGTGAAGAGCTAATGTGTGGAGCCGCCGCTCCGACAGGCTGACGGACGGAGCCGGCGGACGGCTGAAGTAGGAGTTCAGTGATTGGACTCTTTTTTTTCTGTGAGTATGACTAAAGACTACCAGGGAGCTGTTAAGTGTTCTTTGACTGGCCATCCATTGTTACTGTTAAATACAAAACTGTTCATTAAATCCTGCAACCACCTTCAAAAGTCTTTAAGTATGATGGAGCGTGGGGGAAGAAATACAGGAAGAGAAAAAAATGTAGCTTGTGTGCACAGAATCACATAATGAACCATTTATGGAGGTATATGGAAGTTCAAACAAACATAATTCATCAATGTTTGGCCATGCAACAGCTTTTATGTTGTAAATATGGCTTTGAGGGATGCACCGATTTCACCCAGTGGTGCAGTATATAAAGGGGCTTATTAAGAGAATCAGATATCGTCCAGATGTGACCAATCCACGTTAAATACTAGGGCTGGGACAATACACCTATTTCTCGATTTGATATTATCACAATACCTTGGTGCCGATTCAATATGTATTGCGATTTTTAAATATTGCGATTCTACAAGTACTGCGATATTTATTGCAATTTTTGTTTTAACACTAGACCATGGGAAAAAGTTGAATCATACACTTCTAGGGACTTTTACGTTGGAAAATATTTAAATTAATACAGAATTTATTGTTTTATTTTCAGCATGTATGTAGTCAGAGATGTCCTGAAGTCAAATATATCAGTCATTGTCAGGTATTATTTATATATTTCTTTCCCAGCAACCCAAAAATCAAAGATTAAAGACATTTCTCTCACAAATTAGTGGTATTTTCTTTTTTAATTTATAAGGGACATGTAATGTTTTATACTTCTGGTGATTACAATCCAATCAATCTTGTTTCCATATATGTATTTTATATAAACGGTTCCCTTTGTTAACACCTTATTCTGAAAACTGGTCGTAGTCACACGTGTATACTTCCACTAACTTCGCCAAGTCCGTCGCTAGCTCTCCTGTCAGCTCCGTTCTCTTTATACATCCAGACATTGGGTTGTTTTGAAAGACTGCATGGACGATACCAAAGCTGATAAAGGAAGCCAGCTCAGAAAACGAGGACTGATATAACATTGTATTTTTTTTGTTCATAAGGAAAAAGACGGAGCCACACACAGGTAAAGTGCTTGGATGACTCTAGACGCCTGTAATCATGCTGAACGTATAGCCTTTTTCTTTACCTGCCATGGGGACACACAGAGGCTAGAGATCGCAGCACCGGCTCCGAGTTTATCACGGCAGTTCAGTGCTGTTTGTCAGGCCTGCATCTGTACACAATACCAGTAATCCCAAGCAGCAGCTGTGTGTGACATAAATACAAGCTGCGACGACTACTGCATCAGGGACTGAGCACTGACTTTTAATTGTCAATAATATAAAGTACAGTGCACAGATAGAGAATGTGTTTGTGGAAGGAAATTATAAACTCTGTGATGCATTTGTTACATTGATATCAGGAAATTGAACCCATTGCTGGAGCTCAGACAGCTCAGGAGCAAAGTGGCCGTTAATAACACAGCACAGGGCTCACAGATAAACATCTGAGGGCTGAAGCCTTTTGAGGCAAATTCGCGATTGAGGGATGTTTACGTTTAATTGACTTGACAGGACCAGATGCTTCTTAGTTAATCAAAACATAATTTTTTCTAAAACCTAACAAAATTAATCATGATCTGGAGAAATCATCGGAAAACTGTGATTATGTTCATCCATTATATGTATATAGAGAACATAGTAAGCCCCAATGGGACTTTATTATTGAATGGTGCATTCCAATGAAATAAATGTATTTTTGTGTTGCTTCCAGATGTCTGTTCTGAGGGGCAATTAAGTACCATAGTTTGCTGGTTAAAGGATAAGGCTGGTCATATTCTGTGTTGTTCTTATTGCCAACAAACCTCAAAGTACAAAACACAACAAACAGGATTTTTAACCAGGAGACAGGTGTTTTGTTTTGTAAGTTATGTTGGCGACGTTTGTCACATGGTTTTTAATTAAGTTTGTGACGTGTTTTCCGTACTTTGTTTTCCGTGAGACTGGGTTGCTTGTTGAATCCATCCACCTTGATCAATACTGTCAAATGTGCTAAAAGTTGGGTGAGCATACCTATGGAAGCCCTGTATTCGTGTTAAGCGTAAAATTACGATTAATTATGGACAATCATGCAATAAATCGTGATTAAATATTTTAAGCTCGATTGACAGACCTGGAAAAAAATTAATTATAATTTAAAAAAAAAAATATTATAGAAATAATAACCACTTGTAACTCAAATTAATGGATGCAATTGATGAAATTGAAATAATCAATACAAACTCAGGATCAGGTCTACTTATCATTGTTCATTTAAATTCTTCACCAGTGGCAGACACAAAGAGCAATGCTTCCATCACAGTGGCGTTAAGGGAGAAGAGTAAATGGTGTGTTACTTTCTCATCTGGGCCAGTTTTTGGCCTTGTATCTTTTCATCTATCGACTGTTCAGGAGTTGATGGGCAGGCCCAGTCGAGGGTAACACCTCAGGAGCTCAATATCTCGCTCCTGGACATCTCAGCACTGACTGACTGCAGGGACTGAACTCTTGACCCGCCCAATGCGTCACAGTCTCGACTCCTCGTCAGACTAACTCTGCACTGCCAAGTCACAAGAGAGCACTAATTGTTTAATTGACGTGCAAAGCGTCGTCGTTAATGGCCCGACGTCTCCCAGTCCTCCCGACACCACGTCTGTCCGTCAGTCAGTCCGCGTCCTGGTGGCTATCTGAGCTCCCCACATGTGTGTCCGCGGCCTCGGGCCCAGCGCTGTCAGATCAGCTTTCCACGGCAGACAGCACAAGGTCATCAGACGACGACCCTCGGTCGGGGCTTCCCCGCGGTCGCTCAGCTGTCCACATTCATTCTCAGTCAGCCGGCGTCCTGCGCTCAACAGCCGTCAGGGTGGCATCGCTCTACACTCACAGCCAGATATCTCCATCTAAAAGCCCCTCCCGACATTTTGGGAAATTCACTGATTTGCTGTCTGATGGTTAGATATCGATATTTAGTTTCATCTCTAAGCATTCAGTACAGAGGTAGCTCAGTGTTTTAGGAGCTGATGGGGGTATTGATTACCACTTCTCTTATACAGAGCTGCAACTAATTATTTTCACTATTGATTGATTTGCTTTTTTAAAACTAATTGTTTATTATGTCAGAAAATTGTGGAAAAAATGCCATGTCACAATTTTCCTGACACTCAATTAATATCATTAAGTTGCCTGTTTTGTCCGATAAAAAGTCCAAAACCCAAAGATATTTGGTTTACTGTCACATAAGAACATTTTCATACTTGATGAGCTGGAACCAGGAAATGTTTGGCTTTTTTTTGCATGAAAAATGACAATCGATAATGGCTACTATGGGGACTAAGATCATCACACATGAATACAATTGGGCTCATTGGATCCACAAGAGTCTCAGCTTAACAGTGATACCCAATTTATGTAATTCCAAGACTGTTTAGGGACCCCAGTAGGCACAAATATCCAAACACATCATTTTAGAATAGGCGGAAAAAAAAAACGCATTTATACTGCATGAAAAAAACTGCATGTTTTTTGCACAAAAGTGCATGTGACTATTATGAAGTGGACATGTCTGTAAAGGGGAGACTCGTGGGTACCCATAGAACAACGCCAGCCTGATCCTTCAAAATAATATTTCTTGAAATACAGGAGGGAGGAAAACAGGAGAAGAAAGAAAGATGGCTAAAAACACAAAGGGAGATGTGAATACAATAGTACGTTTCAGGTAATTGTCTGTCATGCAGACGTCAACGCAGCAGTGAAGAGCCCACCTGTGATCACTGAGCCTTGACCCTCTCCCCTCCTCCCCCCCGAGAAACAGCACACGGGTTGAGAATGAACCGAGTCTTAATAGACGAGTAGAGGACAACATGCGAGCTGTTTAGGACTCTTGATGGCAATCATCGGGCAGCTTGGGCGGAAATTGGTGCTGCTGTTTAATGTGTCTCCGTGTCAGAGAGAAAACACTGAGGAGCACTGAAGAGATTCACCTTCCAGACCCTTCAACTCACACAAATAACCCACACATACACACAGAGACACATGACAAGACTAAAAGTCTAAAGGCCTGCTATTGTCCCCCAGAGGCTGCTGTGGTCATTACACCTAAAGATGAAACTCAATGAAAAAGGTTTCATTCAGTCCATTCATCATATACAGTATACAGGGCGAATGGAAAACAGAAAACAAGTACAAGACAGTAGTGCAAGTTGCATTAAGAGCAATGTATGTTCGAGCATGTACGGATGGATTCCTTAGGTTTTTCTAGTGTCATATGATACCAGTATCTTCACTCTAGCTTTAAGATTGAGCCTGCTACAGCCTCTGAAATACAGTACTGTCGGTCTCAAGAGTAAAATGTGCTAACGGATAAAAATGTACATAGAAAATATTGTAATTTTATATCTTGTATATCACACGAATGACCACATACAACATTTAAACAACACGTATAACTGTTTGGGAAGTGGCCGCAGCGTCTGCATGTGCATATCTGTGTGCCAAAATGAAAGTAATATGATGAATTATTATTAAATAATAATAATGATGACTTTATTTATTATTATATATAATTGGCTAGCCAGGAACAAGCTAGCACTAGTCCATCACAATAGCTCTCTAAGATTTGTGTTATTTTCTCTGTCGCCTGACACTATATGCACATCATTTCATTTAAACTTTTACTTTAATTTACTTCATCCCTGGGAGTGAATCCAATGAAATGAAGTGTTTTTTTTTGCTGTTCAAGTTTAACCAGATTATCTAACCATTATATTTGGAGTTTAAACTGAAAGGAAGTGCACCTGAAATGTCGGTCATGATTTCTGAAATCCGCAGGAAAACTCTGTGAAGAATGGTCATTCTATTTTGGAGGTTATCCTTTAAGATCCTTTAGATTGCAGTGGTTACACATCACCATTCAGCCCCTAGGAAGAGCGCCGGTCGTTGATGCCAATTTTCGTAGTGGCCAAACGGCAGTACTACAACTTCCGTGTCCGTCACGTGGCCCAAAAAGACTTTTTCCCATAGACTTACATTGGGAAAGAGACGTCCGTAACTCAGCGGACAATTTTTTTTAGGTGAATCAACTCCCCAGTATGAACACTTGAACAGCCCTTATTTAAATCATTAGGTCCTAAAAGTTGTAAAATCCACTAATAGTTGAATCCAGAGTTATTTCCCTTCCTCCATTCATGTGAATTTGACCCAGACCGAGGCTGGATCGAGGGCTGGGAGGCGGAGTTAGCTAAACTGTGACAACAGGCTTCATGCGTCACTGATTAGCTTTCATAGGAATGAACGGGGCCCCGCCTCCAACGCTGAATCCAGTTCTCTTTATATATCCACGATCACCACCTTGACACATTGAGGCCAGGTAGACATTTGTTTGACAGCAGAGATTACAGCTAAAAAGCTGTGAAATGAAAGATTAGCAGTGGTGCCATATTGTTCTCTTTGCTGTCATGGTAGCAGATTGGTGTGCTTCACAATGATTTCAATGAGGATTTGTGGAAGTATGAAAACACACATTTACTGTCCAATAAAACTGTTCTGTAAGAAGTTTTATCACCACAACTTGTTGGACACTTAAAACCTTCGAGATCCGAGTGCATGTTTTAGGATCAGTTTTCACGCTTCGTGACTCAAAGTGGACGTTAGTGTCAGACCTGGTTTGGCGTGAATGTGGAGATGAGATGTGGGTTAAAAGGCTTTCATTAGTCTCTAACCAAATGCTTAATAAAGACTTCACACTCATCAAGCTTTGGTTCAATTGACTTCCTAATTTCCAAGCTTATTTCCATATTCATGGCTGTGACGCAGAGGTCAGAGTTTGAATGTTTGTCGAGGTGTGAAAAGAAAAATATGTAAAAAACATAACATAAGTACAGAAAACCCATCACAAATGTCACTTATGTAACTTCAAAATAACTCGACCACACTTAGGGACATAAACAACCTTGGTCCTGTGTTTGATGGACCCATTTGCCTCCCCTCCAGCCCACCATGAGCAGTCTTTCTCACTTTTTATTCTACGTCACTAGCTCAGAGCGTAGCAGATTCACACATATGCTTTTACTTTGCAGTCAGTACAGACTAAGCTGTTTGATATGACACACAAAAAGCAAGAAAGGTGTTGTTATTGCATGCGAAATGACTTAAAAATTGCTGTTACATTCATACGCCAATTGGTGAGACCGGGCGGTCGTGTCTAGAAGGTAACCTGCAAATTGCAAAATTTGATCTGAGATCGTAAGACGACCTATCCTAACCTTAACTATTCGAGATTGATGCCCTTAATTTCCCTTTAATTACCCTTTAAAACATGAATTATTGGCTACTGGAAGATATACACTATGTGGCAACTAATCCAACTAATCCTTAAAAGAACTGAATTCATTTTAAAAAGAAATAGCTGTAACATTAAAATACACACAAAATGTATAACATACTAAATTACAGATCATTCAGACTGGCCTTTTATTGGGAACATTATCAATTATTTGGGGTTATTTGTAAATCTGTCAGAATATCCGGTCAGTAATATCTGTCTGACAAGGAAGAAACTTTACGTTCAAACTTTCCAAACTACTTCAGATGGCATTATGTAGTGTATGCATCACCTGATCACCTAATCACTTCCAACAACCATCTACTGTATGTCTGTGCATCACCGAGGTGGGCTGTCTACCGACCTGCAGTCACCTCCACGAAAAACAATTAACGTTCTCATTTCCAGCCAGACCCGTCCGTCTCACTGAATGAACTGAAAAAAGCAAATGGCTCTCTGCTGATCTCACTCATGACTTTCATAACTTCAAATGCACTTTCAGCAGTCAGGCAGGTGGCCGAGCACCTGTCGGCTAACACACACACACACACACAGACAAATGCACACACTTATTTAACTATTAATTAATTTAATTAGCCTTTTTTTTATTAAACAATTCAAGATTTAAAATGCTGCGAAAATAAAAAAAAAATGTTCCCACCTCATCTTTTTCATTTAAAGTTTTGTATTATCAATTTAATAATCAATATGAACAGTGTTGATTTCCCTGACCGTTACAAGGTCCGGTATGGGGGACTGGGGAGGAGGACCCAGACGAAGAAACTCGCATGTCATTTGTACGCCTATTTCGCGCGTCATTTTTACGCCACGCAAAAAAAGGACTACAGTTTAGGCGACAAAAGGAAAAACGTCACGGTTGGGATTGAAATAACTACGTGAACTAAGTAAAATACATACTGAAACAACTTAATAGAAGTACAGAAAACACGTCACAAACGTAACTTTAAAAGAACTCGACAACACTTTGGTTTCGAACGCCAGTCTCCCGGTTGAAAGTCCTGTGTTTGTTGGACCCCTCAGCCTCCCTTCCTGCCCGCCTGCTATGAGCAGTTTTTCTCATTTTTTCATTCTACATCATTACCTCAGAGAATGGCATATTTACACGGATGCATTTACATTGCAGTCAGTACAGACTACATGGCGTACAAATGACACGCCAAAAGCAAGAAAGGCGTTTTTATTGCACTCTAAATGACTTGCGATTACCGTGTCATTCATACTCCATTTAGTGCAACCGGGCTGGGTCATAAATACATATATTACAATGCATACATACATGACAAACATGTCAGGTTTTCAATTCTGCCTCATTTCTGTCTCCATCTCTGTGAGTAGACCGTTTGCTCCGGCCCTGACTGCAGTAGACTGGAGGGTGTAAATCTTGGGGGATCATTTGGACCGGAGCCTCTGGATTTGTCACCGTGTGCCACAAGCCTTTTGCATGAGCCACAACAGAGGTATTTTAGCAATTCAAATCTTCAGACGGGTCCAAATCAGCTCAGCTGCAACAAGATTCCCATCTGCCGGTATAAATACGATAGGGGCACTCATCTGAATCTAGCTTTATAAGCCACAAAAACACATGCTTAAGAGAATAAACATATCACCTCACCACATATACTGCGCAATAAAAATATCCAGTCTAATCCTTTTAACAGCATCTTTCCTGTTTGCTAGAAAGAGACATACCGGCTTTTGTCTTACTGAGGGCAACATGAGGACACAGGAAGAGACAGTCCAAAAGCAGAGTGATTGCAGCATGTCTGGGAGCAAACTGAATCAATTTCTCTGAATGTATCGTAGGTGTTAAATTTAGATGTGTGCCTCCTCTTCCACCTCCTCCGATGATGGCTGTACAAAGTGAGGAAGTGGGAGCCGTTAGAATTAATGCAATTTAAAATCCTCACTGCCTGCGAGAGAGATGCAGAAGAAAAGGATAATTTTGTCAGCAGCAGTCACAGTTGGAATATTGATACAATGAACACGCTGTTAGCTAGCTAACTTTAATAGTTATACTAAAGGGATATTCTGGTAATTTAGTAGTGCACTTTTTGGGCGATTTTGAGAAAAAGAATGGTCAAAATTCATAGATTGTATATAAGAAGTGGACGGTTGTACTTGGCTCCAGCCTCTTGGCATGACGAAAGCCAAATACCAAGATGGTGACGGCCAAAATGCCGAACTCGAGGCTTCAAAGCGCCAGTCCACAAACCAATGGGTGACGTCACGGTGACTACGTCCACTTATAAATACAGTCTATATATCTGAACAGTTGAGTAACGTAAACTAAGATGAGGATGTAAATCATTTACTGTGTTTATCTTAAAGTATGAGGTCAGGGCTCCACGTGTCTCTATGTAAACTATAAAAAAGGTCTTGTACCCAGTGATTGGACGAAACAGCGTGTCGTACAACCTGCTGATTAATAATGTGGTTTCCATCCAGACAGCCTTGTTAAATCTCAAAATATGCTCTTTGTCCCGTAAGGAGAAGGCATGTAAATGCTCTGACAGAGAGAAAAAGTCATATGCTTTTAGTCGCCATGGTTACGGTGAATGGTGCGACTCTATCACGGAAACATTTAGTCAAATTTGGGTCATATGGTTTAAAATGGTCAGGATGGAACATCTCTGACAAACACGGGGGACGAGCGGGAAAATGTAGCACAGTACATGCTAAGTGCATTCATTTAAGATCATTTAGTCACTAGAGGCTTAAAAACACGGCCTCAACAACACTTGTGTAAGTAGATGGTACGAGGGAATATAGTGGAGATGTTTGGTCTGAGGATGAGGAGCTAGCTCTAAAAATCCATAAACATTGAAATCTTCAGAATTAGAGTGAGGGTACTGGGTCACATTATGTACTGACAGCACTGAGAAATAAACACAGGTATTATAAGGCAAATAGATAAAAACACACAGCTGTATACAGTATATAAGGATCAAGTAGTTATACAGTGTCTGCAGGGTGCTGGTGTTGAATAGTGAGGAGAATGCATGACAGAATAGGTTAGAGTGAATAATGTATGGGTTGTACAATAAATTATAGATATGGCCACACATGCAGCTACATTTAATAATGTACAGGGATATGTATATACAGTACAACCTGCTTTGTAAGTCATGCTGGAGCAGTCAGTCACGCACGTCACTATTGGCACGCGGTAGCTTAAGTGAAGTGATCTCATCCGCATGCCAAATTAACTCTTCCCCAGCCATTGGCAGTTGCGAAGCCAGTTATTTACGGTAGTTTGATTGATTTTTTCCCATTCCGCGAAGACCCGCCCTACTCTGCCTCTGATTGGCTGGTTACTCGTTGTCTTCTTAAGTTTATTTCTGATGAACAAGATTCGTGGAAGATTGATATGGTTAATGATTTCAAAATGTTTTCATAAGGATGGCAGCCTTCTTGTATAATGCTCTCATATGTGTATATATAGGCCCATTGTTTTATATTTCATTGTACATTAGCCCACTAATTATGGTACACAGACGCATCTCCTGAGGCACGAAATTTGGATTATTAAATGCTAAAAAGTAGGGCTGTCAAAAGTAACGCGATAATAATACATTAACGCAAGTTCGTTTTAACGCCACTAATTTATTTAATACATTAAGGCAATTTAGGATTTTTGTTAGGTTAAGTTTTGAAGCTAGAGTGAAGCGACTGGCATCATATGGAACTATAAAACCTAAGGAATCCATTGGTACCAACCATGTCATACTAGCTTGTTGTGAAGGAGGCTAAATAACGCTCCAATCTTTCCCTAAATTTTGGCGAGGAAAAACTGTCTGGCCATTTTCAAAGGGGTCCCTTGACATCTGACCTCAAGATATGTGAATGAAAATGGGTTCTATGGGTACCCACGAGTCTCCCCTTGACTTTATGATAATCACATGCAGTTTGAGCAAGTCACACTCAAGTCAGCACACTGACACACTGACAGCTGTTGTTGCCTGTTGGGCTGCAGTTTGCCATGTTATGATTTGAGCATATGTTTTATGCTAAATGCAGTACCTGTGAGGGTTTCTGGACACTATTTGTCATTGTTTTGTGTTGTTAATTGATTTCTAATAAAAAATATATTCAAACATTTGCATAAAGCAGCATATTCGCCCACTCCCATGTTAATAAGAGTATTAAATACTTGACAAATCTCCCTTTAAGGTACATTTTGAACAGATCTAGAAATGTGATTTTTTTTGTCGATTAATCAAAATTAAATATTTTAATCGATTGACAGCCCTATAATATATATACATATATATTCTTGATTTGGAGTGCCAGAGGGGAAAGGTTCAAAAAAGTTGGCCAGATGGAGTGATGGGGGTCTGCATTGACTTTCTTGTCCCGTGTGGTGGCTGAGTCAATCCAGACACTGATGAAATTGGAGAGAACAGACTCAGTGGCTGCCATGTAGGACTGGATCCAGCAGAGGTTCGTCGGACAAACGGCGCCCCGGGCCCAGACCCGCCGCCACCGCCACCGCCTAACCACCATCCCTCCGTGTGTGTGTGTCTGTGCGTGTGTGCCTAATGTGCTATACCATGGGGGAGGAGCGCTGGCCTGGCATTGCCGTGTATGAGTGATGTTGCCCGGAGTGTGAGGCTGCTTTTTTGAAAGTCGAAGAATCATTGTTCTCTCTTGCTCCATCTCACCGGTCTGTGTTGAAGCTGCAGTGAAAAGCTTGTTTTTTTTAAGTTTAGGCTCTTTTCTCAAATTTGAGAATTACTATACATAATGTACAAGCAGAGGTCACTGAGAGTGGAATAAATCCATGTGTCTTCACTGAGTATGTGGTCTAGAAGAATGGTGACAAAGTGACTTGAGCTGCTCCCGTCTGGCCGTTGTTTTAGGATCCCAAGGGTCAGCCGGAACATATACGTATGACTTCCAAGTATTTGCCTCATAATCAATCATTGAAAGTCTATATAATAAAACTTTCTTGGGTTCCGGCAGGGCCAACCGCCTAAGCTTCTCAAATTAAAGAGAGCGGACGACGAAATCAGTTTAAGGGGGTTTATTGGCATCCAAACCATGCCATGCATCCCTGCGAATGTAAGCCTGTTATTTGACCTATGTTAATTTGTAACCCCCTTGTTTTCAAGCCAGTTATTGACCACAGCTTGTAATTGTTCATTTGTTATTTAGTATTTAATTTATATTACTAATTTGATTTATGTATTCTTTTGCACTGCAGAAACCATGGTTTGGATGAGGCCACCTGTGTGTAATTGGCCAGCAGGCAGGGGAATGATTTGATGAGGTTATCCTGTCCATGGCAGAGGCTGCCATTTGACAATGCAAGAATTTACAACACTATACATCATCAGTTATTGATCAGCTGTGTCAGTCGTCTTTAACTACCCGACAGGGGGATGCAAAATTTGCTCGTCATCCAAAGTGATAATTTGGGCTACTTTCTGTACAATGTAGGCTCAGTAGGCTCAGTAGGCTCAGCTCGACACAAGATGACGATTACTGATGGCTGTCAAAACTGTTTACAATTGGCAGAGCATTTTGGCAAATTTTTCTTGGGCGCTACCCACATAATCAGCTGTGCTGCTCATCCCACAAATGCATGATCCTTACAAGTTGGACATCATTGTGAAGGTAAATAAACAGGCTGTCCAATGATGTAAAATACAATGCCAATTAGAATTGTAACAACAGAGAAATAATCCACCAAACACAAGATTCCGAACTTTTGTTTCCCAGTTTATATATAATAAAAAAACTAGTTCTGTCAAACCTGGCTGATTAGAACTACGTTTCATATTAATGAGAGTAAATAATACATCAATCCAAATATTCTAAATTCTATCTATATCTATCTATGAATGGAGACAATCCATTAATAATTAAACCATCTATTTAGACTTATCAACAGTGACCACGGCTGCCAACGAGAATAGTTTTCATTGATTTAGATTCACTCTGAGATTAATGTGGTCAATTAGAGGAAGAAGGAGCGAATTGGATCAATTACCAGTGTGCAAAAGGAACATTTGACATCTCATTAAGAAGGGTTGAATGATGGGTTTGTCTAGCAGTAACAGTGAAGATATAGACACAGTGACTGTGTTTTTGTATGAATGAGGATTCTCAGAAAAGTGTTTTACATGATAGCTCAATAAAGTGATCTTTTAGGTGTCCTGTTTCAGCCTGGTCTCACTCCCAGGCCTCATTAGATATTACTTTGTTTTTTGTGCTTTTGTGGAGTTTGTGTTGGAGTCTGAGTTGTGGTGGGGGCTGATCGTTTTTTGGCGTCAGCACACTCAATTTCTAACTGAATGTTAGCTATCATTCCACACTGTAAGCCCTGTAGAGGAGCTGAAAATAAAGGCACTTACGAGCGCGCATGATGTCACATCCATTGGATTTTTCCCGGAAAAAACGGCCCGGATTCTTCACATTAAAAGCAGTCTACAGGCTGATAGAGGAAACCCAGAGGGGTTTCACACAATGGCAATAAAAACAATTAAAAAACGTTTATACGTGTAAAAACTTACATACAGTTCTTTTAATTTTTTGAATCTGGCTTCAATTCAGTCACAATTTTTGCGTGGGAAGGGTCGTACGCCTCTTTCAGGCCTTGTTTTGTGTGTACGCAACAGTTAAAATGAGACCCCCTTGTGTAACACTTGGTATGAAAGACAAAATAAAAGATCCACAAAGGTATTCAAAGAGCAGCACCCAGCCACCGACTGAAGACAAGTTGTTTGGTCAGATATGGAGACGTATTAAATTTGTGAATCAGAGTGAAAAGAGATAGTAAAACTGAGAGAAGACATCTTCCTTACCGAACTTTCAAAAAAGCTGTCTTTTATTTGAGCTCTTAATCTGAAAAAAATAATAAAAGACTGAGTTTCTTCCTTTTTTAAAGAATCTGTGAAAAAGAGAAAATGTAATCAAGAAGAGATGGAGAAGTACAGACAAAGATGTAGAGCCACCAGCTGCCGCTGTGTCTTTCCACCTTCTGGTCAGGACTGTAGGAGTATATTTGCCTGGGACCCCCTCAGCTGAGGAAAAGCCTGTGTGATTATTCCGTGTGAGCGTCAGGCTGTGAATGATTCGTGTGTGTGTGAACCCCAGGGCGATGCAAGTGTGAACGGCGTCTGTCCACCTCCGACGAGATGACACACTCTGATAATTTTCCAGTGTTCGTCCACCAGCTCACATCAACGAAGCTCCTCTGAGGGATGATTGGTTTTTAAACGAGCTGTCTAAACTGCTGCCTGCTCAACATGATGATGATAATTCTCATTACCCTCAGGTTATAAAATCGCCGAGCTTTGTTATGCCCACTGAGGCGTTACACTGGCTGCTAATTATCTGCCATCACCGATGACAGCGTCTGCCACTTGATCACATGCAAGATGTCTTAATCTGAAGTGACAAAGAAATATACACAGCAACAAACATGTGCACAGTAGTTATGTTCCATACACCTCTGTTTATGCACATTTCTTTTCATTTTTTAGAACACAATTACATATATATGACGATATGCTCTGACATGTTCAAAAAATATAAATTGTGCATTCTTTTTAGAGTGGCTACTTTTGAAAAGTGAATGAGCAGCTGTAAAGTGGTTATTGGTAGAAGAGATCAATAAGTAGAGATATATCGATAACGTTTTTTATGTATCTGCCAGCCAAAAAACAAGATGACGACGGCCAAAATGCTGAACTCGAGGGCTTCAAAACCGTAGTCCACAAACCAATGGGTGACGTCACGGTGACTACGTCCACTTCTTTTTTACAGTCTATGGTCATTTCACAAAACTACAGAAGACTCAGCTTCTCTTTTTAGCCACTGAGAAACAGCAACAAAGCAATCTGGCATCAAAGGTTGTGTTTGTTTCTTACGGACACATTAATGATAAACCCAATTTCTTTCTTAATTATTGCTTTTTAACCACGGAATACAATAAATGTAGAGGTCTGAATAACATACCTGTACATCAAAACAGTCATTTGAAATGGGATGATAAAAATACGAATTGATGGTGTATGGCATTCGACCATAAAGTGCACTATACGTTCAACATTCAGAGTCTACGTGTGCGCACACTGCTTGGCGTTTTTCTATGACACCTACCGGGGACATCACCTCTCCCAGCATAACAGGGGGAAGATGGGCTCATTTGAGAGAGGAGAGTTATCAAGCGGCATCTCGCCCCCACACAGACGCTGATAGCTGCAATCAGCAGAAGAAGGAAGAAGGGGACTCGAGAGGGCAGCTCGTCAGCTCTGATAAGGCCTTTTTGTATCACCTCTGATTGAGTTGGAATACTTAGAAGATGCACTGTAATGACAGCCATCTCGGCTATAGTGCCCGTCTGGGTGTGTTGTCTGAGGATCTCGGCCGTTTTGTATTCATGTTGTGTGTTTGCAAGAGCGAGGGGAGTGGAGAGAGAAGGCGAGGACGTGAGAGTGTTTGCGTAAGTCAAGAACTCGTTCGGGAAACTGTAAACACGACGCGGCCGATCGTCCTCCATCAAGAGATTCAATCTAATGTCATGTGGGATAAAATGTGAATGCAAAACGAGGCTTGTTGGGAAAAGAGATATCACACATTTACATTGTGGGTGTTTCGCTGAGGCTGCTATTTAGAGGGATTTAGATCGACTCCATCGACACAGTAAACATAGTTCTTCTGGTGCAGGTGAAAATTACCTGGAAATTACCTGGGAAACTTTTGCGATTTAGAAATGTGCACCCTATTTCTGTTTCAAAAGCTCTAACTGGACAGGATTTATTTCTCCAGGGGAAGCTGGGTGACTTAAATATTTCACTAGTCACTGATTTTAATGCCAACCACAACACTATTTTATTACCCCCCTCTCCCAGTAATCAATACAGTTTCAAATACTTAGAGCAGAAACCATCAGTCGATTAATCAATTAGCCAATCAGCACAGAAGTAATCTGTGATGTTTGGCTCTGAGAACTTGTGAAGTGTTTCTCCCAGTATTTTCTGAAACAAATAAATTATTAATCGGGCAACAGAGAAAATAATCTAGTTTAACCCTCTGAGATCCACAATAGACCCGTTTTTGTCTTTTTTTTAGGGGGGTACTGGGGTTATTTAGGGGGAGATAGCAGGTCAGCAGTAGATGTCACATAGAAGTGGTGTACATTATCTGAAAGCTGAGAACCTGAAGATTAATTAGTTTTAATTATCACAGCCCAGCACTGTGTGTCAAGCTGTCATAAATCAGAAAGAAACATGAATTCATTAATTAAAATACATTTTGAAAGTGTATAAGGGCTTAGAACATAATGATGGAAGTATATGATGGTCATTCCCATGCTCTATTATGTTTGGTAAGTTGTTGCAGCAATTTTTGGGTTGATACAATTTGTTACACAGATTTGGTGCTAAAGAATTGATAAAAAATGATCAATAATCCCTCCAAAATACCACATTAAAACGTTGAGGAACACCATAGAAAAAGCCATGCTGTGATTTGATATCAAAACCTTTTGATATTTCTGCAAGAATTGCATTTTTTGGCGATTGGATGGCGTGCACTTCTGTTCTGGAAACTGCTCAGAAACCCCCGTATTGTCAAAAGCCACCCATCCTCTGAATGCTCTAGGTCTGTAGTTTGTGATTGTAAAGTTGCATGAGGCTGTGATTATCCTAGAGGTTACCACAGATCATTTTATACAGTGATGTCAAATTTTAAATAATGGTCTAATGACTAACATCATCACATATGAATACAATTGGGCTCATTGGATCTACAAGAGTCTCAGCTTTACAGTGGTACCCAATTTATTTATTTTACAAGACTGTTTAGGGACCCCAGTATGCAGAAACCATTTTCAGAATAGGCTAAATGCCAAAAACTGCATGTGATTATCATAAAGTGGGCACGTCTGTGAAGGGGAGAGCTTCTGGTGACACTATGGATAGTAACTCAGAAGGGTGTGCATCTTCACTGGGAGATAAACCTAGATAGATTGTGCTTCAGTTGATTTACTTTTATAGGCCGTAGTATTATAGCTGTCAAAGACTTCATATCCACAGGGACCATTAAAATCCTTTCCCATTACATGTAGCCATTTGATCCATTGTTAATATAAAAAAGAACTGTAATACCTACTTCTCATAAATCCAGGCCACAAAGTTGGAAACACACTGTTGTCTAAAATAATACTGTATGGTGTAGCACTAAGATTTACCTTCACTGAAACTAACGGGCTCAAACCATAAAAACCAGCCCCATGTGTGCATTAGGTTGCTCGAAATAATTCAAGCAAGCAAACAACTACCATCTATTTTGAGTGCCACTGTTTTCCGGGGCTTTATTTTCATGATTGTTGATGGTAGTGGCTGTCTGGTGCTTTTTGACTTGCAGCATGTTGCCCAGAAAGCTCTTTGGCATCATGGAGCTGTCAAAACGCAGAAGGTCCAACCCAGATGAGCGTGCTGCAAGCGATCACACTCGCTGATGACCAAGGCCATCCTAATATTATCTGATGTTGTCATATGAAGCTGGTATGATGTGTTCTCATGGTGTGTGCTGAATTATAGCCTTACTACTTTTTAAAGTGGTGGGATTTCTGTTGGAAAATTAGATATCTTTGTATAAACACATCGTATGCTTTTAAAAAAGCATGTGCATTCTGTGTACAGTCTTACATTCAGAAACAAAGTACGAATGAACACAGAATACGGAGCACACAGGTGGCCAGTTTGGAGGTTTGGAGGACAATATGGGTGTAGTTTGGATGGATGGATGGCCTCCTCCACTTCAATGCTGCAGCCTGTGTAAACTCAGATTCCATCTCCCACCCTGTTCCTACATCCGTGTGAGCTATTTTCTCCCAGTTTTAAATCAGAGCCCAGCTGCTGATCATGGGGCTCTGCCTGTGGAGGAGAAAAAAAGCCTGTGGCTCATTTTGGCCTTGGACTATAAACCTGCGAGGGCTGTGTGGAAAGCCTCTGCTTGTCCCCCAGAGCTTCATTCTCTCTGGGCCATTCTACAATACTCCACTTTGAGAAATATGAACATGTTTATCTACAAAAGCCTCTACTTTTAACAAAAGAAGACACACTTTTCAATGTTGTCTGAACTCAAGAAGCAATAAAAATACTTTGCATGAATGAAATAATAGTCAAATTTGCAAAGAAATGTATCAACTAGAATTACTGAAGGCAGAACATGAATAATTCATGAACACGTTACACCGTTGTCCAATCATAGAGCACAGAACACGTGACCATCCACTCCTCCAAATATCACAATGTTGTATCTGGGAAGTAATTGAGTGTAAATTATTATTCATATATAAAATTAAATCACAGTCAATGTTTAGATGCATTTAAGGGGGTTAGAAAGGAATACCCTTTCGCTTGCGGATACTGTTCTGTGCACGCGCGAGTTTTGATACTAATTAAACACCATAGCAGGGTCTCTGCGAATACAGACACCACCACGCACTTCAAGCGGGTCATAGTGATGATTGAGACGTCTTTACATTGTTTTTTAAGAAAATCTTGCAAAGTATAGCTTTAAGTAAGATAGGTTAGCAACAAGGGTAATATATAGCAAAGTTCTTATTGTAGTTTGTCTCTTGTGTTAGTTAACTTCTCTTAAACTTTGGACAACAGATTTTATATACTCAGCATGCACAACCATGTTTATACAAAGTATTAGGTCAATTCAGACTGGAGAAGAAGCTTAACGACTTGTACTTGGCCTTCGGTGAGAGGCAGGTCCTCTAATACTGGCACCAAGCATTCTCTTTAAACTGCAGAAGGAGCGGTCAGAGAGAGAGCAAGAGACCTTGTACACGAGCTGCTGACTTTATAGCAGTAATTAACAGGCCGGGCTGCTACAACACATCCTATCCACACTATCCCTTTCACCACCCACAGCCATCTACATCTACATCTACATACCCAACCCGGTCTCACAGGAAGGCGTATAAATACCACGACATTACACGGACATTCTGTGTGTCATGAGTACGTAGAGTATTTTAGCCTTTTCTCGCAAAAAAAACAACACTAACTTAGGTTCAGGCATGAAAAACACTTAGTTAGGGTAAGGGTTATGGTTGGGCTTAAAATAAGTAAGTAAGTATCAGAGCGTTTTGCTCATATGCAGTCCAATGGAGTGGTTGACGGGACAGAGGATTGGGAGACGGTGGAGGAAGAAGGTCCACCGGCCAAGCACCACATACATCTACGTGCACACTTTCACTTCACACACAAGCAGATCCATCTCACTTTTCCAATTTGCAGAATCTGTCTTTTAAATAGCAATGCGCCCATTGCAAGCACAGCTGGCTTTTAAAGGGAATGGGAGATGACACTCTGATTGGTTTAATTCCTGTTACGCCCCTTGCGCCTTACTTTACGCCCAGACTATGCACCGTTTAAATAGCAAAAGTGGAGCTGGACTTAAATGCAATAGCACCTTGAACTTTAGGCCATGAGATATAGATGGTTTAAATAGTTCCCTATGTGTGCATATAACAGGCCATACCAAAACCAGTTCCTGTTCAAAAAAACTATAATGACATCTTATTTGATTTGAGTCCATTTTCCAACAATTTGTTAACTTTCTTGTCAGTCTTTTCTCTAAATTGAGTTGACCAGCATATTAAGATCATTTTAGGCAAATCTACTCTTGTGGGCACGTTTTGTCTTTGTGACTAAAAGTCACCCCAGAGTACAAAATTTAAAATGTAAAAACGACTGGCTGTTACTGAATAGCATAAAGGACCAATATCCCGGGGCGCTAAACACTCATTATGTGTTTCATGACAAAGGTCAGAAAATTAAATGTGACTCTGGATTCCAGCACATAAAACAGAAAGAAATTGAGGTCAGTAACAAACCTCTAAAACATCATTTTGCTTTGGTGGCGTTTTATCACAAAGCATATGCTGTATGAATTCATATGTACTGTCTATTGATCGATCACTTCGGTCTATGTCAACATTTTTTGAACTGTTTATTGTGTTGCTTTTATTTCTCAGACATGTATAAGGGTCAACCAATAAGCGCAACACAAGAGTGTATTGTGTCTATAATGATCACAACAAGTGACATGACGCAGGTAACTAAAACAGAGTTTCTTACGGACATGTTCAAAGGACATGGGAATCACTTTGGTTCTGTAAGATGAAGTGCATATCTCCATTTGTTTAGTGCTTTGATCTGGATACAGACTGTGCATCCACTTTCATGTTTTATGACTCAGGCGAGGCCAGAGGACGCGAAGACAGAGGACAGTTTGTTATTGTTGTTCTCTCCGTCAGCAAGTAATGGTATACCACCCTCTCATATCTACTAATGTCAGCTACGTAGGTTGTACATTTTTCATGTTACTTTCGGCTTTGTACAAACTGCCACTCACAGGCGTCTGGTTATGCTTTAAAGGGGACATATCACGCTCATTTCCAAGTTCCTACTTGTATTTTGAGTTTCTGCTAAAACATGTTTACATGCTGTAATGTTCAAAAAACACATTATTTTTCTCATAGTGTCTGTCTGAATATACCGGTATTCACCCTCTGTCTGAAACGCTCTGTTTTAGCGCCTGTCTCTTTAAGACAAAAAAGCCTAGTCTGCTCTGATTGGCTTGTACCGTAGCAAATGTAGATCTCAAGCCTGCATGTGACATAGGAAGGGAAACCAATCTGAATGGCTTGTTGACTGACTAGGTTGTCTTATTTCACAGTTTGTGGGTTGGTAGGTACTCCAGATACCCAAATGTACATGCTCAAGTACTAAAAGAGTGATTTTTTTTTACATTATTTTCTTCCCCCAGAAAAAAAATGGGTTTCTAAAAAAAATTAATGGCCACTATAGCATTACTAGTAGTTATTCTACATAAATGAGGGATTTTAGTGTAGCTATCTGGCACTGGAGGTGAACTCAAGAATGGCTCAGGAGGCAGAAGTCCATGCAAAAAGGCTTTTATTTTTGTACCGCAAGGAATTTGTTGCACTTTTGGTTAAGATTTGGGAAAGATTGCGGTTTCAGTTAATTGTTAAAAAAGTAAAAACGTGTTGCATTAATGGCGACCTATAGAGAAGTACTTCAAGAATGTAAATACATGGAATGGCTATTGCTGAAAAAAGGCATAAATGGTGTTAGAAACTAGGTTTGATTTGAACGTTAAGATGATCTGCCGTCTTTTTTGTAGCTTTTAGTATAATTTCATTCCTCTGCCATCTTGTGGAGTTCAAAAAAAGTTATAAATTTCTTCTTTATATTCTGTATCTTTGTGAACTAAAGCACCGTGGCATACGGTGACGCAGAATCCTCCCAAAGTGCTCAAGTCCATGTGAAGGCATAAGAAAGTAGAGAAAATAGCCACTTCTGTCTGTGGCATTTTCAAGGTCTGAAATTGTTCAAGTTGTGCAGGCAAATGGTGCATGATTCTAAAGAAGAAAAAAAAGAGTGATTTACCTGCCATGAAATATGTTCTTCACTGGAGGAAAGCCTGACCTCTTCATAATCTCAAAATGCCACACTTCCTGTCATCCACAGACCCCTGCACCTTTTTTGCCTTCCAGTCATTCCTGCAGTGGGAAACAGACTGTATCAGCCACTGCGACCATCTGCCAGTCTGCTCGGCCCTGACACGGGTAGCAGGTTTTCACATTATACAGAAACTCTCATGACCTATCTACTAAGTTCCATATGGAAAAAAACTACTGGAGCAATCATCTGAAACCTTCCCTACGGGTGCCTTCACACCTGTAGTCCGGTTCATTTGGTCCGGACCGAGGGGACAAATGATACTGTTGCATTTTAGTTCTGGTCGGGTTCCTGTTCACACTCACTTTTTACAAACGAACCAAGATTTAGTAAACATGGGGACAACATTTGGTGTCCTGCATCATCAGGACCCTCATGGGGGAATCAAATTCTGACAGAAGTTTATGCACGTCAGTATATTTTTTGAACTGTTGTTTTTGTTATGAATACTTTCACACACGACGCGAATATTACATCATCGAAAAAGCGAAGCAATTTTTTCTCGGAAAGGGGTTGATTTTCTGATCTTTCGTACCACGAGTAATGGCACCGGGTTGAGTTGTGCCTACAAACAACAACACATAGACTGCGTAGTTCAAACCAGGACGGCAAACTTTATCACTCCTTTCAACCTTGACAAAGGCAGCGCAGAGCAGATCCACTCCTTCCGTTCTAATGGTTCATGTCCACAGCCTCCGTCCCCTCCACGCTTCCCATTCATTGTCTATATAAGTAGCCGTGCAATGCATTCTGGTAGCGTGGTAGTGCGATTCGAGAGACGGGGCGTCACATTGGCAACTCCTCATTCGCATAAAGTTAAAATCTACTTTATGCAAATTAGGGACGTCCGGCACGTCTTGCCGCCACTGGAAACTCCTTAGAAACCTGTAAACTAAATGTTGTCGATCCAAAATAAAGACAGATTTAGCAACTCTTGCTGTAGCATACAGGATATACGCGGATGGGTTTACATTGCAGTCAGTACAGGATAAATGGCGTACAAATGAAACATGGAAATCAAGAAAGGCGTACTCATTGCAGGCTAAACACCTTGCGCATTATCGTGGCATTTATACGCCTAGTGCGAACAGGCTGAGGTCTTGGTTCAGTCGTTTGGTCCGCACCAGGGTTCGATTGACAGATTTCTGACCAGCCCAAACAAACCGTACTAACCGGGCAAACAGATCTGAGTTTGTTTTAACCGAACCAAACAGGGTTAGGTGCGAAAGAAGCACCCTAAATGTGTTCATAGACAAACTTCTAACACATATAGACCTGTCTGTCTGTCAAGAGGAGTCAAACTTCCTCGAAGTCATTCAAGAAAGTTAAGTCATTAGTGAGAACACTGTGAGAGTAATTAAAAGGGAAAGTAAAAATAACACTGAGGTGTGTGTGTGTGTGTGTGTGTGTGTGTGTGTGTGTGTGTGTGTGTGTGTGTGTGAGTGTGAGTGTGAGTGTGAGTGTGAGTGTGTGTGTAAGTGTCGGGATTTGTTTATACAGTGTTGAAGTCCTGGGGAGAAAAACCTCATTCAGTCAATTAAAAGTAACCTGTTACCGGTAATTGAGTTGGATTGATATGACAATGTGGGACCTTAATTAAATATCAGACATCTCTGATAAAGATAATGATATTCATATATAATTTCATACAGATAAAATAGGATTGTCATTAGCATAATGGAGGTCAAATGAGTGGACAGGCAGCGCAAAACAAAACTATGTACACTTTAAATTAAATTCAAGGACAGTATGTTGGTAACAAGCATTTACAATATATACATTTTGATTTTGATCTGTATGCTTCGTAAGCTCCAACAGGGTTGCAGCTTTAATTTTATTATTGATTATTCTGACAAATATTTTTCTAATTAATCTTTTAGTTTAAAAAATGTCAGAAAAAAGTGGAAAATGTCCATCACAGGTCCCAGAGCCCAACATCACTTTAAAAAGTTTGTATTGTAGGACCACTAGTCCAAAACCCAAAGACATTCAGTTTAAAATGATATAAAACACAAAAAAATCATAAAATCATCTAATTGGAGAAGCTGGAAACAGTAAAGGTTTGGCATTATTGCTGTGCGTCAAATTACATTGCAAATAGAGTCAATGACAGAAAATGAGCTAAAAATATTTACTTTAGTATTAATATTTTACCTGCACGATTGTAGTTTGGAAATGTTGGCTCTGTACTGTAAGCCTTTTCAATTCAATTTGTTAATGATTATATACTATATAAATTGTATACTGTAATTTGAATTCCTGTTTAAGTTTTGACCAATTTGTTGCAGAGAATTTTTTTTACCAAGTTACTGGCGTACAATCTATTATTTTAATAATAAAGAACAATGAAATAAATAAATGTATATCTATGTATGTATATGTCACATTTTGTTTGACAAAGTTAGGAAAGCGATGTTAAAGTCAAGCCTTGCACATAATAGAATGATCCCAGCCACTTCCACACATCGGTACTCGTTATCGGCCGATACCCAAAGGTACCCAGGTATCCCCATCGGTATTGGGATTAAAAAAAGTCAGATCCGTGCAATCCTTATTTAACAATGTACGAGACGCGCAATAAAAGTCCTACTATAAGCCACAGAACATCGCATCGCCCATTGCTAATAAATATAAAACTTTCCAGTGATGTAATCCACCAAATCACACTTCAGGATATTCTCTGACAAAGACAAAATATCGTCTTTTTCTTGCTATCCTATTTTTATTTAAAAATCCACTATCAGTCAACCTCCATTTCACATTGCCATTGTTATTATATAAATATTAGCTGTCACTGCTTTAAGAATACTCTATTATTGCTGTGTCACTGATCAAAACCCTTTTCTTTGATTGTCATGAGCAATGTTAGAAAGAGCAAAAACTCTTCAATAAGGTCCCTACACTCTCTCCTATTGGTTTCTTCCCCAAGCAGCTATTGATTGATCATTGCCATCGACCCCAATCTTCACGACGACCTTTGAGACTTCATCAGAACAATGTGTGAAACAGAAAGGATAAAAAAAAAGTTGTCTGGTTTCAGCTTGGCTTGGGGGAGACCAAAAGGCGCCCAGATGATCCAATATGTCATTTTATCTGACCGTGTCCAGGCTGCAGCGGCTGCAACCACCGCTGCATCAATCAACACATTCCTCCCCCGTCAATATAAATGCAAATCATACAATCTGGTAAGGCTGTGTGGATTATGACTTAGCAGTAGACTGTCTACGCAAAATGATGCTGTGAAAGGTCACCGGCTCATTAAGTTTAGGCGATTGCCAGGACCGGAACAGCGAGCATAAGGGGGATGAGCCGACTCGTCTGTACGATGTAAAGAGCAACAATACTTTAAGATGTTCAGAGCTGGGACTGCTGCATCGGGGAGCAGCCGTATGATGTGTCTAATAACTTACAGTGACACACACAACTGTGCGACCTTTTGTCATTTATTTCAATGCTCATATAAACTGCAAATTTAATTTATTTGATCTTGTTTTATCTTTTGATATGAACTTCTTGATTTGATTTCTGTCGTTAACATATGATGCTTCGTTAAATTTGGTTTCAAGAAAATTCTAAATCAAGCAAATTCAAGAGGAGAAAAGTGTTTACAGGGGAGGAAATGTTTGTGTGCATAACTTGAATGATTAATAACCAAAAATACCCACTGCATATATTCAGGAGACCACATTACATATTGCAAATTAATATTTCACAACATGACTGGGCTGTGGCTGAGTCCCCTAGTGATGCAGTGAGGCACACACACACATACATTAACACACATGCACAAATGTCAGGATGGTTCTGATTTCTGGAGGGGGTTACCCACTTTCCACTTTAATTACAACTATTTTAGTATTTGATGTGGGTTGTTTGGGACGATTAATCGCATGATTGTCCATAGTTAATCACATAATTTTTTAATCTGTTAAAAATGTACCTTAAAGGGAGATTTGTCAAATATTTAATACTCTCATCAACATGGGAGTGGGCAAATATGTTTGCTTTGTGCAAATGTATGTATATATTTATTATTGAAAATCAATTAACAACATAAAACAATGTCAAATAGTGTCTAGAAAGCCTCACAGGTACTGCAGTTAGTCTAAAGAAATATGCTCAAATCATAACATGACAAACTGCAGCTGTTGTGTGCTGACTTGACTATGACTTGCCCCAAACTGCATGTGATTATCATAAAGTGGGCATGTCTGTAAAGGGGAGACTCGTGGGTACCCATAGAACCCATTTTCAGTCACATATCTCGAGGTCAGAGGTCAAGGGACCCCTTTGAAAATGGACATACCAGTTTTTCCTCACCAAAATTTAGCCTAAGATTGGAGCGTTATTTAGCCTCCTTCCCGACATGCTAGTATGACATGGTTGGTACCAATGGATTCCTTAGGTTTTCTACAACCTAAAAATTGCAAGTTGGATTAATGTATTAAAGAAATTAGTGGCATTGAAACAAATTTGCGTTATTATCGCGTTAACTTTAACAGCCCTACGTTGTACACAAACCAACTAGCCGCCAGTTTGCAGAGATGCAAAACTTTTAAACGTTATGAAAGACTTTGATATCAACAGGTTTTTGGATGTGCACAAATAGTGCAAAGGTGGTTGAAGGAATGAAAGAGGGAGGCTGTGTTTGCACGGTCCAACATGTCCACCACCGGTTACGTTACTCAGAGTACGCACGACTGCATGTAAACGGAAATATTAGTGGAATATAAATTTTCCTTAGCCATATAAACAGCTTAGAAATATTATCTTTTCGGAATAACGAAAATATTTTGTGCATGTAAACGTAGTCACTGTCTCTTCTTGTGAAATAAGGAAGGGTTAAAAGCCAAACAAACTGGTCTACAGTGTGAGCCTTATTCCCAGAAGAGAATGTTGACATTGGAGGATTTTACAAAACCACAAATTTGCAAGATGTTCAATGACAATGGCTTTTAAGCTTTAATGTAAATCTTTTAAGCCATGCCATCAGCAACTCTCCTGTGTCACACTTTAAAAACCTCTGCCTAAACCCTGACGGTCTCTAATGTCTTAAAACAGGATGCCTATCTGCATGTTACATCAACTATTGATGTTTGTCTTTTGCTCTGCATGCACACTAGAGGATGCAATGAATATTTTCTTTATTCCTGAAACAATTTGTTTACGAACCGACAAGTCAAAAAATTATCAACAGCTTTTTAAGTAAATGATTAATTTTTTTAACTAACTTTTTTTTAACAAAAATGCTTGAATTTCTGAATAACACCTGCACTTAAATCCTTTAATGCACAGTAATGTTAAGACATTTCTGCTGTGGGTTAATATTGTTGTCGCTGATAACGGCAGTAACAGTAAGAGGTTTAAACACACCTCAGTGGGAGATGGGAATAATGGACAACTCATGCGGTGACCTCGCTGTGACAAACTCTCTCTGCTCCCGACCAATTGCCTAATTAATCGGCCTGGCTGCTGATAGCCCTGAATTAGTTTGCAAAACAAATGAGGACGGCTGCCGTGCCACTGAAACCTCTATGGGCAAGGGCAGTGAAGGAAGGGCTGGCATGAATGAATAACAAGACCTATACTTCTCTAATAACTTCATATTTCTCTCTGTGTTATACATTATTAGTCATAGACGGTTCAATAGACGATGAGGCCTTTGTTGCGTTGATGTTTTAAAAGCACCGAGAAGCAGCGGGTGGTCTTTAGTGTTCCTTTACCTCTGTTTGACACAGGTGGACATTTGTTTCTTTCTGGAGGTTGAACCAGCGCCCACACAGTCATTACAACCTTTTTTTTTAAGAACTTTTAGCTTTATGCAGCACAGGAGGTGTGTTGCTGCTGCAAAATACAAAGAGGGTAAAACATTAAAGGGATTTTTCAGGTGCCACTTCATCAATGGAATAATGGGGGTAATTATCCCTGGAGTAGGGAAAGGTCTGCAATTTAAATGGACTGTTTGATTGAGGCTGGAGTTTAGCCACCACTAGATTAAGTCCAGAATGGAGGTGTCCCTCTCTCTCTCTCTCTCTCTCTCTCTCTTTGTGTGTGTGTGTGTGTGTGTGTGTGTGTTTGCAATGCTTGTTCCTGTGTATATACACTATTGCCGGGTACACACTCCATGAGAATCGAGCCAATTTTGGGTCCCGACAATCGTCAGCAAAGCCCCCAATTTTTTGATGGTTCAAAAGATTATCTTTCCAGATATCCCTGTGGTGTGAGGAATGTTAAAATACTGTTGCATTGCCAGTCCACTCGCCCAACACCACTCTGGTTTTTGTTGTGGTCTTTTTCAGTGTCTTCAATTTGTTTGTGACCTGTTTCTGTGTACGCCGGATGCCTCTCTCATTCAGCAGCCTTGTTATGTTCGCATACACTACTACGTTGTCCCTCACTGTCCCGGTCATCTACCGCTTAATTTCTTCCTCACCACTGATGGCCGGGAGCTCCCGCACCTCGAAGTCTTGCCACATATGTTCTTCAATTTGTCAGTCGATTATCTCCAATGTAGCTGAAAACATTCCTGCTGCCATCGCACCATTTTTTTTAAGGGGTACAGCAGCGACCAGTGACATCTGCGTCACGACTGTGCGCCCTCATTTGCAACCAATGACATAATTTGTCCCGCCCCAGTTGGTAGCGACCCTGGTGGTGTGCCACTCACATTGAAGGCGACCCCTTGTCCGACCCACCTCTCGCCCTGGGTCGCAAAGCCAAATCAACCACGGATGTGTAAAGAGAACTGGACACAGCGTTTGAGGCGGGGCCCCGTTCATTCCTATGAGAGTTGCTCAGTGGTGCATGAAGCCAAAATGGCTCGACTGCCGAGTAATAAAGTACCCGGATCATCTGGCAATCGCCCACATGCATTGGGCCCATGGAGCAGGTGTAGTAGCGTTTCCTTTAAACCCGCTTCTGTTCGTACTGGGAAGTCGAGTTAACTCAAAAAAATGATCTGCCGAGTTACAGACGTCTCTTTCTTAATATAAGTCTATGGGGAAAAAAAGTATTTTTGGGCCCAATGGCATCACATGATGGACACGGAAGTTGTAATTCCACCGTTTGGCCACTACGAAAATTTGCTTCAAAGCCCGGCGCTCTTCCTGGAGGCTTGTAATCAACGCAGGTTAACCCTTTCAAACAAAAAATCAACGCTGGTTCAACCCTGGTTGAGCCCTCGGTGTGAAAGGGGTATTAGAGCCATAACAAATAGACATGATACACCTATGTTTAGATTCATTGCGAGGACACATGTCAAATACACGTCCATTGATCTGCTTTGAAATCATTGAAACAAATAAGCTCAGTATAACTCCTGAACTTGCCTGAGAATTGTCACATTTTAATGTTGTATTCAGTATCAGAATAATCCAGTAATAGCTGTCTGTACATCATGAGTACATTGCAAACAGGAGCTGCTGAGAGATAATTCGGCATACTTTTAATGGTGCCAGTTTGCCAAAAAAGTAAACAAAGCTCTGTCTAGATTTGGTCTGAATAGGGAGCCACAGTGTCAGACTTTAATAACCATTGGTGTAAGTTACTAAAACACTAATTAGGGAAACAGACTAAGGAAAGATTGTTGTTTTGGTAATACATGTAACAATAATCACACTTCCGAGAACATTTTAAATGTTAACAGTAGCAACTACATAACATACTTTATTGCTACTCAATTTGAATTAGATATTCAAAATTAACTTGTTCACATTAACAATTAACTTAATCAAATGACACTTTAATGGTATACATTTAAGTATTTTTTTAAGTAACTAAGTTTTTAAGTTCATTTAAGTATTTCAGGTACTTTTTTTACAATGATTTGTTATTAAAATTTAATTTAAATAAAAATGTATTTTTATACTTTTGTGTACGCATTTTTTTACATGCTTAATGTAATACAACTAAATGGTATGTATTTAAGTAGTGTCAAAAATGCATTTAAGCAAGCTTTAATATGCTACTTTTTGTACTTGCATTCTTATATATTTTTAAAATATTTGTAACTTTAGTTGTATTTTAAGATCAAACTTCTAATACAGCTGATATGTATTTTAAATGTGGGTTTCTTTCAATTTGCTGTTTCAGATTGGTTGTATATAAACGTAATGCTTAGGAGACAGGTTTGCCTCAAGTGTTTTCTATGATGCTGGCAGGCCTCATCCATAAACATAGACAAAAATCTAAATACAGTGTTTCTGTATAATTGGCCAATAGTGATGTACAATTTTCATGTGGCCCTGCGTGTAATTTCACTATATTAAAAGGTACTGGAACAGAATTTATGTATACATTTTTAATCAGTGGCATTCCTATAATATTCCTAACATAGGCACTCACTCTTTAGGGGCTAGAGACCTATACAGGTGGTGTTTGTAATCTCCTATGACTTCATTCACAGGCCACATTATAAATGAAAATGCTGCTCTCTTCTGGCTTACAGTATGAACTACAGATGTTTTAACAAAATAACCGCAGCTGGGTAATTGACTCAGTAAATATAATAGAAGAACAATTAAAGGCTCTGAGCATTCGACTCACAAAAACACAAAGGAGTGAATCTTGAAGATCAAACCTCCAGCACCAAAGTTTGAAGCCTTAACCAGCTCACCACAGACACCACAAACAATTTAGACATCTAGGTGCAATCTATGGTTCATTTAAATTCCAATTAAAATCAACTGTTTTCTTATCTCCGCGTCCAGACTGTTGCCTCTCCCTTTATTAGGTCTCAGCCAGTTTCAGTGTCATTCTGTAGATCACATTTAAAAAAGTCCCACCCAAGCATCTCTTCAGTTACAGAAATAGTTAGACACAGGCCAAACTAATCTGCCGTACGAAAGGTGTGAAGGAAGGAGGGTCGACCATCCGACAGACATAAAGGAATCACATGATCTGATCCTTATATCAGACGTTTTAGTCACCATGAGGATAACTTCAGATCCTTTGGTAAAGCCTAAAGTCTAGCATTCTTCGTTGTGTCTAGAATATAGAGACAGGGCTGTTAAAACCAGGGCCCCGGCACTGTTTGAATCTCCTTCCTGAGGAGCTAAAGACCTTAAGTCATTTAAAGTCAAACTGCAAATAATGTCCAAATTTGTATTGATTGACAAGACTGAGACTAAACGATGTCATTAGCCAGTGTAGGTGACTTTTGGGACATTGTCAGATCAAGCGTTGGGAGGCAGATATATTCTCTCTGGTGCTAATGCTGGCACACTTTGAAAGGAACGGAAACTTTTTTCGAGGGACAGGTGTATTGGAAAAATAATTCTGAGAAAGATCAGACCACAACGTTGTGTGTTTGTCAATAAAAATGTTCTAGCTGCGAACTTCTGGCTTACAGTATGAACTACAGATGTTTTAACAAAATAACCGCAGCTGGGTAATTGACTCAGTAAATATAATAGAAGAACAATTAAAGGCTCTGAGCATTCGACTCAAAAACACAAAGGAGTGAATCTTGAAGATCAAACCTCCAGCACCAAAGTTTGAAGCCTTAACCAGCTCACCACAGACACCACAAACAATTTAGACATCTAGGTGCAATCTATGGTTCATTTAAATTCCAATTAAAATCAACTGTTTTCTTATCTCCGCGTCCAGACTGTTGCCTCTCCCTTTATTAGCTCACACTTTGAAAGGAACGGAAACTTTTTTCGAGGGACAGGTGTATTGGAAAAATAATTCTGAGAAAGATCAGACCACAACGTTGTGTGTTTGTCAATAAAAATGTTCTAGCTGCGAACTTCTGGGATCCTTTCTGAACTTTCGTCTGGGCGAAGGCCACCTTCAAGTTCTCTAACAACATTGTGTAAGTAAGCTTTTACACTTTTTAGTTAAACTTTCTGCTCCCTGACAAAAGAATGCATCCTTAAAGGCAGGGTTGACGATGTTCTCCAGTATACACTGTTTGTTATATTGGTTGAAATGGTCTTTACACCCCGACAGCGATCCATTACTTATGAGCTCTGAAAAAGGACCAGAAAAGAGCCGTCGTCTGTAGCTGCTGTAATCCGTTAAAAACGTCGACCAATCATTGCCTCGCGGTCCGCTTGGAAAGAACCAATCAGATGCCTCCCTGCCTCTTATTGATTAGGCTCTTATAATCAGTCACCTAATCAGCCAGATACACTACTGCTATCCACAGGAAGCACAGAGCACAGAGCTGCATGCAGCACATAAGTCTACAATTTGGGGAAATAGACAGTGATGAGGGTCAGCCCGCAAACTCTGCTGGCATGTAAGTAAACTCTGCCACGCACCCTCGCTTGAATGTTCATCTTTGTTGTTTCAGTTGGTGCTCGGCTCTGAAATCGTCTGTAAAAAGACAGAAATCTGCCAGTTGAAGAAAGTTTTTGTACTTTGTGGAAATATTCCAGATTTATGTATACCCTAAAGAAAGCATCAGTTAAATTAAGAAAAAGTAAAAAGGGGGAAATTGTATGAGATACAGGAAGATCATTTATAAATTGTAAATTGATAATTAATTAAACTTGGTTAATAGTTATTGTACTGATGACAAACAATGATATGATAATTAATAATGTTTACTAATTATTAATAATACTTTAAGTTATTTTAACAGTTTAATATTGCACACATTACAACATTTATATCTATATACATATACATATATATATATATTATATATATAAATTAAATATTTTTATTATTTTTTATTAATGATATTAATGATTAAGACATTTAATTGTTTGTAAAACATCTATAAACATTACATAGATCAATATTTGTGACACTTTGTTAATTGTTAATAATTTGTAATGCATCTATAAACATTATTTAGATAGATAGTTTATACTTTGTTATTGGTTAATAATTGATTTCTGGTCCATCTATCTATGACATTTTTATAGATGTTTTACAAACGATTTCTTAAAAGTTTACAAATCATTTGGTAATCACTAACAAATACTTAATATAGTGTATAAAATGTTATAATTTGTGCGACAATAAACTGATAATAAATATCTAATATAATCAGAATGTAATTTTGATCATCTCTTATCAGCTATGACACAATATATAATTTATAAACTAATTATTTCATATTACACAAATTAATGATAAAATAACCGAAATTATAGCATTAATAATAATTAGTAAACACTATTAATTATCATTTCGTAGTATGTAAACAGAGAAATAACTATTAATTCATATAATAATAACTGATATAATAACTGATTAACTATTAATTTACTATTTATAAATGATGGTTATTACAAAGTGTTACCAAGAATACAATGAGAATCAAACTGTGAGCCATAAAAAATCAGATTTTTAGAAAATTCTTTACAACTAGGTAAGTCGATTTTATTAATTTCTATTCAATCAATATCAATGTCGTTTGTCACTTAAACAGTGATCTGCTGCTGTATTGTGACAGGAACTATTATGGATTTAAGGATCAAGATGATATTAATTAACCAAATAAAATGTTGAAAACATAAGCTTACACCCTTAAATATATGATCTAATTCTAAGCCTTATAACCCTATTTGTTAAAAACAGAATAAAAGTAAATTAAATAACATTCAGTCTATCTTTACAAACCAGGCTGTATATCTACAGTTTCAGTGTCATTTCAGTTGGTGGGATTCTAGGTATATGAGCCGTTTACGGGAAACAGAAACTCATCTCAGAGTCACAAACTGTATGAAACGAAACAGTCAGAGAATAAGGCTGAGCTATGAGATTTAAGATTTACAATTGACTTAAATAAATTAACAACTTGCATATAACTTGTCAATGTACTTACATACGTTATAAATTAAACACAATTCTTCACATTGAGTTACTGATATTGTGGGTAAATGTGTAATTTAGGAGAAGGTTAAGGGTTATCAGTGGGTCTTTAATTAAAGTGCATTTCAAAGAGATCACACAAGCACATAAAATATGTGATAAATGCAAATTTTACGAGAATTAAATACATATTTGTATTATAACATTACATTAAAGTAATGCTGCAATATCTCTTTTAAGTTTGCCTTATTTGTTTTAAGTAAACTCAAACATGCAATTTCTAAGATACTTAAAATATACTTAACAGTAGCAACTACATAACATACTTTATTACTACTCAATTTGAATTAGATATTCAAAATTAACTTGTTCACATTAACAATTAACTTAATCAAATAACACTTTAATGGTATACATTTAGGTTACGTTTTTTTAAGTAACTACGTTTTTAAGTTCATTTAAGTATTTCAGGTACTTTTTTTACAATGATTTAATTTATTTTTATACTTTTGTGTACGCATTTTTTTACATGCTTAATGTAATATGCTGCAAAATGTAATACAACTAAATAGTATGTAGTTAAGTAATGTAAAAAATGCATTCAAGCAAGCTTTAATATGCTACATTTTTACTTGCATTCTCATAGATTTAAAAAATATTTGTAACTTTAGTTGTATTTTAAGATTAAATTTCTAATACAGCTGATATGTATTTAAAATGTTAGATGAACATAGGAGGTGTACTTCAGATTAATTTAATTTGATTAAATAATTTATGTATAATTTATATATAATAATGTAAGGCGTTTGTCATTAGCCATGGCTGAACATACATTAAAGTTAGTTAGCTATTTAGTTTGCTTGCTATATTTGTTTGGAATAATCTAGTACCTTTGGATTCAAATTCTACCTCTCTCACAAACACCTCTTTGACAATATTTTCTTCTCTATTTTACTTTTTTAAATGTTGTAATCAACAGACATCTCTTGACTTTGCAGGGCTGCTGGTATGCTGTTCCCTAACAGGACAGACTGCAGCTCCAATCACCCCACCATCTTCATCACCAACACCATCATCATCCTCAAGTGCACTACAAAGCTCTCTGGCTCCCGAAGCTGTTCCTCCATCGACAACAACGGAGAGGGAGGAATCCTCAGCAGCAACACCGACCGCAACTCTCCAGTCCTCATCTACCCAACCTGCCCCGTCACTTGTTGATGTGATCACTACAAATTCAGCTCAGTCCACCAGTGATGCTGAGGCCACCTCTACAGTTTCTACTCAATCCACCAACCTAGTGACAGAAAGGCTGGGAGTAACCAGTAACACCAGTACAGTCGTAGATCCAGCTTCATCACCATCAAACACCTCAATTTATTCTTCTACCATATCCGCATCTAACACAGCCGAGCCAACCGGCTTTACTTCAGGGCCTGACCCAACACCTGTGACCCAGACTACACCAGCCCCCATCACAACCACCACAGCCAGCAGCAGCAGCTCTTTAAATAAGGACACCGTCTCCGTCAGCCAGAATTCTTCAGGTACGTTGGTTCAAAGCCAAAAGACTTTAGTCTAAACAGGTCTACGACTCTACAGCCATGTTAGCGTCTATCAGGCGGTACTTAGTCACATCGATTCTTTGAACTAAATGCCAATGTCAGCACGTTAACATGCTCACAGCGACAATGTTAACAGGCTGATATTTGGCACGTATATGTTTGGTGTGTATACATATATTAGGGCTGTCGCATTAACGCAAGTTGCGATATTTAGGTTGTAGCGGGGTCAGTTGTAAAGGGAAGTTTGTAAGTTCCTACTCGTATAAATCAATCCGGGTCGGTGTCCCATGCGCGCTCACGTGTGGCTACGCTGTTCAGACGAGACTCCAACACAAACTACACGGAAGCACCAAAATCGCAAAGTTATATCTAGTGAAGCCCGTCTTGGAAAAGAGTGTTGGCCGCGGTCGGAGGACGCGGGGGAGACCGTAGTTTTGGTCTCCAGGGTTGGAGTCTCTGCTGTACTCTGCTACTCTGCCTGCTTATTTGCCTGCCTTCACTCCCACACCGCGCTCATTCTCGCTATTTCGCTCCACTCTCACGTGCATGCGCGCACACTACACAATGCAGGAGAGTTAGTAGCTCTAAGAATATCTAGTGAATGTTCAGCGGACGTTTGTGCAGAAATAACTGCTGCAGCTCCTCCAGACCAACAGAGGTTTCCCGTGTATGGGGAAGTGACGGTGCTCCGCAGCGAGAAATGTTATCGTCTCCGACCAAAACTTCGATGTCTCCCCTGTTCCCTCCGGCCGCGGTCGGGAGGCTGAAGCAGGAAAAGCCAACACTAGGATCAGCACTGATTCATGGAGAGACCTTCAGAGTGATATTGTGGTTTTAGCTGACGTGTGTCGCCTCACTCTTTTGAGCGATGCTCGTTCATGTCTATTTAGAGCGAGCACAAGCGCGAACCCGACGCTGACTTTCGTTGACTTAACGGCCACAGGTGTCGCTGTTAACAAGCATATCTGATTCTTACAAACAGTCCCTTTGACTTTAACTGCATGACTGATGCTCTGCTTTTCCCCAACAGGACAGACTGCAGCTCCCACCACCCCACCACCTTCATCACCAACACCATCACCAGCCTCAAGTGCACTACAAAACTCTCTGGCTCCCGAAGCTGTTCCTCCATCGACAACAACGGAGAGGGAGGAATCCTCAGCAGCAACACCGACCGCAACTCTCCAGTCCTCATCTACCCAACCTGCCCCGTCACCTGTTGATGTGATCACTACAAATTCAGCTCAGTCCACCAGTGATGCTGAGGCCACCTCTACAGTTTCTACTCAATCCACCAACCTAGTGACAGAAAGGCTGGGAGTAACCAGTAACACCAGTACAGTCGTAGATCCAGCTTCATCACCATCAAACACCTCAATTTATTCTTCTACCATATCCGCATCTAACACAGCCGAGCCAACCGGCTTTACTTCAGGGCCTGACCCAACACCTGTGACCCAGACTACACCAGCCCCCATCACAACCACCACAGCCAGCAGCAGCAGCTCTTTAAATAAGGACACCGTCTCCGTCAGCCAGAATTCTTCAGGTACGTTGGTTCAAAGCCAAAAGACTTTAGTCTAAACAGGTCTACGACTCTACAGCCATGTTAGCGTCTATCAGGCGGTACTTAGTCACATCGATTCTTTGAACTAAATGCCAATGTCAGCACGTTAACATGCTCACAGCGACAATGTTAACAGGCTGATATTTGGCACGTATATGTTTGGTGTGTATACATATATTAGGGCTGTCGCATTAACGCAAGTTGCGATATTTAGGTTGTAGCGGGCTCAGTTGTAAAGGGAAGTTTGTAAGTTCCTACTCGTATAAATCAATCCGGGTCGGTGTCCCATGCGCGCTCACGTGTGGCTGCGCTGTTCAGACGAGACTCCAACACAAACTACACGGAAGCACCAAAATCGCAAAGTTATATCTAGTGAAGCCCGTCTTGGAAAAGAGTGTTGGCCGCGGTCGGAGGACGCGGGGGAGACCGTAGTTTTGGTCTCCAGGGTTGGAGTCTCTGCTGTACTCTGCTACTCTGCCTGCTTATTTGCCTGCCTTCACTCCCACACCGCGCTCATTCTCGCTATTTCGCTCCACTCTCACGTGCATGCGCGCACACTACACAATGCAGGAGAGTTAGTAGCTCTAAGAATATCTAGTGAATGTTCAGCGGACGTTTGTGCAGAAATAACTGCTGCAGCTCCTCCAGACCAACAGAGGTTTCCCGTGTATGGGGAAGTGACGGTGCTCCGCAGCGAGAAATGTTATCGTCTCCGACCAAAACTTCGATGTCTCCCCTGTTCCCTCCGGCCGCGGTCGGGAGGCTGAAGCAGGAAAAGCCAACACTAGGATCAGCACTGATTCATGGAGAGACCTTCAGAGTGATATTGTGGTTTTAGCTGATGTGTGTCGCCTCACTCTTTTGAGCGATGCTCGTTCATGTCTATTTAGAGCGAGCACAAGCGCGAACCCGACGCTGACTTTCGTTGACTTAACGGCCACAGGTGTCGCTGTTAACAAGCATATCTGATTCTTACAAACAGTCCCTTTGACTTTAACTGCATGACTGATGCTCTGCTTTTCCCCAACAGGACAGACTGCAGCTCCCACCACCCCACCACCTTCATCACCAACACCATCACCAGCCTCAAGTGCACTACAAAACTCTCTGGCTCCCGAAGCTGTTCCTCCATCGACAACAACGGAGAGGGAGGAATCCTCAGCAGCAACACCGACCGCAACTCTCCAGTCCTCATCTACCCAACCTGCCCCGTCACCTGTTGATGTGATCACTACAAATTCAGCTCAGTCCACCAGTGATGCTGAGGCCACCTCTACAGTTTCTACTCAATCCACCGACCTAGTGACAGAAAGGCTGGGAGTAACCAGTAACACCAGTACAGTCGTAGATCCAGCTTCATCACCATCAAACACCTCAATTTATTCTTCTACCTTATCCGCATCTAACACAGCCGAGCCAACCGGCTTTACTTCAGGGCCTGACCCAACACCTGTGACCCAGACTACACCGGCCCCCATCACAACCACCACAGCCAGCAGCAGCAGCTCTTTAAATGAGGACACCGTCTCCGTCAGCCAGAATTCTTTAGGTACGTTGGTTCAAAGCCAAAAGACTTTAGTCTTAACAGGTCTATGACTCTACAGCCATGTTAGCGTCTATCAGGCGGTACTTAGTCACATCGATTCTTTGAACTAAATGCCAATGTCAGCACGTTAACATGCTCATAGCGACAATGTTAACAGGCTGATATTTGGCACGTATATGTTTGGTGTGTATACATATATTAGGGCTGTCGCATTAACGCAAGTTGCGATATTTAGGTTGTAGCGGGCTCAGTTGTAAAGGGAAGTTTGTAAGTTCCTACTCGTATAAATCAATCCGGGTCGGTGTCCCATGCGCGCTCACGTGTGGCTACGCTGTTCAGACGAGACTCCAACACAAACTACACGGAAGCACCAAAATCGCGAAGTTATATCTAGTGAAGCCCGTCTTGGAAAAGAGTGTTGGCCGCGGTCGGAGGACGCGGGGGAGACCGTAGTTTTGGTCTCCAGGGTTGGAGTCTCTGCTGTACTCTGCTACTCTGCCTGCTTATTTGCCTGCCTTCACTCCCACACCGCGCTCGTTCTCGCTATTTCGCTCCACTCTCACGTGCATGCGCGCACACTACACAATGCAGGAGAGTTAGTAGCTCTAAGAATATCTAGTGAATGTTCAGCGGACGTTTGTGCAGAAGTAAATGCTGCAGCTCCTCCAGACCAACAGAGGTTTCCCGTGTATGGGGAAGTGACGGTGCTCCGCAGCGAGAAATGTTATCGTCTCCGACCAAAACTTCGATGTCTCCCCTGTTCCCTCCGGCCGCGGTCGGGAGGCTGAAGCAGGAAAAGCCAACACTAGGATCAGCACTGATTCATGGAGAGACCTTCAGAGTGATATTGTGGTTTTAGCTGACGTGTGTCGCCTCACTCTTTTGAGCGATGCTCGTTCATGTCTATTTAGAGCGAGCACAAGCGCGAACCCGACGCTGACTTTCGTTGACTTAACGGCCACAGGTGTCGCTGTTAACAAGCATAACTGATTCTTACAAACAGTCCCTTTGACTTTAACTGCATGACTGATGCTCTGCTTTTCCCCAACAGGACAGACTGCAGCTCCCACCACCCCACCACCTTCATCACCAACACCATCACCAGCCTCAAGTGCACTACAAAACTCTCTGGCTCCCGAAGCTGTTCCTCCATCGACAACAACGGAGAGGGAGGAATCCTCAGCAGCAACACCGACCGCAACTCTCCAGTCCTCATCTACCCAACCTGCCCCGTCACCTGTTGATGTGATCACTACAAATTCAGCTCAGTCCACCAGTGATGCTGAGGCCACCTCTACAGTTTCTACTCAATCCACCAACCTAGTGACAGAAAGGCTGGGAGTAACCAGTAACACCAGTACAGTCGTAGATCCAGCTTCATCACCATCAAACACCTCAATTTATTCTTCTACCATATCCGCATCTAACACAGCCGAGCCAACCGGCTTTACTTCAGGGCCTGACCCAACACCTGTGACCCAGACTACACCAGCCCCCATCACAACCACCACAGCCAGCAGCAGCAGCTCTTTAAATAAGGACACCGTCTCCGTCAGCCAGAATTCTTCAGGTACGTTGGTTCAAAGCCAAAAGACTTTAGTCTAAACAGGTCTACGACTCTACAGCCATGTTAGCGTCTATCAGGCGGTACTTAGTCACATCGATTCTTTGAACTAAATGCCAATGTCAGCACGTTAACATGCTCACAGCGACAATGTTAACAGGCTGATATTTGGCACGTATATGTTTGGTGTGTATACATATATTAGGGCTGTCGCATTAACGCAAGTTGCGATATTTAGGTTGTAGCGGGCTCAGTTGTAAAGGGAAGTTTGTAAGTTCCTACTCGTATAAATCAATCCGGGTCGGTGTCCCATGCGCGCTCACGTGTGGCTACGCTGTTCAGACGAGACTCCAACACAAACTACACGGAAGCACCAAAATCGCAAAGTTATATCTAGTGAAGCCCGTCTTGGAAAAGAGTGTTGGCCGCGGTCGGAGGACGCGGGGGAGACTGTAGTTTTGGTCTCCAGGGTTGGAGTCTCTGCTGTACTCTGCTACTCTGCCTGCTTATTTGCCTGCCTTCACTCCCACACCGCGCTCATTCTCGCTATTTCGCTCCACTCTCACGTGCATGCGCGCACACTACACAATGCAGGAGAGTTAGTAGCTCTAAGAATATCTAGTGAATGTTCAGCGGACGTTTGTGCAGAAATAACTGCTGCAGCTCCTCCAGACCAACAGAGGTTTCCCGTGTATGGGGAAGTGACGGTGCTCCGCAGCGAGAAATGTTATCGTCTCCGACCAAAACTTCGATGTCTCCCCTGTTCCCTCCGGCCGCGGTCGGGAGGCTGAAGCAGGAAAAGCCAACACTAGGATCAGCACTGATTCATGGAGAGACCTTCAGAGTGATATTGTGGTTTTAGCTGACGTGTGTCGCCTCACTCTTTTGAGCGATGCTCGTTCATGTCTATTTAGAGCGAGCACAAGCGCGAACCCGACGCTGACTTTCGTTGACTTAACGGCCACAGGTGTCGCTGTTAACAAGCATATCTGATTCTTACAAACAGTCCCTTTGACTTTAACTGCATGACTGATGCTCTGCTTTTCCCCAACAGGACAGACTGCAGCTCCCACCACCCCACCACCTTCATCACCAACACCATCACCAGCCTCAAGTGCACTACAAAACTCTCTGGCTCCCGAAGCTGTTCCTCCATCGACAACAACGGAGAGGGAGGAATCCTCAGCAGCAACACCGACCGCAACTCTCCAGTCCTCATCTACCCAACCTGCCCCGTCACCTGTTGATGTGATCACTACAAATTCAGCTCAGTCCACCAGTGATGCTGAGGCCACCTCTACAGTTTCTACTCAATCCACCAACCTAGTGACAGAAAGGCTGGGAGTAACCAGTAACACCAGTACAGTCGTAGATCCAGCTTCATCACCATCAAACACCTCAATTTATTCTTCTACCATATCCGCATCTAACACAGCCGAGCCAACCGGCTTTACTTCAGGGCCTGACCCAACACCTGTGACCCAGACTACACCAGCCCCCATCACAACCACCACAGCCAGCAGCAGCAGCTCTTTAAATAAGGACACCGTCTCCGTCAGCCAGAATTCTTCAGGTACGTTGGTTCAAAGCCAAAAGACTTTAGTCTAAACAGGTCTACGACTCTACAGCCATGTTAGCGTCTATCAGGCGGTACTTAGTCACATCGATTCTTTGAACTAAATGCCAATGTCAGCACGTTAACATGCTCACAGCGACAATGTTAACAGGCTGATATTTGGCACGTATATGTTTGGTGTGTATACATATATTAGGGCTGTCGCATTAACGCAAGTTGCGATATTTAGGTTGTAGCGGGCTCAGTTGTAAAGGGAAGTTTGTAAGTTCCTACTCGTATAAATCAATCCGGGTCGGTGTCCCATGCGCGCTCACGTGTGGCTGCGCTGTTCAGACGAGACTCCAACACAAACTACACGGAAGCACCAAAATCGCAAAGTTATATCTAGTGAAGCCCGTCTTGGAAAAGAGTGTTGGCCGCGGTCGGAGGACGCGGGGGAGACCGTAGTTTTGGTCTCCAGGGTTGGAGTCTCTGCTGTACTCTGCTACTCTGCCTGCTTATTTGCCTGCCTTCACTCCCACACCGCGCTCATTCTCGCTATTTCGCTCCACTCTCACGTGCATGCGCGCACACTACACAATGCAGGAGAGTTAGTAGCTCTAAGAATATCTAGTGAATGTTCAGCGGACGTTTGTGCAGAAATAACTGCTGCAGCTCCTCCAGACCAACAGAGGTTTCCCGTGTATGGGGAAGTGACGGTGCTCCGCAGCGAGAAATGTTATCGTCTCCGACCAAAACTTCGATGTCTCCCCTGTTCCCTCCGGCCGCGGTCGGGAGGCTGAAGCAGGAAAAGCCAACACTAGGATCAGCACTGATTCATGGAGAGACCTTCAGAGTGATATTGTGGTTTTAGCTGATGTGTGTCGCCTCACTCTTTTGAGCGATGCTCGTTCATGTCTATTTAGAGCGAGCACAAGCGCGAACCCGACGCTGACTTTCGTTGACTTAACGGCCACAGGTGTCGCTGTTAACAAGCATATCTGATTCTTACAAACAGTCCCTTTGACTTTAACTGCATGACTGATGCTCTGCTTTTCCCCAACAGGACAGACTGCAGCTCCCACCACCCCACCACCTTCATCACCAACACCATCACCAGCCTCAAGTGCACTACAAAACTCTCTGGCTCCCGAAGCTGTTCCTCCATCGACAACAACGGAGAGGGAGGAATCCTCAGCAGCAACACCGACCGCAACTCTCCAGTCCTCATCTACCCAACCTGCCCCGTCACCTGTTGATGTGATCACTACAAATTCAGCTCAGTCCACCAGTGATGCTGAGGCCACCTCTACAGTTTCTACTCAATCCACCGACCTAGTGACAGAAAGGCTGGGAGTAACCAGTAACACCAGTACAGTCGTAGATCCAGCTTCATCACCATCAAACACCTCAATTTATTCTTCTACCTTATCCGCATCTAACACAGCCGAGCCAACCGGCTTTACTTCAGGGCCTGACCCAACACCTGTGACCCAGACTACACCGGCCCCCATCACAACCACCACAGCCAGCAGCAGCAGCTCTTTAAATGAGGACACCGTCTCCGTCAGCCAGAATTCTTTAGGTACGTTGGTTCAAAGCCAAAAGACTTTAGTCTTAACAGGTCTATGACTCTACAGCCATGTTAGCGTCTATCAGGCGGTACTTAGTCACATCGATTCTTTGAACTAAATGCCAATGTCAGCACGTTAACATGCTCACAGCGACAATGTTAACAGGCTGATATTTGGCACGTATATGTTTGGTGTGTATACATATATTAGGGCTGTCGCATTAACGCAAGTTGCGATATTTAGGTTGTAGCGGGCTCAGTTGTAAAGGGAAGTTTGTAAGTTCCTACTCGTATAAATCAATCCGGGTCGGTGTCCCATGCGCGCTCACGTGTGGCTACGCTGTTCAGACGAGACTCCAACACAAACTACACGGAAGCACCAAAATCGCGAAGTTATATCTAGTGAAGCCCGTCTTGGAAAAGAGTGTTGGCCGCGGTCGGAGGACGCGGGGGAGACCGTAGTTTTGGTCTCCAGGGTTGGAGTCTCTGCTGTACTCTGCTACTCTGCCTGCTTATTTGCCTGCCTTCACTCCCACACCGCGCTCGTTCTCGCTATTTCGCTCCACTCTCACGTGCATGCGCGCACACTACACAATGCAGGAGAGTTAGTAGCTCTAAGAATATCTAGTGAATGTTCAGCGGACGTTTGTGCAGAAGTAAATGCTGCAGCTCCTCCAGACCAACAGAGGTTTCCCGTGTATGGGGAAGTGACGGTGCTCCGCAGCGAGAAATGTTATCGTCTCCGACCAAAACTTCGATGTCTCCCCTGTTCCCTCCGGCCGCGGTCGGGAGGCTGAAGCAGGAAAAGCCAACACTAGGATCAGCACTGATTCATGGAGAGACCTTCAGAGTGATATTGTGGTTTTAGCTGACGTGTGTCGCCTCACTCTTTTGAGCGATGCTCGTTCATGTCTATTTAGAGCGAGCACAAGCGCGAACCCGACGCTGACTTTCGTTGACTTAACGGCCACAGGTGTCGCTGTTAACAAGCATAACTGATTCTTACAAACAGTCCCTTTGACTTTAACTGCATGACTGATGCTCTGCTTTTCCCCAACAGGACAGACTGCAGCTCCCACCACCCCACCACCTTCATCACCAACACCATCACCAGCCTCAAGTGCACTACAAAACTCTCTGGCTCCCGAAGCTGTTCCTCCATCGACAACAACGGAGAGGGAGGAATCCTCAGCAGCAACACCGACCGCAACTCTCCAGTCCTCATCTACCCAACCTGCCCCGTCACCTGTTGATGTGATCACTACAAATTCAGCTCAGTCCACCAGTGATGCTGAGGCCACCTCTACAGTTTCTACTCAATCCACCAACCTAGTGACAGAAAGGCTGGGAGTAACCAGTAACACCAGTACAGTCGTAGATCCAGCTTCATCACCATCAAACACCTCAATTTATTCTTCTACCATATCCGCATCTAACACAGCCGAGCCAACCGGCTTTACTTCAGGGCCTGACCCAACACCTGTGACCCAGACTACACCAGCCCCCATCACAACCACCACAGCCAGCAGCAGCAGCTCTTTAAATAAGGACACCGTCTCCGTCAGCCAGAATTCTTCAGGTACGTTGGTTCAAAGCCAAAAGACTTTAGTCTAAACAGGTCTACGACTCTACAGCCATGTTAGCGTCTATCAGGCGGTACTTAGTCACATCGATTCTTTGAACTAAATGCCAATGTCAGCACGTTAACATGCTCACAGCGACAATGTTAACAGGCTGATATTTGGCACGTATATGTTTGGTGTGTATACATATATTAGGGCTGTCGCATTAACGCAAGTTGCGATATTTAGGTTGTAGCGGGCTCAGTTGTAAAGGGAAGTTTGTAAGTTCCTACTCGTATAAATCAATCCGGGTCG